>NC_134691.1:228680621-229003597 GCF_050947455.1 Rhinoderma darwinii
GGTCGTCATTGCAGGGCTCTCCACTGAAGTTATGGAGACCCTCTGCTCTGACCCACTGATGGCAACACCACGGGACTTACAAGCAGAGGCCTGACCAGGAACTGTGTCAGGCTCCTGCTCTGTCCCAACCGCACTCCTGCTACAGGAGGCGCCCTTGACCTTCATCGCCTTGTCTACTGATAGAGATTCAGCAGACATTGGCTCCGGTCTTGAAATCACAGTCTCTTGTCTGGCGCCCTGGGTCATCATCACCCGATCCTCAGCAGACGCTACTGAAGATCGCTTTGGCTCTGACCCAGGTGTGGATTTCACAAAACTCTTCACCGTGTCAGCGTAGGTACGATTCCTGGCTCTGCTGGGGCAATCCCTGAACATGTGGCCCTTGCCCCCACATAAATTGCACAGTCTCTCTTTGGGGCAACTCTTCATTTGATGTCCGTATTGGCCACAATTATTGCACCTATCCAACTTCTCATCTTTGCAGGAAACCTGGGTATGTCCAAAGCGTCCACACTGCCGGCAATATGTGGGCATACCCGGGTAAAATATATAACCTCTGCTTTTCCCAATAACTACGGTAGAGGGTGGGTGCTGCATGCCTCCGATTCCCTCTGGGTCTTTTTTTAAGCGGACCAAAAATTTTCGCTTGCCTCCCCAAAATCCAACAGCATTATTAATTTTGTTCATAAATTTTACGTCATCACAATATCTCTGAAGGTAAGTGGTTATATCATCAGTCTCTACATGGGGATTGTAGAGATAGACTACCAGAGGGATCTCATCATAGGCAAAAAGTAATACGAACTCTAGTCCATCAAACTTTTCATCATACATTAGTTCGTTTACCTTCTTTACGACGTTCTGGCAGCACCCGAGATCCTGGAAGGTGATGGTGTGGGTTCCTTTGGCTTCGTTGTCCTGGAAGCAAAAAATATCCCTGTGATGTAGTCCAAGCGAACCCAAAAGCACTTCTCTGGCGATAAATTCCAAGTTCTTCTTTGGTCTGTGTCTTTCCTCCACTTCAATACGAATAGTATTCTTCATCCGGGCCTCACCCGATGCGTACGAAATCCTGGCTGGCATCTCTCCCGTCTGGCAGGAAACAGGCCGATTGCCTGGGGATCCCTTCCCGTTGCTCCCGGACTAGGCCCTTCTCCCAATAGCGACAGGGGGGTGAAGTCTGGGCTATGAACCCAGACGATCCCCCCAGGCCGAGAGAAAGGGTACCGGAAGCACCTCCTGACAAGTCTCCTGGATAAATCCAATTGATCTTAGCCAGAAGGCCGAGAAGCGATAACCCGAATGGGCCGGCCGTTGACCGAGCCTGTCCCATACTGCTGTTCACCCCTTGCAGCGATTGATTCAGCCTACTCCTAGGCAATTCCATGGGGCCCTGCAGGCTCACACACATTTACAGCTACTAAGCGGGAGGGAGGTGAATAAAGGCCGGAGAGGAAGCCAGACAGGATTTGCTTCTTTTGCTTGCACCACAATGCAGTGCTGAAAGAGGAGGAATCTACATAAAAACGCCTTCCTGGCAACGCCCAAATGCCCTGCTGCCATGCAGATAAACACTGGCAGCGGCAGCAAGTGCATGCCCACAGCCACCCCTTGTTCCTTCACACCTTGTATCAGCTTTAATCCAGTCCAGTCCGGTGCTGCCTGCTGAGCAGCACTGACCAACACTGCCTGGGCCCAGGCTTTTATCTATCTCTGAGGCAGGCCCCATTATGATGTCAGAAAGCTGGCTCTGGAATCCTGAGGGCTCCACTATGACACGTGCAAAGTTCCGTCTGAACTTTATATAAGACGGTGCGGCTCAGTCAGTCACTCAGTGTTGCCTGAGAGGGCAACACTGCAACAGCCGGCCGCCAGGCTGTCTTTTTTTTGCACAGCTAGTTGCCTCCAGGAGGCCACAAGAGGGAGACAAGGGACTGCAAAATGGAAAATAGGCATCCACCAACTTTACAGACAACTTGTTCTCCTTGCTCCTACAACCTCCATCCTTGCACAGTTTGTTATTTTATTCTTCTAGGTAACATAGTAACAAATCCAAATTGCTGCTCTCTTTGTAGGCAAGCAAGGGTTTGTTGCAACTGCAATTCTTACTTCTTCTTGGAAATGTTGGGACGGCAGTACATTCCATCACATCCATCTAGTGTACACAGGTAGGTCCATTGTGGCGGGTAGGCGGCTGGCTGCTTTAATGGCTGTTTGCTGTTCCCCTACTCCACTCCACTCCACTAGTTGACTGTGTTGCTGCATCAATCAGTGGCTGGCTCAGGTGCAGCTCTTTAACTTACCTAGGAGGGAGGGCGGAGAGAAGACAAGGAAGGTGAATGAGCTGTTCCAATGTGAAATGCCGGAAACACAGAAGACACACACACACACACACACACACACACACACACACACACACACACACACACACACACACACACACACACACACACACACACACACACACACACACACACACACACACACACACACACACACACACACACACACACACACACACACACACACACACACACACACACACACACACACACACACACACACACACACACACACACACACACACACACACACACACACACACACACACACACACACACACACACACACACACACACACACACACACACACACACACACACACACACACACACACACACACACACACACACACACACACACACACACACACACACACACACACACACACACACACACACACACACACACACACACACACACACACACACACACACACACACACACACACACACACACACACACACACACACACACACACACACACACACACACACACACACACACACACACACACACACACACACACACACACACACACACACACACACACACACACACACACACACACACACACACACACACACACACACACACACACACACACACACACACACACACACACACACACACACACACACACACACACACACAAAGAGGTGGCAATGTATTAATTAATTGCATTTAATAAATGAGCTCATTATCACACATGACTGTACAAATGCATTGTCCAACAGGTGTTGAAATAATGGGATTAAAAGGGGAGATCCCATCAGAAAGACAAAAACAATAGCAAACACAAATAGCACTTTTGGAATCTGATTTTAGTCAACACATAAGGGAAGGGTGCACCGGTCCTGGAAATACTGCAATACCAGGTCAATGCGTGGAGTGGACAGAGCAAGCTCTATTTCCATCTCCCTGTTCTAAAAATCCATTTAATATATGGTCCCCAGATAGGGGACGTATCAGATATTAAACTGATAAGAACAGATTTTTTTTTTTTATTGAAAGCCCGAGTCGTGCTTTCTATCACCCAAGTGCATAAAAAGTGCAGAGGTGCCACACAAAAAGTGCACAAGGATGCGGTCTATCGCAGCCCTTCTCTTAAAAGAGAGAGGCCCCGCATAACCATTCCCTGACCCTCCAAACCATAGGCCTAGAGGATCAAGGATCGATGGTCCCCCCTCGCCGAAGCTTAGGGAGACCCAAACACACTCCTAGGCTTCTACCTGGGCTGCCACCCCAGTGTCCACCTAGGAGCCTGCATCCTAGTTGCACCTCCCCTCCGAAGAAGGGAGGCCGGGTTGCAGGGGAAAAAGGAACCAGAAGGCCACACATTTTCCCCCTAGACCTCAGGAGGGTCCCAAAAGGGCACCGCATCCCAAAATCCTTGTGACAAACGTGACAAACACACAGTGAAAAACAAAATTAAATAAGTGGATGTGCGCTGTGATACAGCCTGGACATCCGCCAGGTATAAAAAAATTCCTCATCTCCCAGCCAGAAGGCCGGGAGAATAAAGGTGTGTGCTCATATAGCGTGAAAGAGAGTGCGTGCAAGTGTGCCTTCACTCAGTGGGATCCCACCCCCAGTGAGTTAGGGCACCCCAGGGTCACCAGCCCTGGGGCACATAGCAACTCGGGCTTTCAAACTACCCGACCTCCTGACCTCGATCCGGCGGTCGCCTGGTCACCTACAAATGGTACCTTTAAACCAAATGCGTACACCAGAGCGATGACCGTTGTGGTTCCCTGCCCTCACCTCGGCGTTCTGTCATCCCCCTACGATGGCCCACGTACCACCGGCAGGGATGATTACTAACCTCAGCTTGAGCAGGTACTACACTTGATCTTAGCCAAAAGGCCGAGAAGCGATAACCCGAATGGGCCGGCCGTTGACCGAGCCTGTCCCATACTGCTGTTCACCCCTTGCAGCGATTGATTCAGCCTACTCCTAGGCAATTCCATGGGGCCCTGCAGGCTCACACACATTTACAGCTACTAAGCGGGAGGGAGGTGAATAAAGGCCGGAGAGGAAGCCAGACAGGATTTGCTTCTTTTGCTTGCACCACAATGCAGTGCTGAAAGAGGAGGAATCTACATAAAAACGCCTTCCTGGCAACGCCCAAATGCCCTGCTGCCATGCAGATAAACACTGGCAGCGGCAGCAAGTGCATGCCCACAGCCACCCCTTGTTCCTTCACACCTTGTATCAGCTTTAATCCAGTCCAGTCCGGTGCTGCCTGCTGAGCAGCACTGACCAACACTGCCTGGGCCCAGGCTTTTATCTATCTCTGAGGCAGGCCCCATTATGATGTCAGAAAGCTGGCTCTGGAATCCTGAGGGCTCCACTATGACACGTGCAAAGTTCCGTCTGAACTTTATATAAGACGGTGCGGCTCAGTCAGTCACTCAGTGTTGCCTGAGAGGGCAACACTGCAACAGCCGGCCGCCAGGCTGTCTTTTTTTTGCACAGCTAGTTGCCTCCAGGAGGCCACAAGAGGGAGACAAGGGACTGCAAAATGGAAAATAGGCATCCACCAACTTTACAGACAACTTGTTCTCCTTGCTCCTACAACCTCCATCCTTGCACAGTTTGTTATTTTATTCTTCTAGGTAACATAGTAACAAATCCAAATTGCTGCTCTCTTTGTAGGCAAGCAAGGGTTTGTTGCAACTGCAATTCTTACTTCTTCTTGGAAATGTTGGGACGGCAGTACATTCCATCACATCCATCTAGTGTACACAGGTAGGTCCATTGTGGCGGGTAGGCGGCTGGCTGCTTTAATGGCTGTTTGCTGTTCCCCTACTCCACTCCACTCCACTAGTTGACTGTGTTGCTGCATCAATCAGTGGCTGGCTCAGGTGCAGCTCTTTAACTTACCTAGGAGGGAGGGCGGAGAGAAGACAAGGAAGGTGAATGAGCTGTTCCAATGTGAAATGCCGGAAACACAGAAACACAGAAGACACACACACACACACACACACACACACACACACACACACACACACACACACACACACACACACACACACACACACACACACACACACACACACACACACACACACACACACACACACACACACACACACACACACACACACACACACACACACACACACACACACACACACACACACACACACACACACACACACACACACACACACACACACACACACACACACACACACACACACACACACACACACACACACACACACACACACACACACACACACACACACACACACACACACACACACACACACACACACAACAAGAGGTGGCAATGTATTAATTAATTGCATTTAATAAATGAGCTCATTATCACACATGACTGTACAAATGCATTGTCCAACAGGTGTTGAAATAATGGGATTAAAAGGGGAGATCCCATCAGAAAGACAAAAACAATAGCAAACACAAATAGCACTTTTGGAATCTGATTTTAGTCAACACATAAGGGAAGGGTGCACCGGTCCTGGAAATACTGCAATACCAGGTCAATGCGTGGAGTGGACAGAGCAAGCTCTATTTCCATCTCCCTGTTCTAAAAATCCATTTAATATATGGTCCCCAGATAGGGGACGTATCAGATATTAAACTGATAAGAACAGATTTTTTGATTGAAAATTGCTTTATTGACAATCAATCGTCATCATACAAACATTACTGCGACGCAGCGCAAGCCATGAAGCAGCAAATAATAAATAATAACAGTCGTCAAACATAACATGACAGTATAATACACAGTACAGGCTAGCCTATGCTATACATTACACCACATGCTACACTAACATTCTTGCATTCACTAAAGCCAAACAACAAAGCATTACAGACAAGTGATGGGATAGGGGAGTGGGTAGGAGGGGATAGGGAAGGGGGAAATCACAGGCCCGAAGCTTTATTGAAAGACAACACACAAGAAGGGAGAGTGGGGGGAAGGGGAGTATCAGTCCTCTTCCTCATCGACGTCCGGGCTGTCCCAGGTGGAATAGTCTCTGAGCAGGCTGTGGATCAGCCTGCGGCAGTCCTGGACGGACACACTCTCTCTCCGCAAAATCAGACGGTTCCTGGCAAACCATATAGCGTCCTTAAAGCAGTTCATAAGGCGCCAGGCTTCCTGGATTGCTCCATCCGTGGTATTCCCAGGAAATAGTCCATAAAGTACCGAGCGGTACGACAGTCTGTTCCTGGGTACTGAGTCCTTGAGTTCATGTTCCAAGGCTTTCAACAGACCCTGTGCAAAGGGGCACTGCCAGAAAATGTGCAAAGATGTTTCCTCCGTGAAGGGGCACCTGGGGCAGTACCGGGTCTTGCACAGGTTGCGGGCATGCATGAATGACCTAAGAGGCAGTCCTCCCTGGATGGCCATCCATGAAATGTCCTTGTGCCCATTGGTCAACCTGCCAGATGACACGTTAGTCCAAACAGTCTCCAACGTGTCGGCATGAAGCCCTGGAACAAACTCCAGTGAGTCCTTTGCTCTGATGTGCTTGTGGATCGTCTTAGGTTTCCACAAGTCGGGCTTAAGACCCTCCAGTTGATGCTCCCTCACAAACCGGACAACATCTCCGTAGAACCAGGGAGCGTGCCAGTTGTAAGGGAAGGAGCTGTCCCACTTGTCCCAGCCAAAACCTCGCCAGAGGGGAAGGAGGAAGTAGCGGGACATGGCCTTGCCCGCAGAGCCGTTTGCTGTCCTCAGAGTCCTACGAACACAGTCACATGCAAAAGCGATCCGCAGCAGAGTGGGAATGTCGGGTATACCCTTCCCACCTTTGCGGGGCTCCTTGTACATAACAGTCCGCTTTACTCTGTCCATTTTCGAGCCCCAGATGAAGCGAAACACAGTCCTGGTAATGGCCCTCGAGACCGTTGCAAGAGGGGGCCATGCCTGTGCAGTGTATTGTAGCACAGGCAAGACTTCGTTACGCAGGACCATTGCTTTGCCCTCAATAGTGAGTTGTCTGAGGCTCCACAGTCCGATCCTTTGGTTGACTTTGGCCAAGCGTTCTTCCCACGACTTTAGGGCTGCACCTTCCTTACCGAACCAGACTCCCAGAATTTTGATGAAGTCCGGTTTGATAGTAAACGGGAAGGAGGCAGGAGAAGGCAGGTACCACTTTCCGAAGAGCATGGCTTCCGACTTCCCGCAGTTGACTTTTGCCCCTGAAGCGCGTCCGAACTCCTCGCAGGTCTGGACGAGTGCAGTCACCGAACTCTGGTCAGCGCAGAAGACGGTCACGTCGTCCATGTACAGCGAGCATTTGACCTCGAAGTGTCCTGGACCTGGTGCGGTGATCCCTCTGATCTCTCCATTCTGCCGGATAGCCTCTGCGAAGAGCTCTATAACACAAACAAAAAGGAGAGGTGAAAGAGGACAGCCTTGTCTAACCCCCGACGATACAGGAAAGGGGTCAGTCTTCCAGCCGTTCACCAGCACCGAGCTGTAAATGTCGCAATACATCAGGTTAACATACAAACAGAACAACCTGCCCAGCCGCAGCCTACGCAGAGCCTTACCCATGAATTCGTGAGAGACCCGGTCAAAAGCCTTCTCCTGATCCAGACTGACCAGGGCCGCGTGTGTACGGCGGCTTTGCATGTAATGCACCGTGTCCCTCACCAGGGCAAGACTGTCGGCCACCCTACGGCCAGGAATGCCGCAGGTTTGGTCCGATCCGATGATCTGTCCGATGACAACCTTCAGTCTGTTGGCCAATACTTTGGCGAGGATCTTGTAGTCCACGTTCAGGAGGGAGATGGGACGCCAGTTTTTCAGGTCACATCTCTCTCCCTTCCGCTTATACAAGATCGTGATCATGCCTTCTCTCAAGGACGGTGGCATTCTACCCTCCACCACCATCTCCTCATAGAGCTCCAGCAGGTCCGGACAGATCAAGTCCCCCAGCGCTACATAGAGCTCTGCTGGGAGACCATCACTGCCCGGGGTCCTGCCGGGTCTGAAGGATTTAGCGGCAGAGAGCAGTTCCTCCACCGTCAGGGGTACATCCATAGCCTCCGTACCTGCAGGATCAAGATGATTAGTGATACCTGACAGGAATTTATCGGCGGCTTCGGGGTCAGTGGTTTTCCGGGAGTAGAGGCTTTGGTAGTAGTCTGTGACGACTCCCATCACCTCCTTCTTCCCAGAATGCATGTTTCCGGTCTCATCTCGAAGTTCCCTCAGGGGCGTGTGGCCGGCATGGAGTTTCCTGAAAAAGAACGAGTTACATTTCTCACCCTTCTCCAGGTTCTCCACCTTGGAACGAAAGACAATTCGCTTGGATTCCTCCTCAAAGTGCCCTTTCAGGCCCTTTTTGGCTTCCTCCAGCTCCTTCCTGACGTCCCAGCCGCATTGAAGGAGGTCTTGCAGGGATCGCAGCTGACGCTGCATCTCTCTGAAGTCTCTCTTCCTCTCACACGCCTGTTGGCGACTTTTTGCCTGAAAGAAACAACGAAATTCAACTTTAACATATTCCCACCAGTCACAGGTTTTGTCAAAGAAAACTTTATCATTCCTCCAAACAATATAGGCGTCTCTAAGTTCCGCCAGTACCTCCTCTCTTTCCAGCAGGGCACAATTCAGCTTCCAGGAGCCAGGGCCGGGAGGAAAACCGTGGCCGATGGCACCCTGGAAGAGAATGGCCCTGTGGTCAGAGAAGAAGCAGGGGACCATGGAGTGCCCATGCTGCTTGACTGCCCGGGAGGTGAACACAAAGTCAATCCGAGAACGAAGTGAGCCATCGGGTCGGCTCCATGAATAGTTCACAGAGCCGATCCCCATGGAGCCCACAACGTCCTGCAAGGATGCTTCGGTTACCATCTCGATAAGCAGTTTGGAACTGACATCCAGCTTGATTGAAGTGCCGGAACTTCGTCCATCCTCTTCGATGGGGCAGTTGAAGTCCCCGGCCATCACCACTGCCCTAGTAGTGGCGAGCCGGGTCCGCAGGGTCTGGAATAGTTCCAGGCGCTCAGCCTTCATAGGGGGGGCGTACACGTTGATGAGCCTAATCGGCTCTCCTGCCCAGGAACCGTCTACGACCAACAAGCGGCCGCAGGCGAGCTCCTGGACAGAGTCAACAGTAAATACGCCTCCCCTAATCAGGATGGCAACCCCTGCAGACTTACAGTCGCCCCCACCAGACCAGTAGGACGGGCCATGGGTCCACTGCCTGGCCAGATGATGGTATGACCTGGAAGAGGGGAGAGTACATTCCTGCAGCATAAATACATCACTCAACTGCTTGGAAAGAAAAGTTAGCACCATCTGACATCTAGTCCTATCTCTAACACTCCTCACATTGAGGCTAAAGATGTTAAGTTTAGCAGCCATGGGGGAGAATAAAGAAGGTTAGTGCAAACGATACACCTTAGTTACCAGTCCGGTCGGGCGGATCCTCCTCGCCTGGCGGGTCCGAAAGATCCAGCAGGCCCTCTGACAAAAATTGTTCCAGGATTGTAGCCACCTGGATGTCTGTTGTGAAGTCGATGACCTCAGGTTCAGACACGAGTTCCTCCACCATCTGCTCCATTTCCTCCTGCTGCGCAAGGGAATCTTCGCAGATTTCCACGACTTGTCGCTTTGAGGACTCAGCCGCTGGGCTGTCCCTCACCTTTCTCTTCCTCTGGATGGCACCTGAGGAGACAAGAGGGGGAAAATCCTCCAGGGAGAGGACTCCAGCAGCTGGAGAGGAAGATGTTAGTGCTGCTGGAGCTGGGGAGAAGGGAGGCTGGGTTGGGAGAGGTGCAGGTGACAGGACCACTGAGATGGGTGGGTAGGAGAAGGTGAGAGCCTCAGTGGGGGTGACAGGGGTTGGGGACGGGGGGGTGGGGAGGGCCGGGCGAGGGAGGGTGGGAAGGGTAGGGCGAGGGAGGGCCGGGAGAGGGGGGGGAGGGACTGTCGTCTTCTTACCATCCTTCTTTTTCCCGGTCTTCTGTGCCGCTGGAGCTCTGGCTGGGGCGGGGTTCCCTCTGGCTGGAGCTTTCGCTGCTACAGTTGCCCAGGATCGATCCCTCTTCGGGCAGTCCTTGTAAGAGTGGGCTGCTTGTCCGCAGAGGTTGCACATTGTCCGTTTCGGGCAGTCTTTGGTCTCGTGTCCTGTTACCCGGCAGTTCTTGCAGGCGTCCTCCTTGCAGTCCTTCACCGAATGACCCTTCTTGCTGCATCTCCTGCAGATCTGCGGCATGTCCGGGTAATAGATGAGGCCGTAGGAGTTGCCCAGCGAGAATGACTGGGGCAGGTGCTGGAGGCCGTCTTCCGCGCTCGAATCCTTGTTCAGTCGGACGATTACCGACCACTTGCCAGTCCAGAAGCCGAGTCCGTTCAGGATGTGGGTGGGTTCCCTCACCACTGTGCAGAACCGCTTCAGGAGCGTGGTGATGTCTTTGCCGGGGGTGTGTGGGTTCCGCATTGAGACCGTCACCCGCCTTTCCTCTCTTTGGACAGGGCAGTTGCCCACAAAGCGAGAGAAAGGGGATTCAGGCCTCGCCGCTTTCACCATCTCCCAGTACCTTCTGCAGATGTTGATCGAAGCAAAGGTCACGAAGAACATCCCGGTCATGAAGGCCTGGATACTGATGGTCTCCGGCTTAGCGAAGCCCTGATCCAGGAGCATCTTCTGGCAGAACACTTCTTCCGTCATGTCCGGCACTCTCCCGTCCACCTCCTTGAGCTTCAGGGCCACCGTCTGCTTCATCCAGGGCTCCAGGGTTGGAGCAGCCTGGTTCGGCTTCCTGGTGGCCTGTTGGCTTGAGGAGGCTTCAGGAGGAGATGTCCTGGCCTGGGCCGGCTCACCTGGTCCATCAGCCTTCTCCTTCTGGGTGGCAGGGTTGCTGGTTGAGGCCATGGCTTCTTCCAGCTGTTCCTGTCGCTTGGGGAGGATCTTCGATAGCTCTTTCCCGAAGGGGGCGGAGCTATGCAAATCTTCTCCTTGCTGGCCGAGGTTCTTCCACGAAATTTCTTCCGCAGCGGTTCCTCGTCGAGCTTCTTCTGCGGCCGAGCTTCTTCAAAGATCCCCTTCAGCAGCGGCTCTTCTCCGAAGGTCTCTGTCGCAGTTCTCCTTCTTCCCGGCAGCGATCTCCCGGAGCTTCTTCCCCGATGGCGGCTTCTCCCTTCTGGATCTTCGTCTTCGGTGGTTCTTCTCCGCAGTTCGTCGCCGGCTTCGTCTGGAACGCTCTTGGATCGCTAAGCTAGTGTTTATAGCCCCCAGTGGTTCTCCGAGCTATCTATCCTTACAAGGACTGATAAGAACAGATAAGGTTTCAACAAAGTTTTTTATTGGCAAAAATAATATATTTTACAGACTTTTTTTTAAAATTGAAACCACAAGATAAAATCAACAGCATAATACATGAATATTCATACATTTAAATGAATACAAAAGTAATAATAATAAGACCATTAATACAGATGTTATAATAAAAGTACAGAACAATAGCAGGATAAAATTTATACAGGGCATAAAAGACATAAAAGAATAAAACCATTTTTATTTACAATGTTATGGTATTCCACATTTGCAAACACCACATGGATGTTGCTTCTTTTACCCCTAGCTGCTTTTTGTCCCTAAGATAATAAATATACATTTCACTTAGGGCATATTTCACACAATTTTTAACGTCAATAAAATCATGTTTAAAAAGCAGAATGTTCCTAACCTTCCAAATGGCATTCTTAAAACAGTTTAAAATGATCCAACAGACCATTTGCTGTTTAAAACTTGGGCAGTTAAAAAGACCATAAAACACGTATTCAAATTTAAGATCTTTAAGACCGCAGGCCCATTTCAGCAATGGGCCTACCTTCCTCCAAACCTCCTGTGCATATGGGCAGTTCCAAAACAGGTGCATTATCGTCTCGTCGTCACCACACCTGTCTCTCGGGCACTTGGCTCTCGCCACCAGTCCTCGCCTATGCTGGAATTCACGAGTAGGGAGGCACTGGTGAACGATTGCCCAGGCAAGGTCCTTGTGCACATTTGCCATAAATTTCCCGAAAACGTTCCGCCACACCACCTTGGACCTTGCCTGTGAGAAATTTGAAACTGCCAGTGTATCCTCCTGCCGCCTACAGGAGAGTGACACTTTTTTCTGGTCCCCCAATATGTCAGGCTCCAATTCTTGGAGACCTAGGAGCCTGACAGTTTTTTCGAGCACCGCATATTGTTTTGGGGGACACAGAAGCACAGGAGAATTCAAAGGGACACGAAACCATCGTTTAAAAATCATGCCCGTAGCGTACTTTAAAAAGTAGCTAAAAATACCATCAGAATTATACATTTTAAAACAGAAGCAAAAGTATTTAATGTAAAAGAAGTTAAAAAGGTTAGGAACATCTCTCCCGCCATTGTCCTTACATCTGTACATAAAATCACGTTTTAGTTTTTCCATTTTGGAACCCCATAAAAACATAAAACAGATCCTGGTCACTTTTTTAATATATAAAATTGTTGGAGGGAAAACCATAGCTACATAAAGCATTATGGGTAATAAAACAGATTTAATTATTAAAACTTTTCCCTCCATGGTGAGATTTCTCAAATTCCACATTAAAACCTTTTTTTCCATTTTGGCAATTACTGAATCCCAATTGGGTCTCCCATCGTTTTCTTGATTAAAAACAATTCCTAAAATTTTTATCTGATCCTGCTGCATGTTAACTCCTGGTGTCACAGAGGAATCCCATACACCAGTATAAAAACAGTCACACTTATCAACGTTTAATTTAAAACCAGAGGCTTCACAAAAAAAGCCGGTGTTCCTCAATGCCCGTCTCATAGAAGCGGCGTCTGGGCATAGGACGGTGGCGTCATCCATATAGCCTAGGATTTTTACCTGGTTCCCCCTTCCTCCAGGTATGGGCACGCCTCTGATGACTTTATCATCTCTTATTAGGGTGAACAGAGGTTCTATGGCACAAATAAAAAGGAGCGGAGACAACGGGCACCCCTGTTTCACCCCTGATAAAAGAGGAACACCTTTAGTTAAAAATCCGTTGATAGAAATTTGGCTAAAACAGGATCGATATAAAAGCTTAATACGTGTTAAAATAATTTCAGGAACAGCCATCTTTTTAAGAACCATAAAAAGATATTCATGGGAGACCCGGTCAAAAGCCTTCTCGAAATCTAAGGATAAAATAGCAAGGCTTTGACCCCTTTCTTTAAAATACCAAATGATGTCACGTAAAATATTCAGGGACTCAGTAATTGACCTCCCAGGTACCCCACATACCTGGTTTGGATGGATTAATTTATGAATAAAAGGTTTAAAACGGATTGTTATTAGTTTAGCTAAAATTTTACAATCAACGTTTAAAAGAGTAATAGGGCGCCAGTTTTTTAACTGGTCCCTCTCACCTTTTTTAAAAATTAAGGACACAATCCCCCTCCTCCAGGAAGGGGGCAGCTCTTCAGTAATAAAAACTTCCTTATACAATAAAAACATGTCATTCTTTAAAATTTCCCAAAAAGCATGATAAAATTCGATGGGCAGACCATCTTCCCCAGGAGCTTTCCCATTAGAAAAACTTTTAAAAGCAAATAAAAGTTCCTCCAAGGTAATATTACGGGATAAAACTTCCTGGTCTAAAATATCTAGCTTGGCATCAAGGGAATTAAGAACATGTTCTAAAAAGGAAGGATCAATATTTTTCTTGTTAAAAAGAGATTGGTAGAAATTAAAAGCAGAATTTAAAATGCCGACCATAGTGGTTTCTCCTTCAAGGTTTAAAATGACATCTCGTTTATCCATTACCTTTTTGAAGAAGAACCGGGAACACTTCTCGCCATCCTCGAGGTGCTTTACATGTGAATTAAAAATTATTTGTTTCCCTTTCTCTTCTATGGCATATTTTATTTCAGCTTTAAGATTTAAGATATCATCATCAACATCCATACCAATCTCCTTCAATTTAAAAAGTACATGTAAACGTTTATTAAGAACATAAAACCATTGTTTTTTCTCTTTTGCTTTCTTCTTACCTGCTCGAATAAAAAAAGCTCTGATTTTGGGTTTAATGCCCTCCCACCAGTGTAGCATAGGCTGACTGGGCGCTCTATGGGACTGCCAACACTGGTAGGTCCGCACAAACTCCTCTTTAATGATGGGGTCCTCCAGGAGTGTGGTGTTTAGTCTCCAGGGACCCCTACAAGCTTTTTGCTCTCCCTCTAGCTCCAGGTGCACTGAAAGGAGCTTGTGATCAGATAAAATATTTGTTAAAAGCAAACATTTTTTGGGAATAAAACTATTAGAAGTGAAAATAAAATCAATTCTGGAGCTCACTCTTCCATTGGACCAGGTGGGGCCTGGGTCCGCAGGCAAGAGTTCCCTCCAGCAATCTTTCAATTTAAAATCACCAATAAAATTCTTGAGCAGGTAAGAAGTACGGTCAATTTTTCGATTAAAATCCCCACCCTGGCGGTGTTCTCCATCTCGCACACAGTTAAAATCACCACCCACCAGCAGGGGGGTAGACCCAACACAAAACAATGGTAAAATCTCTAATAGTTCTGCCCTCTCCTGTTTGGTAGGAGGGGCATAAACGTTTAAAACACGAATTAAAGTTCCATTAAAAAGCAAATGTATTAAAATAGCTCTGCCGGGCATGATTTCAGTCACTGTTTGGATGGAGATAAAACGACCTCGGCAGAGCAATCCAACCCCCGCAGAGCGACAGTCATTTCCACCAGACCAGACTGAGGGGCCTAGTTTCCAGTCCATCTTTAAATCTTGATATTCCAAGTCATTAGGGATTCCACATTCTTGAAGCAGGCAAAGGTCAAAGTCCACAGTCTCTAAAAATGAAAATAAAGCAGTCCTGCGGACAGGGCTCTTTAGGGACCTCACATTTAGTGAGGCGACTTTGATAGGAACCAACATAGTCTTAGTTGAGGTCAGGGTCCGAACCAGAAGAGTCGTACTCGGAGATCAGCTGCGAGTCTGGACCCCCTTTTTGAGGGGTCAATAAATCTTGGATGTTGGTAGGGTCAGAGCCAGATACGTGGGCGGCTCCAACCCCCACACTGCTCTCATCCGAACTCCGATAGGCAGCTTTCCTCCGAACTCCGGACTCCTCTTCCTCTCGCTGTCTCTTTGCAGAATGGCTCCTATCCATCTCCTCGAAGTCGCTCTCACCCATCTCTGGCCCCTGGCTGAAGATATCGCTGATGTCCTTCCTGGGCAGCTGCACAGGGGCCTGTGAGGTCCCATCGCTCTTGGCAACCTTTGCCTGCTTACGGGGAGCCTTCATCGCAAGCCCCTCCACAACCGCAGTGGAGGAACTTTGCTCCGACCCCCCCGTTGACCGGAAATGGTCAAAACGAGGCTCCAATCCAGCATATTTTAGGGTTTTCTTAATGGAGCCCTCGTCTGACACAGAGTGTCTCCGCTCCATGCCCACACTCTTGGGACAGGCGTCAGGTCCTACTGCAGAACCTACGGAGCCACGACGCCTGTCGCTAACCACTGCCTCAACAGGGTCCACTGCAGGCGGAGCAGAGGACCTGTTTGCAGAGGTGCCGGTCAACTTATGTCCAGCAGAGTCAGAATTCCTCCTGCTCTGCCTGGACCCGGTGGAATCCCTATGGCCGTCCCTCGAGGCTGACATCGGTGGGCCCCCCGATGGAGCTGTGAAGGACTTTGGCCTGGACCCCTCAGTCGTCAATGCTCGTTTTGGGGCATTACCAGCGGCGTCTGCACATGTTGCAAACTGCCGCTCTGGCCCTGGTCTGGGTGGCCCAGATTTCGCTCTGCGGGGGCAATCTTTAAAAGCATGCCCAGTCATGCCGCACAGATTGCACAACACCTCGGAACTGCATTTTGCCGCTACGTGTCCAACCTGGCCACACCTGTTACACTGCACCACGTGGGGCCGGTCACAATGTTCTCTGGTGTGGCCATATCTCAAGCAGTTCCGGCAGGCTATTGGCATCTGGGGGTAAAATAGGAATCCTCGATTCTTCCCAATGGCAAAGTTCTGGGGTGGGTGATGTAAGCCTCCAATGCCATTGGGATCCTGGCGGAACTTCACCCAATATTTTCTTTTGCCATTCCAGAAGCTCTGGGTGTTCAAGATTTTATGTGAGAAGCGGACCTCCCTGCAGTAACGACTGAGGAAGGTTTCAATGTCACACTCTGAGACAAATGGACTGAACATGCACATCACGAGCGGGACTTCTTCCTCCCCGTAGAGGAATAAAAAGTTCAGTCCATTTAGCCGCTCCTCACTCTGGTCCGCATCAGACAATCTTTTGTGCATGTTGTCGCAACATGCCGCGGCCGTAAAGGATACGGTGTACCGACCGCGGCTTTCCTGGTCGTTGAGACACAGGATGTCCGCCCGCTTGAGCCCCAGGAAGTCCAGCAGAATCACCTCCACAATGAAGCGAAGGTTCTTCCGCTGGCGATGGCCTTCTTCCACCTCGATGCGGACGGACTGGCGCAACCGGGTGTCCCCGGATGCAAATCCAAATGTATATGGCATTTTCAGTGCCTGGGGGCTAAGCCTGTCCCTTATAGCAGCAAGGGCTCAGATTCCACAATTAAGTGGAACCCTCCCCCAAGGCCAAGGATTAGGGTACCCCAGACACCTACGAAGCCCGATAAACGCCCTCGGAACGCTCTTAGAAAAACGCCTCAAGGCCGGTTGACCTCTTGGGTAAGGCGCGATCGCAACTCGTTGTCCGGGGGCTAAGCCCACTCCCCAAATAGCAGCAAGGGGGTGAAGTCTCTCTGTGAAAAGAGACGATCCCCCAAGGCCAAGGAGCAGGGTACCCCGGACACCTCCCAACAAAACCAGATGCAGAAATTTTTGATTGAAAAATGCTTTATTGACAATCAATCGTCATCATACAAACATTACTGCGACGCAGCGCAAGCCATGAAGCAGCAAATAATAAATAATAACAGTCGTCAAACATAACATGACAGTATAATACACAGTACAGGCTAGCCTATGCTATACATTACACCACATGCTACACTAACATTCTTGCATTCACTAAAGCCAAACAACAAAGCATTACAGACAAGTGATGGGATAGGGGAGTGGGTAGGAGGGGATAGGGAAGCGGGAAATCACAGGCCCGAAGCTTTATTGAAAGACAACACACAAGAAGGGAGAGTGGGGGGAAGGGGAGTATCAGTCCTCTTCCTCATCGACGTCCGGGCTGTCCCAGGTGGAATAGTCTCTGAGCAGGCTGTGGATCAGCCTGCGGCAGTCCTGGACGGACACACTCTCTCTCCGCAAAATCAGACGATTCCTGGCGAACCATATAGCGTCCTTAAAACAGTTCATAAGGCGCCAGGCTTCCTGGATTGCTCCATCCGTGGTATTCCCAGGAAATAGTCCATAAAGTACCGAGCGGTACGACAGTCTGTTCCTGGGAACTGAGTCCTTGAGTTCGTGTTCCAAGGCTTTCAACAGACCCTGTGCAAAGGGGCACTGCCAGAAAATGTGCAAAGATGTTTCCTCCGTGAAGGGGCACCTGGGGCAGTACCGGGTCTTGCACAGGTTGCGGGCATGCATGAATGACCTAAGAGGCAGTCCTCCCTGGATGGCCATCCATGAAATGTCCTTGTGCCCGTTGGTCAACCTGCCAGATGACACGTTAGTCCAAACAGTCTCCAACGTGTCGGCATGAAGCCCTGGAACAAACTCCAGTGAGTCCTTTGCTCTGATGTGCTTGTGGATCGTCTTAGGTTTCCACAAGTCGGGCTTAAGACCCTCCAGTTGATGCTCCCTCACGAACCGGACGACATCTCCGTAGAACCAGGGAGCGTGCCAGTTGTAAGGGAAGGAGCTGTCCCACTTATCCCAGCCAAAACCTCGCCAGAGGGGAAGGAGGAAGTAGCGGGACATGGCCTTGCCCGCAGAGCCGTTTGCTGTCCTCAGAGTCCTACGAACACAGTCACATACAAAAGCGATCCGCAGCAGAGTGGGAATGTCGGGTATACCCTTCCCACCTTTGCGGGGCTCCTTGTACATAACAGTCCGCTTTACTCTGTCCATTTTCGAGCCCCAGATGAAGCGAAACACAGTCCTGGTAATGGCCCTCGAGACCGTTGCAAGAGGGGGCCATGCCTGTGCAGTGTATTGTAGCACAGGCAAGACTTCGTTACGCAGGACCATTGCTTTGCCCTCAATAGTGAGTTGTCTGAGGCTCCACAGTCCGATCCTTTGGTTGACTTTGGCCAAGCGTTCTTCCCACGACTTTAGGGCTGCACCTTCCTTACCGAACCAGACTCCCAGAATTTTGATGAAGTCCGGCTTGATAGTAAACGGGAAGGAGGCAGGAGAAGGCAGGTACCACTTTCCGAAGAGCATGGCTTCCGACTTCCCGCAGTTGACTTTTGCCCCTGAAGCGCGTCCGAACTCCTCACAGGTCTGGACGAGTGCAGTCACCGAACTCTGGTCAGCGCAGAAGACGGTCACGTCGTCCATGTACAGCGAGCATTTGACCTCGAAGTGTCCTGGACCTGGTGCGGTGATCCCTCTGATCTCTCCATTCTGCCGGATAGCCTCTGCGAAGAGCTCTATAACACAAACAAAAAGGAGAGGTGAAAGAGGACAGCCTTGTCTAACCCCCGACGATACAGGAAAGGGGTCAGTCTTCCAGCCGTTCACCAGCACCGAGCTGTAAATGTCGCAATACATCAGGTTAACATACAAACAGAACAACCTGCCAAGCCGCAGCCTACGCAGAGCCTTACCCATGAATTCGTGAGAGACCCGGTCAAAAGCCTTCTCCTGATCCAGACTGACCAGGGCCGCGTGTGTACGGCGGCTTTGCATGTAATGCACCGTGTCCCTCACCAGGGCAAGACTGTCGGCCACCCTACGGCCAGGAATGCCGCAGGTTTGGTCCGATCCGATGATCTGTCCGATGACAACCTTCAGTCTGTTGGTCAATACTTTGGCGAGGATCTTGTAGTCCACGTTCAGGAGAGAGATGGGACGCCAGTTTTTCAGGTCACATCTCTCCCCCTTCCGCTTATACAAGATCGTGATCATGCCTTCTCTCAAGGACGGTGGCATTCTACCCTCCACCACCATCTCCTCATAGAGCTCCAGCAGGTCCGGACAGATCAAGTCCCCCAGCGCTACATAGAGCTCTGCTGGGAGACCATCACTGCCCGGGGTCCTGCCGGGTCTGAAGGATTTAGCGGCAGAGAGCAGTTCCTCCACCGTCAGGGGTACGTCCATAGCCTCCGTACCTGCAGGATCAAGATGATTAGTGATACCTGACAGGAATTTATCGGCGGCTTCGGGGTCAGTGGTTTTCCGGGAGTAGAGGCTTCGGTAGTAGTCTGTGACGACTCCCATCACCTCCTTCTTCCCAGAATGCATGTTTCCGGTCTCATCTCGGAGTTCCTTCAGGGGCGTGTGGCCGGCATGGAGTTTCCTGAAAAAGAACGAGTTACATTTCTCACCCTTCTCCAGGTTCTCCACCTTGGAACGAAAGACAATTCGCTTGGATTCCTCCTCAAAGTGCCTTTTCAGGCCCTTTTTGGCTTCCTCCAGCTCCTTCCTGACGTCCCAGCCGCATTGAAGGAGGTCTTGCAGGGATCGCAGCTGACGCTGCATCTCTCTGAAGTCTCTCTTCCTCTCACACGCCTGTTGACGACTTTTTGCCTGAAAGAAACAACGAAATTCAACTTTAACATATTCCCACCAGTCACAGGTTTTGTCAAAGAAAACTTTATCATTCCTCCAAACAATATAGGCGTCTCTAAGTTCCGCCAGTACCTCTTCTCTTTCCAGCAGGGCACAATTCAGCTTCCAGGAGCCAGGGCCGGGAGGAAAACCGTGGCCGATGGCACCCTGGAAGAGAATGGCCCTGTGGTCAGAGAAGAAGCAGGGGACCATGGAGTGCCCATGCTGCTTGACTGCCCGGGAGGTGAACACAAAGTCAATCCGAGAACGAAGTGAGCCATCGGGTCGGCTCCATGAATAGTTCACAGAGCCGATCCCCATGGAGCCCACAACGTCCTGCAAGGATGCTTCGGTTACCATCTCGATAAGCAGTTTGGAACTGACATCCAGCTTGATTGAAGTGCCGGAACTTCGTCCATCCTCTTCGATGGGGCAGTTGAAGTCCCCGGCCATCACCACTGCCCTAGTGGTGGCGAGCTGGGTCCGCAGGGTCTGGAATAGTTCCAGGCGCTCAGCCTTCATAGGGGGAGCGTACACGTTGATGAGCCTAATCGGCTCTCCCGCCCAGGAACCGTCTACGACCAACAAGCGGCCGCAGACGAGCTCCTGGACAGAGTCAACAGTAAATACGCTTCCCCTAATCAGGATGGCAACCCCTGCAGACTTACAGTCGCCCCCACCAGACCAGTAGGACGGGCCATGGGTCCACTGCCTGGCCAGATGATGGTATGACCTGGAAGAGGGGAGAGTACATTCCTGCAGCATAAATACATCACTCGACTGCTTGGAAAGAAAAGTTAGCACCATCTGACATCTAGTCCTATCTCTAACACTCCTCACATTGAGGCTAAAGATGTTAAGTTTAGCAGCCATGGGGGAGAATAAAGAAGGTTAGTGCAAACGATACACCTTAGTTACCAGTCCGGTCGGGCGGATCCTCCTCTCTGGAGCCTGGCGGGTCCGGAAGATCCAGCAGGCCCTCTGACAAAAATTGTTCCAGGATTGTAGCCACCTGGATGTCTGTTGTGAAGTCGATGACCTCAGGTTCAGACACGAGTTCCTCCACCATCTGCTCCATTTCCTCCTGCTGCGCAAGGGAATCTTCGCAGATTTCCACGACTTGTCTCTTTGAGGACTCAGCAGCTGGGCTGTCCCTCACCTTTCTCTTCCTCTGGATGGCACCTGAGGAGACAAGAGGGGGAAAATCCTCCAGGGAGAGGACTCCAGCAGCTGGAGGGGAAGATGTTAGTGCTGCTGGAGCTGGGGAGAAGGGAGGCTGGGTTGGGAGAGGTGCAGGTGACAGGACCACTGAGATGGGTGGGTAGGAGAAGGTGAGAGCCTCAGTGGGGGTGACAGGGGTTGGGGACGGGGGGGTGGGGAGGGCCGGGCGAGGGAGGGTGGGAAGGGTAGGGCGAGGGAGGGCCGGGAGAGGGGGGGGAGGGACTGTCGTCTTCTTACCATCCTTCTTTTTCCCGGTCTTCTGTGCCGCTGGAGCTCTGGCTGGGGCGGGGTTCCCTCTGGCTGGAGCTTTCGCTGCTACAGTTGCCCAGGATCGATCCCTCTTCGGGCAGTCCTTGTAAGAGTGGGCTGCTTGTCCGCAGAGGTTGCACATTGTCCGTTTCGGGCAGTCTTTGGTCTCGTGTCCTGTTACCCGGCAGTTCTTGCAGGCGTCCTCCTTGCAGTCCTTCACCGAATGACCCTTCTTGCTGCATCTCCTGCAGATCTGCGGCATGTCCGGGTAGTAGATGAGGCCGTAGGAGTTGCCCAGCGAGAATGACTGGGGCAGGTGCTGGAGGCCGTCTTCCGCGCTCGAATCCTTGTTCAGTCGGACGATTACCGACCACTTGCCAGTCCAGAAGCCGAGTCCGTTCAGGATGTGGGTGGGTTCCCTCACCACTGTGCAGAACCGCTTCAGGAGCGTGGTGATGTCTTTGCCGGGGGTGTGTGGGTTCCGCATTGAGACCGTCACCCGCCTTTCCTCTCTTTGGACAGGGCAGTTGCCCACAAAGCGAGAGAAAGGGGATTCAGGCCTCGCCGCTTTCACCATCTCCCAGTACCTTCTGCAGATGTTGATCGAAGCGAAGGTCACGAAGAACATCCCGGTCATGAAGGCCTGGATACTGATGGTCTCCGGCTTAGCGAAGCCCTGATCCAGGAGCATCTTCTGGCAGAACACTTCTTCCGTCATGTCCGGCACTCTCCCGTCCACCTCCTTGAGCTTCAGGGCCACCGTCTGCTTCATCCAGGGCTCCAGGGTTGGAGCAGCCTGGTTCGGCTTCCTGGTGGCCTGTTGGCTTGAGGAGGCTTCAGGAGGAGATGTCCTGGCCTGGGCCGGCTCACCTGGTCCATCAGCCTTCTCCTTCTGGGTGGCAGGGTTGCTGGTTGAGGCCATGGCTTCTTCCAGCTGTTCCTGTCGCTTGGGGAGGATCTTCGATAGCTCTTTCCCGAAGGGGGCGGAGCTATGCAAATCTTCTCCTTGCTGGCCGAGGTTCTTCCACGAAATTTCTTCCGCAGCGGTTCCTCGTCGAGCTTCTTCTTCTGCGGCCGAGCTTCTTCGAAGATCCCCTTCAGCAGCGGCTCTTCTCCAAAGTTCTCCTTCTTCTTCCCGGCAGCGATCTCCCGGAGCTTCTTCCTCGATGGCGGCTTCTCCCTTCTGGATCGTCGTCTTCGCTGGTTCTTCTCCGCAGTTCGTCGCCGGCTTCGTCTGGAACGCTCTTGGATCGCTAAGCTAGTGTTTATAGCCCCCAGTGGTTCTCCGAGCTATCTATCCTTACAAGGACTGATAAGAACAGATTTTTTTTTTTTTTTTTTTTTTTTTTTTTTTTTTTTTTTTTCTTGCCCGAGCCGTGCTTTCTATCACCCAAGTGCATAAAAAGTGCAGAGGTGCCACACAAAAAGTGCACAAGGATGCGGTCTATCGCAGCCCTTCTCTTAAAAGAGAGAGGCCCCGCATAACCATTCCCTGACCCTCCAAACCATAGGCCTAGAGGATCAAGGATCGATGGTCCCCCCTCGCCGAAGCTTAGGGAGACCCAAACACACTCCTAGGCTTCTACCTGGGCTGCCACCCCAGTGTCCACCTAGGAGCCTGCATCCTAGTTGCACCTCCCCTCCGAAGAAGGGAGGCCGGGTTGCAGGGGAAAAAGGAACCAGAAGGCCACACATTTTCCCCCTAGACCTCAGGAGGGTCCCAAAAGGGCACCGCATCCCAAAATCCTTGTGACAAACGTGACAAACACACAGTGAAAAACAAAATTAAATAAGTGGATGTGCGCTGTGATACAGCCTGGACATCCGCCAGGTATATAAAAATTCCTCATCTCCCAGCCAGAAGGCCGGGAGAATAAAGGTGTGTGCTTAAAAGTGTGAAAGAAGAGTGCGTGCAAGTGTGCCTTCACTCAGTGGGATCCCACCCCCAGTGAGTTAGGGCACCCCAGGGTCACCAGCCCTGGGGCACATAGCAACTCGGGCTTTCAAACTACCCGACCTCCTGACCTCGATCCGGCGGTCGCCTGGTCACCTACAAATGGTACCTTTAAACCAAATGCGTACACCAGAGCGATGACCGTTGTGGTTCCCTGCCCTCACCTCGGCGTTCTGTCATCCCCCTACGATGGCCCACGTACCACCGGCAGGGATGATTACTAACCTCAGCTTGAGCAGGTACTACACTTGATCTTAGCCAAAAGGCCGAGAAGCGATAACCCGAATGGGCCGGCCGTTGACCGAGCCTGTCCCATACTGCTGTTCACCCCTTGCAGCGATTGATTCAGCCTACTCCTAGGCAATTCCATGGGGCCCTGCAGGCTCACACACATTTACAGCTACTAAGCGGGAGGGAGGTGAATAAAGGCCGGAGAGGAAGCCAGACAGGATTTGCTTCTTTTGCTTGCACCACAATGCAGTGCTGAAAGAGGAGGAATCTACATAAAAACGCCTTCCTGGCAACGCCCAAATGCCCTGCTGCCATGCAGATAAACACTGGCAGCGGCAGCAAGTGCATGCCCACAGCCACCCCTTGTTCCTTCACACCTTGTATCAGCTTTAATCCAGTCCAGTCCGGTGCTGCCTGCTGAGCAGCACTGACCAACACTGCCTGGGCCCAGGCTTTTATCTATCTCTGAGGCAGGCCCCATTATGATGTCAGAAAGCTGGCTCTGGAATCCTGAGGGCTCCACTATGACACGTGCAAAGTTCCGTCTGAACTTTATATAAGACGGTGCGGCTCAGTCAGTCACTCAGTGTTGCCTGAGAGGGCAACACTGCAACAGCCGGCCGCCAGGCTGTCTTTTTTTTGCACAGCTAGTTGCCTCCAGGAGGCCACAAGAGGGAGACAAGGGACTGCAAAATGGAAAATAGGCATCCACCAACTTTACAGACAACTTGTTCTCCTTGCTCCTACAACCTCCATCCTTGCACAGTTTGTTATTTTATTCTTCTAGGTAACATAGTAACAAATCCAAATTGCTGCTCTCTTTGTAGGCAAGCAAGGGTTTGTTGCAACTGCAATTCTTACTTCTTCTTGGAAATGTTGGGACGGCAGTACATTCCATCACATCCATCTAGTGTACACAGGTAGGTCCATTGTGGCGGGTAGGCGGCTGGCTGCTTTAATGGCTGTTTGCTGTTCCCCTACTCCACTCCACTCCACTAGTTGACTGTGTTGCTGCATCAATCAGTGGCTGGCTCAGGTGCAGCTCTTTAACTTACCTAGGAGGGAGGGCGGAGAGAAGACAAGGAAGGTGAATGAGCTGTTCCAATGTGAAATGCCGGAAACACAGAAACACAGAAGACACACACACACACACACACACACACACACACACACACACACACACACACACACACACACACACACACACACACACACACACACACACACACACACACACACACACACACACACACACACACACACACACACACACACACACACACACACACACACACACACACACACACACACACACACACACACACACACACACACACACACACACACACACACACACACACACACACACACACACACACACACACACACACACACACACACACACACACACACACACACACACACACACACACACACACACACACACACACACACACACACACACACACACACACACACACACACACACACACACACACACACACACACACACACACACACACACACACACACACACACACACACACACACACACACACACACACACACACACACACACACACACACACACACACACACACACACACCAAGAGGTGGCAATGTATTAATTAATTGCATTTAATAAATGAGCTCATTATCACACATGACTGTACAAATGCATTGTCCAACAGGTGTTGAAATAATGGGATTAAAAGGGGAGATCCCATCAGAAAGACAAAAACAATAGCAAACACAAATAGCACTTTTGGAATCTGATTTTAGTCAACACATAAGGGAAGGGTGCACCGGTCCTGGAAATACTGCAATACCAGGTCAATGCGTGGAGTGGACAGAGCAAGCTCTATTTCCATCTCCCTGTTCTAAAAATCCATTTAATATATGGTCCCCAGATAGGGGACGTATCAGATATTAAACTGATAAGAACAGATTTTTTTGATTGAAAATTGCTTTATTGACAATCAATCGTCATCATACAAACATTACTGCGACGCAGCGCAAGCCATGAAGCAGCAAATAATAAATAATAACAGTCGTCAAACATAACATGACAGTATAATACACAGTACAGGCTAGCCTATGCTATACATTACACCACATGCTACACTAACATTCTTGCATTCACTAAAGCCAAACAACAAAGCATTACAGACAAGTGATGGGATAGGGGAGTGGGTAGGAGGGGATAGGGAAGGGGGAAATCACAGGCCCGAAGCTTTATTGAAAGACAACACACAAGAAGGGAGAGTGGGGGGAAGGGGAGTATCAGTCCTCTTCCTCATCGACGTCCGGGCTGTCCCAGGTGGAATAGTCTCTGAGCAGGCTGTGGATCAGCCTGCGGCAGTCCTGGACGGACACACTCTCTCTCCGCAAAATCAGACGGTTCCTGGCAAACCATATAGCGTCCTTAAAGCAGTTCATAAGGCGCCAGGCTTCCTGGATTGCTCCATCCGTGGTATTCCCAGGAAATAGTCCATAAAGTACCGAGCGGTACGACAGTCTGTTCCTGGGTACTGAGTCCTTGAGTTCATGTTCCAAGGCTTTCAACAGACCCTGTGCAAAGGGGCACTGCCAGAAAATGTGCAAAGATGTTTCCTCCGTGAAGGGGCACCTGGGGCAGTACCGGGTCTTGCACAGGTTGCGGGCATGCATGAATGACCTAAGAGGCAGTCCTCCCTGGATGGCCATCCATGAAATGTCCTTGTGCCCATTGGTCAACCTGCCAGATGACACGTTAGTCCAAACAGTCTCCAACGTGTCGGCATGAAGCCCTGGAACAAACTCCAGTGAGTCCTTTGCTCTGATGTGCTTGTGGATCGTCTTAGGTTTCCACAAGTCGGGCTTAAGACCCTCCAGTTGATGCTCCCTCACAAACCGGACAACATCTCCGTAGAACCAGGGAGCGTGCCAGTTGTAAGGGAAGGAGCTGTCCCACTTGTCCCAGCCAAAACCTCGCCAGAGGGGAAGGAGGAAGTAGCGGGACATGGCCTTGCCCGCAGAGCCGTTTGCTGTCCTCAGAGTCCTACGAACACAGTCACATGCAAAAGCGATCCGCAGCAGAGTGGGAATGTCGGGTATACCCTTCCCACCTTTGCGGGGCTCCTTGTACATAACAGTCCGCTTTACTCTGTCCATTTTCGAGCCCCAGATGAAGCGAAACACAGTCCTGGTAATGGCCCTCGAGACCGTTGCAAGAGGGGGCCATGCCTGTGCAGTGTATTGTAGCACAGGCAAGACTTCGTTACGCAGGACCATTGCTTTGCCCTCAATAGTGAGTTGTCTGAGGCTCCACAGTCCGATCCTTTGGTTGACTTTGGCCAAGCGTTCTTCCCACGACTTTAGGGCTGCACCTTCCTTACCGAACCAGACTCCCAGAATTTTGATGAAGTCCGGTTTGATAGTAAACGGGAAGGAGGCAGGAGAAGGCAGGTACCACTTTCCGAAGAGCATGGCTTCCGACTTCCCGCAGTTGACTTTTGCCCCTGAAGCGCGTCCGAACTCCTCGCAGGTCTGGACGAGTGCAGTCACCGAACTCTGGTCAGCGCAGAAGACGGTCACGTCGTCCATGTACAGCGAGCATTTGACCTCGAAGTGTCCTGGACCTGGTGCGGTGATCCCTCTGATCTCTCCATTCTGCCGGATAGCCTCTGCGAAGAGCTCTATAACACAAACAAAAAGGAGAGGTGAAAGAGGACAGCCTTGTCTAACCCCCGACGATACAGGAAAGGGGTCAGTCTTCCAGCCGTTCACCAGCACCGAGCTGTAAATGTCGCAATACATCAGGTTAACATACAAACAGAACAACCTGCCCAGCCGCAGCCTACGCAGAGCCTTACCCATGAATTCGTGAGAGACCCGGTCAAAAGCCTTCTCCTGATCCAGACTGACCAGGGCCGCGTGTGTACGGCGGCTTTGCATGTAATGCACCGTGTCCCTCACCAGGGCAAGACTGTCGGCCACCCTACGGCCAGGAATGCCGCAGGTTTGGTCCGATCCGATGATCTGTCCGATGACAACCTTCAGTCTGTTGGCCAATACTTTGGCGAGGATCTTGTAGTCCACGTTCAGGAGGGAGATGGGACGCCAGTTTTTCAGGTCACATCTCTCTCCCTTCCGCTTATACAAGATCGTGATCATGCCTTCTCTCAAGGACGGTGGCATTCTACCCTCCACCACCATCTCCTCATAGAGCTCCAGCAGGTCCGGACAGATCAAGTCCCCCAGCGCTACATAGAGCTCTGCTGGGAGACCATCACTGCCCGGGGTCCTGCCGGGTCTGAAGGATTTAGCGGCAGAGAGCAGTTCCTCCACCGTCAGGGGTACATCCATAGCCTCCGTACCTGCAGGATCAAGATGATTAGTGATACCTGACAGGAATTTATCGGCGGCTTCGGGGTCAGTGGTTTTCCGGGAGTAGAGGCTTTGGTAGTAGTCTGTGACGACTCCCATCACCTCCTTCTTCCCAGAATGCATGTTTCCGGTCTCATCTCGAAGTTCCCTCAGGGGCGTGTGGCCGGCATGGAGTTTCCTGAAAAAGAACGAGTTACATTTCTCACCCTTCTCCAGGTTCTCCACCTTGGAACGAAAGACAATTCGCTTGGATTCCTCCTCAAAGTGCCCTTTCAGGCCCTTTTTGGCTTCCTCCAGCTCCTTCCTGACGTCCCAGCCGCATTGAAGGAGGTCTTGCAGGGATCGCAGCTGACGCTGCATCTCTCTGAAGTCTCTCTTCCTCTCACACGCCTGTTGGCGACTTTTTGCCTGAAAGAAACAACGAAATTCAACTTTAACATATTCCCACCAGTCACAGGTTTTGTCAAAGAAAACTTTATCATTCCTCCAAACAATATAGGCGTCTCTAAGTTCCGCCAGTACCTCCTCTCTTTCCAGCAGGGCACAATTCAGCTTCCAGGAGCCAGGGCCGGGAGGAAAACCGTGGCCGATGGCACCCTGGAAGAGAATGGCCCTGTGGTCAGAGAAGAAGCAGGGGACCATGGAGTGCCCATGCTGCTTGACTGCCCGGGAGGTGAACACAAAGTCAATCCGAGAACGAAGTGAGCCATCGGGTCGGCTCCATGAATAGTTCACAGAGCCGATCCCCATGGAGCCCACAACGTCCTGCAAGGATGCTTCGGTTACCATCTCGATAAGCAGTTTGGAACTGACATCCAGCTTGATTGAAGTGCCGGAACTTCGTCCATCCTCTTCGATGGGGCAGTTGAAGTCCCCGGCCATCACCACTGCCCTAGTAGTGGCGAGCCGGGTCCGCAGGGTCTGGAATAGTTCCAGGCGCTCAGCCTTCATAGGGGGGGCGTACACGTTGATGAGCCTAATCGGCTCTCCTGCCCAGGAACCGTCTACGACCAACAAGCGGCCGCAGGCGAGCTCCTGGACAGAGTCAACAGTAAATACGCCTCCCCTAATCAGGATGGCAACCCCTGCAGACTTACAGTCGCCCCCACCAGACCAGTAGGACGGGCCATGGGTCCACTGCCTGGCCAGATGATGGTATGACCTGGAAGAGGGGAGAGTACATTCCTGCAGCATAAATACATCACTCAACTGCTTGGAAAGAAAAGTTAGCACCATCTGACATCTAGTCCTATCTCTAACACTCCTCACATTGAGGCTAAAGATGTTAAGTTTAGCAGCCATGGGGGAGAATAAAGAAGGTTAGTGCAAACGATACACCTTAGTTACCAGTCCGGTCGGGCGGATCCTCCTCGCCTGGCGGGTCCGAAAGATCCAGCAGGCCCTCTGACAAAAATTGTTCCAGGATTGTAGCCACCTGGATGTCTGTTGTGAAGTCGATGACCTCAGGTTCAGACACGAGTTCCTCCACCATCTGCTCCATTTCCTCCTGCTGCGCAAGGGAATCTTCGCAGATTTCCACGACTTGTCGCTTTGAGGACTCAGCCGCTGGGCTGTCCCTCACCTTTCTCTTCCTCTGGATGGCACCTGAGGAGACAAGAGGGGGAAAATCCTCCAGGGAGAGGACTCCAGCAGCTGGAGAGGAAGATGTTAGTGCTGCTGGAGCTGGGGAGAAGGGAGGCTGGGTTGGGAGAGGTGCAGGTGACAGGACCACTGAGATGGGTGGGTAGGAGAAGGTGAGAGCCTCAGTGGGGGTGACAGGGGTTGGGGACGGGGGGGTGGGGAGGGCCGGGCGAGGGAGGGTGGGAAGGGTAGGGCGAGGGAGGGCCGGGAGAGGGGGGGGAGGGACTGTCGTCTTCTTACCATCCTTCTTTTTCCCGGTCTTCTGTGCCGCTGGAGCTCTGGCTGGGGCGGGGTTCCCTCTGGCTGGAGCTTTCGCTGCTACAGTTGCCCAGGATCGATCCCTCTTCGGGCAGTCCTTGTAAGAGTGGGCTGCTTGTCCGCAGAGGTTGCACATTGTCCGTTTCGGGCAGTCTTTGGTCTCGTGTCCTGTTACCCGGCAGTTCTTGCAGGCGTCCTCCTTGCAGTCCTTCACCGAATGACCCTTCTTGCTGCATCTCCTGCAGATCTGCGGCATGTCCGGGTAATAGATGAGGCCGTAGGAGTTGCCCAGCGAGAATGACTGGGGCAGGTGCTGGAGGCCGTCTTCCGCGCTCGAATCCTTGTTCAGTCGGACGATTACCGACCACTTGCCAGTCCAGAAGCCGAGTCCGTTCAGGATGTGGGTGGGTTCCCTCACCACTGTGCAGAACCGCTTCAGGAGCGTGGTGATGTCTTTGCCGGGGGTGTGTGGGTTCCGCATTGAGACCGTCACCCGCCTTTCCTCTCTTTGGACAGGGCAGTTGCCCACAAAGCGAGAGAAAGGGGATTCAGGCCTCGCCGCTTTCACCATCTCCCAGTACCTTCTGCAGATGTTGATCGAAGCAAAGGTCACGAAGAACATCCCGGTCATGAAGGCCTGGATACTGATGGTCTCCGGCTTAGCGAAGCCCTGATCCAGGAGCATCTTCTGGCAGAACACTTCTTCCGTCATGTCCGGCACTCTCCCGTCCACCTCCTTGAGCTTCAGGGCCACCGTCTGCTTCATCCAGGGCTCCAGGGTTGGAGCAGCCTGGTTCGGCTTCCTGGTGGCCTGTTGGCTTGAGGAGGCTTCAGGAGGAGATGTCCTGGCCTGGGCCGGCTCACCTGGTCCATCAGCCTTCTCCTTCTGGGTGGCAGGGTTGCTGGTTGAGGCCATGGCTTCTTCCAGCTGTTCCTGTCGCTTGGGGAGGATCTTCGATAGCTCTTTCCCGAAGGGGGCGGAGCTATGCAAATCTTCTCCTTGCTGGCCGAGGTTCTTCCACGAAATTTCTTCCGCAGCGGTTCCTCGTCGAGCTTCTTCTGCGGCCGAGCTTCTTCAAAGATCCCCTTCAGCAGCGGCTCTTCTCCGAAGGTCTCTGTCGCAGTTCTCCTTCTTCCCGGCAGCGATCTCCCGGAGCTTCTTCCCCGATGGCGGCTTCTCCCTTCTGGATCTTCGTCTTCGGTGGTTCTTCTCCGCAGTTCGTCGCCGGCTTCGTCTGGAACGCTCTTGGATCGCTAAGCTAGTGTTTATAGCCCCCAGTGGTTCTCCGAGCTATCTATCCTTACAAGGACTGATAAGAACAGATTTTTTGATTGAAAAATGCTTTATTGACAATCAATCGTCATCATACAAACATTACTGCGACGCAGCGCAAGCCATGAAGCAGCAAATAATAAATAATAACAGTCGTCAAACATAACATGACAGTATAATACACAGTACAGGCTAGCCTATGCTATACACCACACCACATGCTACACTAACATTCTTGCATTCACTAAAGCCAAACAACAAAGCATTACAGACAAGTGATGGGATAGGGGAGTGGGTAGGAGGGGATAGGGAAGGGGGAAATCACAGGCCCGAAGCTTTATTGAAAGACAACACACAAGAAGGGAGAGTGGGGGGAAGGGGAGTATCAGTCCTCTTCCTCATCGACGTCCGGGCTGTCCCAGGTGGAATAGTCTCTGAGCAGGCTGTGGATCAGCCTGCGGCAGTCCTGGACGGACACACTCTCTCTCCGCAAAATCAGACGGTTCCTGGCGAACCATATAGCGTCCTTAAAGCAGTTCATAAGGCGCCAGGCTTCCTGGATTGCTCCATCCGTGGTATTCCCAGGAAATAGTCCATAAAGTACCGAGCGGTACGACAGTCTGTTCCTGGGTACTGAGTCCTTGAGTTCATGTTCCAAGGCTTTCAACAGACCCTGTGCAAAGGGGCACTGCCAGAAAATGTGCAAAGATGTTTCCTCCGTGAAGGGGCACCTGGGGCAGTACCGGGTCTTGCACAGGTTGCGGGCATGCATGAATGACCTAAGAGGCAGTCCTCCCTGGATGGCCATCCATGAAATGTCCTTGTGCCCGTTGGTCAACCTGCCAGATGACACGTTAGTCCAAACAGTCTCCAACGTGTCGGCATGAAGCCCTGGAACAGACTCCAGTGAGTCCTTTGCTCTGATGTGCTTGTGGATCGTCTTAGGTTTCCACAAGTCGGGCTTAAGACCCTCCAGTTGATGCTCCCTCACGAACCGGACGACATCTCCGTAGAACCAGGGAGCGTGCCAGTTGTAAGGGAAGGAGCTGTCCCACTTGTCCCAGCCAAAACCTCGCCAGAGGGGAAGGAGGAAGTAGCGGGACATGGCCTTGCCCGCAGAGCCGTTTGCTGTCCTCAGAGTCCTACGAACACAGTCACATACAAAAGCGATCCGCAGCAGAGTGGGAATGTCGGGTATACCCTTCCCACCTTTGCGGGGCTCCTTGTACATAACAGTCCGCTTTACTCTGTCCATTTTCGAGCCCCAGATGAAGCGAAACACAGTCCTGGTAATGGCCCTCGAGACGGTGGCAAGAGGGGGCCATGCCTGTGCAGTGTATTGTAGCACAGGCAAGACTTCGTTACGCAGGACCATTGCTTTGCCCTCAATAGTGAGTTGTCTGAGGCTCCACAGTCCGATCCTTTGGTTGACTTTGGCCAAGCGTTCTTCCCACGACTTTAGGGCTGCACCTTCCTTACCGAACCAGACTCCCAGAATTTTGATGAAGTCCGGCTTGATAGTAAACGGGAAGGAGGCAGGAGAAGGCAGGTACCACTTTCCGAAGAGCATGGCTTCCGACTTCCCGCAGTTGACTTTTGCCCCTGAAGCGCGTCCGAACTCCTCGCAGGTCTGGACGAGTGCAGTCACCGAACTCTGGTCAGCGCAGAAGACGGTCACGTCGTCCATGTACAGCGAGCATTTGACCTCGAAGTGTCCTGGACCTGGTGCGGTGATCCCTCTGATCTCTCCATTCTGCCGGATAGCCTCTGCGAAGAGCTCTATAACACAAACAAAAAGGAGAGGTGAAAGAGGACAGCCTTGTCTAACCCCCGACGATACAGGAAAGGGGTCAGTCTTCCAGCCGTTCACCAGCACCGAGCTGTAAATGTCGCAATACATCAGGTTAACATACAAACAGAACAACCTGCCAAGCCGCAGCCTACGCAGAGCCTTACCCATGAATTCGTGAGAGACCCGGTCAAAAGCCTTCTCCTGATCCAGACTGACCAGGGCCGCGTGTGTACGGCGGCTTTGCATGTAATGCACCGTGTCCCTCACCAGGGCAAGACTGTCGGCCACCCTACGGCCAGGAATGCCGCAGGTTTGGTCCGATCCGATGATCTGTCCGATGACAACCTTCAGTCTGTTGGTCAATACTTTGGCGAGGATCTTGTAGTCCACGTTCAGGAGAGAGATGGGACGCCAGTTTTTCAGGTCACATCTCTCCCCCTTCCGCTTATACAAGATCGTGATCATGCCTTCTCTCAAGGACGGTGGCATTCTACCCTCCACCACCATCTCCTCATAGAGCTCCAGCAGGTCCGGACAGATCAAGTCCCCCAGCGCTACATAGAGCTCTGCTGGGAGACCATCACTGCCCGGGGTCCTGCCGGGTCTGAAGGATTTAGCGGCAGAGAGCAGTTCCTCCACCGTCAGGGGTACGTCCATAGCCTCCGTACCTGCAGGATCAAGATGATTAGTGATACCTGACAGGAATTTATCGGCGGCTTCGGGGTCAGTGGTTTTCCGGGAGTAGAGGCTTCGGTAGTAGTCTGTGACGACTCCCATCACCTCCTTCTTCCCAGAATGCATGTTTCCGGTCTCATCTCGGAGTTCCTTCAGGGGCGTGTGGCCGGCATGGAGTTTCCTGAAAAAGAACGAGTTACATTTCTCACCCTTCTCCAGGTTCTCCACCTTGGAACGAAAGACAATTCGCTTGGATTCCTCCTCAAAGTGCCTTTTCAGGCCCTTTTTGGCTTCCTCCAGCTCCTTCCTGACGTCCCAGCCGCATTGAAGGAGGTCTTGCAGGGATCGCAGCTGACGCTGCATCTCTCTGAAGTCTCTCTTCCTCTCACACGCCTGTTGACGACTTTTTGCCTGAAAGAAACAACGAAATTCAACTTTAACATATTCCCACCAGTCACAGGTTTTGTCAAAGAAAACTTTATCATTCCTCCAAACAATATAGGCGTCTCTAAGTTCCGCCAGTACCTCTTCTCTTTCCAGCAGGGCACAATTCAGCTTCCAGGAGCCAGGGCCGGGAGGAAAACCGTGGCCGATGGCACCCTGGAAGAGAATGGCCCTGTGGTCAGAGAAGAAGCAGGGGACCATGGAGTGCCCATGCTGCTTGACTGCCCGGGAGGTGAACACAAAGTCAATCCGAGAACGAAGTGAGCCATCGGGTCGGCTCCATGAATAGTTCACAGAGCCGATCCCCATGGAGCCCACAACGTCCTGCAAGGATGCTTCGGTTACCATCTCGATAAGCAGTTTGGAACTGACATCCAGCTTGATTGAAGTGCCGGAACTTCGTCCATCCTCTTCGATGGGGCAGTTGAAGTCCCCGGCCATCACCACTGCCCTAGTGGTGGCGAGCTGGGTCCGCAGGGTCTGGAATAGTTCCAGGCGCTCAGCCTTCATAGGGGGAGCGTACACGTTGATGAGCCTAATCGGCTCTCCCGCCCAGGAACCGTCTACGACCAACAAGCGGCCGCAGACGAGCTCCTGGACAGAGTCAACAGTAAATACGCTTCCCCTAATCAGGATGGCAACCCCTGCAGACTTACAGTCGCCCCCACCAGACCAGTAGGACGGGCCATGGGTCCACTGCCTGGCCAGATGATGGTATGACCTGGAAGAGGGGAGAGTACATTCCTGGAGCATAAATACATCACTCGACTGCTTGGAAAGAAAAGTTAGCACCATCTGACATCTAGTCCTATCTCTAACACTCCTCACATTGAGGCTAAAGATGTTAAGTTTAGCAGCCATGGGGGAGAATAAAGAAGGTTAGTGCAAACGATACACCTTAGTTACCAGTCCGGTCGGGCGGATCCTCCTCTCTGGAGCCTGGCGGGTCCGGAAGATCCAGCAGGCCCTCTGACAAAAATTGTTCCAGGATTGTAGCCACCTGGATGTCTGTTGTGAAGTCGATGACCTCAGGTTCAGACACGAGTTCCTCCACCATCTGCTCCATTTCCTCCTGCTGCGCAAGGGAATCTTCGCAGATTTCCACGACTTGTCTCTTTGAGGACTCAGCAGCTGGGCTGTCCCTCACCTTTCTCTTCCTCTGGATGGCACCTGAGGAGACAAGAGGGGGAAAATCCTCCAGGGAGAGGACTCCAGCAGCTGGAGGGGAAGATGTTAGTGCTGCTGGAGCTGGGGAGAAGGGAGGCTGGGTTGGGAGAGGTGCAGGTGACAGGACCACTGAGATGGGTGGGTAGGAGAAGGTGAGAGCCTCAGTGGGGGTGACAGGGGTTGGGGACGGGGGGGTGGGGAGGGCCGGGCGAGGGAGGGTGGGAAGGGTAGGGCGAGGGAGGGCCGGGAGAGGGGGGGGAGGGACTGTCGTCTTCTTACCATCCTTCTTTTTCCCGGTCTTCTGTGCCGCTGGAGCTCTGGCTAGGGCGGGGTTCCCTCTGGCTGGAGCTTTCGCTGCTACAGTTGCCCAGGATCGATCCCTCTTCGGGCAGTCCTTGTAAGAGTGGGCTGCTTGTCCGCAGAGGTTGCACATTGTCCGTTTCGGGCAGTCTTTGGTCTCGTGTCCTGTTACCCGGCAGTTCTTGCAGGCGTCCTCCTTGCAGTCCTTCACCGAATGACCCTTCTTGCTGCATCTCCTGCAGATCTGCGGCATGTCCGGGTAGTAGATGAGGCCGTAGGAGTTGCCCAGCGAGAATGACTGGGGCAGGTGCTGGAGGCCGTCTTCCGCGCTCGAATCCTTGTTCAGTCGGACGATTACCGACCACTTGCCAGTCCAGAAGCCGAGTCCGTTCAGGATGTGGGTGGGTTCCCTCACCACTGTGCAGAACCGCTTCAGGAGCGTGGTGATGTCTTTGCCGGGGGTGTGTGGGTTCCGCATTGAGACCGTCACCCGCCTTTCCTCTCTTTGGACAGGGCAGTTGCCCACAAAGCGAGAGAAAGGGGATTCAGGCCTCGCCGCTTTCACCATCTCCCAGTACCTTCTGCAGATGTTGATCGAAGCGAAGGTCACGAAGAACATCCCGGTCATGAAGGCCTGGATACTGATGGTCTCCGGCTTAGCGAAGCCCTGATCCAGGAGCATCTTCTGGCAGAACACTTCTTCCGTCATGTCCGGCACTCTCCCGTCCACCTCCTTGAGCTTCAGGGCCACCGTCTGCTTCATCCAGGGCTCCAGGGTTGGAGCAGCCTGGTTCGGCTTCCTGGTGGCCTGTTGGCTTGAGGAGGCTTCAGGAGGAGATGTCCTGGCCTGGGCCTGCTCACCTGGTCCATCTGCCTTCTCCTTCTGGGTGGCAGGGTTGCTGGTTGAGGCCATGGCTTCTTCCAGCTGTTCCTGTCGCTTGGGGAGGATCTTCGATAGCTCTTTCCCGAAGGGGGCGGAGCTATGCAAATCTTCTCCTTGCTGGCCGAGGTTCTTCCACGAAATTTCTTCCGCAGCGGTTCCTCGTCGAGCTTCTTCTTCTGCGGCCGAGCTTCTTCGAAGATCCCCTTCAGCAGCGGCTCTTCTCCGAAGTTCTCCTTCTTCTTCCCGGCAGCGATCTCCCGGAGCTTCTTCCTCGATGGCGGCTTCTCCCTTCTGGATCGTCGTCTTCGCTGGTTCTTCTCCGCAGTTCGTCGCCGGCTTCGTCTGGAACGCTCTTGGATCGCTAAGCTAGTGTTTATAGCCCCCAGTGGTTCTCCGAGCTATCTATCCTTACAAGGACTGATAAGAACAGATTTTTTGATTGAAAAATGCTTTATTGACAATCAATCGTCATCATACAAACATTACTGCGACGCAGCGCGAGCCATGAAGCAGCAAATAATAAATAATAACAGTCGTCAAACATAACATGACAGTATAATACACAGTACAGGCTAGCCTATGCTATACATTACACCACATGCTACACTAACATTCTTGCATTCACTAAAGCCAAACAACAAAGCATTACAGACAAGTGATGGGATAGGGGAGTGGGTAGGAGGGGATAGGGAAGCGGGAAATCACAGGCCCGAAGCTTTATTGAAAGACAACACACAAGAAGGGAGAGTGGGGGGAAGGGGAGTATCAGTCCTCTTCCTCATCGACGTCCGGGCTGTCCCAGGTGGAATAGTCTCTGAGCAGGCTGTGGATCAGCCTGCGGCAGTCCTGGACGGACACACTCTCTCTCCGCAAAATCAGACGATTCCTGGCGAACCATATAGCGTCCTTAAAACAGTTCATAAGGCGCCAGGCTTCCTGGATTGCTCCATCCGTGGTATTCCCAGGAAATAGTCCATAAAGTACCGAGCGGTACGACAGTCTGTTCCTGGGAACTGAGTCCTTGAGTTCGTGTTCCAAGGCTTTCAACAGACCCTGTGCAAAGGGGCACTGCCAGAAAATGTGCAAAGATGTTTCCTCCGTGAAGGGGCACCTGGGGCAGTACCGGGTCTTGCACAGGTTGCGGGCATGCATGAATGACCTAAGAGGCAGTCCTCCCTGGATGGCCATCCATGAAATGTCCTTGTGCCCGTTGGTCAACCTGCCAGATGACACGTTAGTCCAAACAGTCTCCAACGTGTCGGCATGAAGCCCTGGAACAAACTCCAGTGAGTCCTTTGCTCTGATGTGCTTGTGGATCGTCTTAGGTTTCCACAAGTCGGGCTTAAGACCCTCCAGTTGATGCTCCCTCACAAACCGGACGACATCTCCGTAGAACCAGGGAGCGTGCCAGTTGTAAGGGAAGGAGCTGTCCCACTTATCCCAGCCAAAACCTCGCCAGAGGGGAAGGAGGAAGTAGCGGGACATGGCCTTGCCCGCAGAGCCGTTTGCTGTCCTCAGAGTCCTACGAACACAGTCACATACAAAAGCGATCCGCAGCAGAGTGGGAATGTCGGGTATACCCTTCCCACCTTTGCGGGGCTCCTTGTACATAACAGTCCGCTTTACTCTGTCCATTTTCGAGCCCCAGATGAAGCGAAACACAGTCCTGGTAATGGCCCTCGAGACCGTTGCAAGAGGGGGCCATGCCTGTGCAGTGTATTGTAGCACAGGCAAGACTTCGTTACGCAGGACCATTGCTTTGCCCTCAATAGTGAGTTGTCTGAGGCTCCACAGTCCGATCCTTTGGTTGACTTTGGCCAAGCGTTCTTCCCACGACTTTAGGGCTGCACCTTCCTTACCGAACCAGACTCCCAGAATTTTGATGAAGTCCGGCTTGATAGTAAACGGGAAGGAGGCAGGAGAAGGCAGGTACCACTTTCCGAAGAGCATGGCTTCCGACTTCCCGCAGTTGACTTTTGCCCCTGAAGCGCGTCCGAACTCCTCACAGGTCTGGACGAGTGCAGTCACCGAACTCTGGTCAGCGCAGAAGACGGTCACGTCGTCCATGTACAGCGAGCATTTGACCTCGAAGTGTCCTGGACCTGGTGCGGTGATCCCTCTGATCTCTCCATTCTGCCGGATAGCCTCTGCGAAGAGCTCTATAACACAAACAAAAAGGAGAGGTGAAAGAGGACAGCCTTGTCTAACCCCCGACGATACAGGAAAGGGGTCAGTCTTCCAGCCGTTCACCAGCACCGAGCTGTAAATGTCGCAATACATCAGGTTAACATACAAACAGAACAACCTGCCAAGCCGCAGCCTACGCAGAGCCTTACCCATGAATTCGTGAGAGACCCGGTCAAAAGCCTTCTCCTGATCCAGACTGACCAGGGCCGCGTGTGTACGGCGGCTTTGCATGTAATGCACCGTGTCCCTCACCAGGGCAAGACTGTCGGCCACCCTACGGCCAGGAATGCCGCAGGTTTGGTCCGATCCGATGATCTGTCCGATGACAACCTTCAGTCTGTTGGTCAATACTTTGGCGAGGATCTTGTAGTCCACGTTCAGGAGAGAGATGGGACGCCAGTTTTTCAGGTCACATCTCTCCCCCTTCCGCTTATACAAGATCGTGATCATGCCTTCTCTCAAGGACGGTGGCATTCTACCCTCCACCACCATCTCCTCATAGAGCTCCAGCAGGTCCGGACAGATCAAGTCCCCCAGCGCTACATAGAGCTCTGCTGGGAGACCATCACTGCCCGGGGTCCTGCCGGGTCTGAAGGATTTAGCGGCAGAGAGCAGTTCCTCCACCGTCAGGGGTACGTCCATAGCCTCCGTACCTGCAGGATCAAGATGATTAGTGATACCTGACAGGAATTTATCGGCGGCTTCGGGGTCAGTGGTTTTCCGGGAGTAGAGGCTTCGGTAGTAGTCTGTGACGACTCCCATCACCTCCTTCTTCCCAGAATGCATGTTTCCGGTCTCATCTCGGAGTTCCTTCAGGGGCGTGTGGCCGGCATGGAGTTTCCTGAAAAAGAACGAGTTACATTTCTCACCCTTCTCCAGGTTCTCCACCTTGGAACGAAAGACAATTCGCTTGGATTCCTCCTCAAAGTGCCTTTTCAGGCCCTTTTTGGCTTCCTCCAGCTCCTTCCTGACGTCCCAGCCGCATTGAAGGAGGTCTTGCAGGGATCGCAGCTGACGCTGCATCTCTCTGAAGTCTCTCTTCCTCTCACACGCCTGTTGACGACTTTTTGCCTGAAAGAAACAACGAAATTCAACTTTAACATATTCCCACCAGTCACAGGTTTTGTCAAAGAAAACTTTATCATTCCTCCAAACAATATAGGCGTCTCTAAGTTCCGCCAGTACCTCTTCTCTTTCCAGCAGGGCACAATTCAGCTTCCAGGAGCCAGGGCCGGGAGGAAAACCGTGGCCGATGGCACCCTGGAAGAGAATGGCCCTGTGGTCAGAGAAGAAGCAGGGGACCATGGAGTGCCCATGCTGCTTGACTGCCCGGGAGGTGAACACAAAGTCAATCCGAGAACGAAGTGAGCCATCGGGTCGGCTCCATGAATAGTTCACAGAGCCGATCCCCATGGAGCCCACAACGTCCTGCAAGGATGCTTCGGTTACCATCTCGATAAGCAGTTTGGAACTGACATCCAGCTTGATTGAAGTGCCGGAACTTCGTCCATCCTCTTCGATGGGGCAGTTGAAGTCCCCGGCCATCACCACTGCCCTAGTGGTGGCGAGCTGGGTCCGCAGGGTCTGGAATAGTTCCAGGCGCTCAGCCTTCATAGGGGGAGCGTACACGTTGATGAGCCTAATCGGCTCTCCCGCCCAGGAACCGTCTACGACCAACAAGCGGCCGCAGACGAGCTCCTGGACAGAGTCAACAGTAAATACGCTTCCCCTAATCAGGATGGCAACCCCTGCAGACTTACAGTCGCCCCCACCAGACCAGTAGGACGGGCCATGGGTCCACTGCCTGGCCAGATGATGGTATGACCTGGAAGAGGGGAGAGTACATTCCTGGAGCATAAATACATCACTCGACTGCTTGGAAAGAAAAGTTAGCACCATCTGACATCTAGTCCTATCTCTAACACTCCTCACATTGAGGCTAAAGATGTTAAGTTTAGCAGCCATGGGGGAGAATAAAGAAGGTTAGTGCAAACGATACACCTTAGTTACCAGTCCGGTCGGGCGGATCCTCCTCTCTGGAGCCTGGCGGGTCCGGAAGATCCAGCAGGCCCTCTGACAAAAATTGTTCCAGGATTGTAGCCACCTGGATGTCTGTTGTGAAGTCGATGACCTCAGGTTCAGACACGAGTTCCTCCACCATCTGCTCCATTTCCTCCTGCTGCGCAAGGGAATCTTCGCAGATTTCCACGACTTGTCTCTTTGAGGACTCAGCAGCTGGGCTGTCCCTCACCTTTCTCTTCCTCTGGATGGCACCTGAGGAGACAAGAGGGGGAAAATCCTCCAGGGAGAGGACTCCAGCAGCTGGAGGGGAAGATGTTAGTGCTGCTGGAGCTGGGGAGAAGGGAGGCTGGGTTGGGAGAGGTGCAGGTGACAGGACCACTGAGATGGGTGGGTAGGAGAAGGTGAGAGCCTCAGTGGGGGTGACAGGGGTTGGGGACGGGGGGGTGGGGAGGGCCGGGCGAGGGAGGGTGGGAAGGGTAGGGCGAGGGAGGGCCGGGAGAGGGGGGGGAGGGACTGTCGTCTTCTTACCATCCTTCTTTTTCCCGGTCTTCTGTGCCGCTGGAGCTCTGGCTAGGGCGGGGTTCCCTCTGGCTGGAGCTTTCGCTGCTACAGTTGCCCAGGATCGATCCCTCTTCGGGCAGTCCTTGTAAGAGTGGGCTGCTTGTCCGCAGAGGTTGCACATTGTCCGTTTCGGGCAGTCTTTGGTCTCGTGTCCTGTTACCCGGCAGTTCTTGCAGGCGTCCTCCTTGCAGTCCTTCACCGAATGACCCTTCTTGCTGCATCTCCTGCAGATCTGCGGCATGTCCGGGTAGTAGATGAGGCCGTAGGAGTTGCCCAGCGAGAATGACTGGGGCAGGTGCTGGAGGCCGTCTTCCGCGCTCGAATCCTTGTTCAGTCGGACGATTACCGACCACTTGCCAGTCCAGAAGCCGAGTCCGTTCAGGATGTGGGTGGGTTCCCTCACCACTGTGCAGAACCGCTTCAGGAGCGTGGTGATGTCTTTGCCGGGGGTGTGTGGGTTCCGCATTGAGACCGTCACCCGCCTTTCCTCTCTTTGGACAGGGCAGTTGCCCACAAAGCGAGAGAAAGGGGATTCAGGCCTCGCCGCTTTCACCATCTCCCAGTACCTTCTGCAGATGTTGATCGAAGCGAAGGTCACGAAGAACATCCCGGTCATGAAGGCCTGGATACTGATGGTCTCCGGCTTAGCGAAGCCCTGATCCAGGAGCATCTTCTGGCAGAACACTTCTTCCGTCATGTCCGGCACTCTCCCGTCCACCTCCTTGAGCTTCAGGGCCACCGTCTGCTTCATCCAGGGCTCCAGGGTTGGAGCAGCCTGGTTCGGCTTCCTGGTGGCCTGTTGGCTTGAGGAGGCTTCAGGAGGAGATGTCCTGGCCTGGGCCTGCTCACCTGGTCCATCTGCCTTCTCCTTCTGGGTGGCAGGGTTGCTGGTTGAGGCCATGGCTTCTTCCAGCTGTTCCTGTCGCTTGGGGAGGATCTTCGATAGCTCTTTCCCGAAGGGGGCGGAGCTATGCAAATCTTCTCCTTGCTGGCCGAGGTTCTTCCACGAAATTTCTTCCGCAGCGGTTCCTCGTCGAGCTTCTTCTTCTGCGGCCGAGCTTCTTCGAAGATCCCCTTCAGCAGCGGCTCTTCTCCGAAGTTCTCCTTCTTCTTCCCGGCAGCGATCTCCCGGAGCTTCTTCCTCGATGGCGGCTTCTCCCTTCTGGATCGTCGTCTTCGCTGGTTCTTCTCCGCAGTTCGTCGCCGGCTTCGTCTGGAACGCTCTTGGATCGCTAAGCTAGTGTTTATAGCCCCCAGTGGTTCTCCGAGCTATCTATCCTTACAAGGACTGATAAGAACAGATACTACACTTGATCTTAGCCAAAAGGCCGAGAAGCGATAACCCGAATGGGCCGGCCGTTGACCGAGCCTGTCCCATACTGCTGTTCACCCCTTGCAGCGATTGATTCAGCCTACTCCTAGGCAATTCCATGGGGCCCTGCAGGCTCACACACATTTACAGCTACTAAGCGGGAGGGAGGTGAATAAAGGCCGGAGAGGAAGCCAGACAGGATTTGCTTCTTTTGCTTGCACCACAATGCAGTGCTGAAAGAGGAGGAATCTACATAAAAACGCCTTCCTGGCAACGCCCAAATGCCCTGCTGCCATGCAGATAAACACTGGCAGCGGCAGCAAGTGCATGCCCACAGCCACCCCTTGTTCCTTCACACCTTGTATCAGCTTTAATCCAGTCCAGTCCGGTGCTGCCTGCTGAGCAGCACTGACCAACACTGCCTGGGCCCAGGCTTTTATCTATCTCTGAGGCAGGCCCCATTATGATGTCAGAAAGCTGGCTCTGGAATCCTGAGGGCTCCACTATGACACGTGCAAAGTTCCGTCTGAACTTTATATAAGACGGTGCGGCTCAGTCAGTCACTCAGTGTTGCCTGAGAGGGCAACACTGCAACAGCCGGCCGCCAGGCTGTCTTTTTTTTGCACAGCTAGTTGCCTCCAGGAGGCCACAAGAGGGAGACAAGGGACTGCAAAATGGAAAATAGGCATCCACCAACTTTACAGACAACTTGTTCTCCTTGCTCCTACAACCTCCATCCTTGCACAGTTTGTTATTTTATTCTTCTAGGTAACATAGTAACAAATCCAAATTGCTGCTCTCTTTGTAGGCAAGCAAGGGTTTGTTGCAACTGCAATTCTTACTTCTTCTTGGAAATGTTGGGACGGCAGTACATTCCATCACATCCATCTAGTGTACACAGGTAGGTCCATTGTGGCGGGTAGGCGGCTGGCTGCTTTAATGGCTGTTTGCTGTTCCCCTACTCCACTCCACTCCACTAGTTGACTGTGTTGCTGCATCAATCAGTGGCTGGCTCAGGTGCAGCTCTTTAACTTACCTAGGAGGGAGGGCGGAGAGAAGACAAGGAAGGTGAATGAGCTGTTCCAATGTGAAATGCCGGAAACACAGAAGACACACACACACACACACACACACACACACACACACACACACACACACACACACACACACACACACACACACACACACACACACACACACACACACACACACACACACACACACACACACACACACACACACACACACACACACACACACACACACACACACACACACACACACACACACACACACACACACACACACACACACACACACACACACACACACACACACACACACACACACACACACACACACACACACACACACACACACACACACACACACACACACACACACACACACACACACACACACACACACACACACACACACACACACACACACACACACACACACACACACACACACACACACACACACACACACACACACACACACACACAAGAGGTGGCAATGTATTAATTAATTGCATTTAATAAATGAGCTCATTATCACACATGACTGTACAAATGCATTGTCCAACAGGTGTTGAAATAATGGGATTAAAAGGGGAGATCCCATCAGAAAGACAAAAACAATAGCAAACACAAATAGCACTTTTGGAATCTGATTTTAGTCAACACATAAGGGAAGGGTGCACCGGTCCTGGAAATACTGCAATACCAGGTCAATGCGTGGAGTGGACAGAGCAAGCTCTATTTCCATCTCCCTGTTCTAAAAATCCATTTAATATATGGTCCCCAGATAGGGGACGTATCAGATATTAAACTGATAAGAACAGATAAGGTTTCAACAAAATTTTATTGACACATATATATATATACAGAGAATACATTTCATAGAATAAAATTCAGTAATAAAATGCTTGTTGTACATTTCATAAAATATTTTTGGTGTAATACAATTCTGTAATAAATTATTTGTTTGTACATTTTTCTTTAATAAAATTCAGTAACAAAAGGTTTTTATAATTCATTTCATTAAAACCTTTTTGTAAAATTAAATTCAGTAATAAAATGTTTATTTTTAATACATTTCATTAAAATGATAAAAGCAATAAATTTTTAACGAGAAGAAGGTTCTTTAAAAATATGACAATGGCAGGATAAAACAAGCAGTAAAATCACAATTACAAATACATAAATTATTTACATGGTAATCGTGTTCCACAGAGACAGACACCACATGGATGCCGCCTCTTTTGCTCCTAGATTTTTTTTGTCTCTGAGGTAGTATACATACAGCTCACTTAGCGCAATCTTGACACAGTCTGTAATGTCAATAAAATCACGTTTAAAAAGAAGAATGTTCCTAACCTTCCAGATGGCATTTTTAAAACAATTAATAATCATCCAGCAGATCATCTGCTGTCTGAATGATGGGCAGGTAAAAAGGCCATAAAAAACGTATTCGTACTTAAAATCTTTAAGACCACAGATCCATTTTAGTAAAAGGCCTGCTTTCCTCCATACCTCCTGTGCATAGTGGCAGTTCCAGAACAAGTGCATTATTGTTTCATCATTCCCGCACCTATCTCGTGGGCACTTGGCTCTCGCCACCAGTCCTCGCCTATGTTGGAATGCACGTGTAGGGAGGCACTGGTGGACGATTGCCCAGGCAAGGTCCTTATGCACATTTGCAAGATATTTTCCAAAGACATTTCGCCACACTTGCTTGGACCTTGCCTGCGAGAAATTGGACACTGCCACTGTCTCTTCTCCGTGTCTGCACGCCATCGACACCTTTCTCTGGTCCCCCAATATGTCAGGCTCCAATTCTTGGAGGCTCAGGAGCCTAACAGTCTTCTCTAGCACCACATAGTGTTTTGGGGGACACAGAAGCACAGGAGAATTTAGGGAGATACGAGCCCAACGTTTAAAAACCATGCCCGCTGCGTATTTTAAAAAGCAGCTAAAAATGCCATCGGATTTAAACATTTTAAAACAGAAGCAGAAATATTTGATATAAAAAAATGTAAAAAGGTTAGGAACATCTCTCCCACCATTGTCTTTACCTTTATACATAAAATCACGTTTTAATTTTTCCATCTTGGAGCCCCACAGAAACATAAAACAAATGCGTGTTAGCTTTTTAATATATAAAATGGATGGAGGGAAAACCATGGCCACATAGAGCATTATTGGGATTAAAATCATTTTTATGATTAAAATTTTCCCCTCCATCGTGAGGCTCCTAAGATTCCACATTAAAACCTTCTTCTCTATTTTTGCTATCACTGAGTCCCAGTTAGAGGTCCCATTGTTCGCCTGATTAAAAACAATCCCTAAAATTTTAATCTGGTCCTTCTGCATTCTGACTCCTGGGGTCAGGGAGGAATCCCAGCCTCCTGTGTTAAAACACTCACATTTATCAATGTTAAGTTTAAAACCAGAAGCCTCGCAGAAAAAGGTGGTGTTCCTCAGCGCCCTCCTCATGGATGATGAATCGGGGCACAGAATTGTCACATCATCCATGTAGCTTAATACCTTTACTTGGTTGCCCCTCCCACCAGGTATTGGGGCGCCTCTAATAACTTTATCGTTCCTGAGCATGGCTAAAAGGGGCTCCATTGCGCAAATAAATAGTAGGGGAGACAATGGGCACCCTTGCTTGACTCCAGATAAAAGAGGAACACCACTAGTTAAAAATCCATTTATAGAAATCTCACTAAAACAGGACCGATATAAAAGCATAACACGACTTATAATAAAATCAGGCACCGCCATTTTTTTAAGCACCATAAAAAGGAACTCATGGGACACTCTATCAAAGGCCTTTTCAAAATCAAGGGATAAAATAGCAAGGTTTTGGCCTCGATCTTTAAAATACCAAATAACATCTCTTAAAATATTAAGGGACTCAGTGATAGATCTACCAGGTACCCCACAGACCTGATTTGGGTGGATTAATTTACTGATAAAAGGTTTAAAACGGACCGCTATCAGTTTGGCTAAAATTTTATAATCTACATTTAAAAGCGTAATCGGGCGCCAATTTTTGAGCTGGTCCTTTCCACCCTTATTTTTAAAAATTAGGGACACAATCCCCCTTCTCCAAGAAGGGGGCAGCTCTTCTTCAATAAAAGCCTCTTTATATAATAAAATCATATCCTCGTTTAAAACATCCCAAAAAGTTAGATAAAATTCAATAGGCAACCCATCCTCCCCAGGGGCCTTTCCCGCTGAAAAACTTTTAAAAACAAATAAAAGTTCCTCCAAATTAAGATCCCGGGATAAAACCTCCTGGTCCAAAGTATCTAACTTAAAATCAAGGGAGTTAAGAGCATGATTTAAAAAGGATTCATCAATGGCTTTTTTACTAAAAAGGAGTTGGTAAAAATTAAAAGCTGCCTTTAACATTCCTCCCACGGAAGTCTCCCCTTCTAGGTTTAAAATAGCGTCTCTTTTGTCGTTTACCTTTTTAAAAAAGAATCGGGAGCACTTCTCGTCTTCTTCTAGATGCTTCACGTGGGAGTTAAAAATTATTTGTTTACCTTTATCATCAAGACATTTTTTTATTTCAGCTTTTAAGTTTAAAATATCAGAATCCACATCAAACCCAACAACCTTCAATTTAAAAAGCACATGTAGACGCTTATTAAGAACATAAAACCACTGTTTCTTTTCTCTGGCTTTCTTCCTACCTGCTCGGATAAAAAATAATTTAATTTTTGGTTTAATGCCCTCCCACCAGTGCAGCATGGTCCCGTGGGGTTTTCTCTGTAATTGCCAGCACTGGTAGGTCCGCACAAACTCATTTTTAATTTCAGGGTCCTCCAGGAGCGTGGTGTTCAACCTCCAGAGGCCCTTACTTACTTTTTGCTCTCCCTCCAGCTCCAGAGACACATTTAGGAGTTTATGATCTGAAAAGATGTTATTTAAAAGCATGCATTTTTGAGGGGTAAAATCATGGGAGGCAAAAATAAAATCGATTCTGGAGCTCACTCTTCCATTAGACCATGTGGCGCCTGCGTCTCCTGGCAAGAGATCCTTCCAGCAATCGCGTAATTTAAAATCATCAATAAAATTTTTGAGCAGGTAGGTAGTGTGGTCTTTCCTATTTGCATCACCCCCCTGCCGGCACTCTCCTTCTCTTATGCAGTTAAAATCACCCCCTACCAGCAGGGGGGCAGACCCAACACAAAACAGTGGTAAAATATTAAAAAGTTCTGCCCGCTCCTGTTTGTCAGGAGGGGCATACACATTTAAAATACGAATTAAAAGTCCATTAATGTGCAGGTGGGTTAAAACAGCTCTGCCGGGCATAATCTCAATCACATTTTGTATAGAAATAAAATGGCCACGGCAGAGTAATCCCACACCTGTAGAACGACAGTCATTGGCTCCAGACCACACCGAAGGGCCCAGCTTCCAATCTTGTTTTAGATCCATATAGTCCATGCTGTTAGGGATTCCACACTCCTGCAGTAGGCAAAAATCAAAGTCCATAGTCTCAAGGTAAGAAAACAAAGCAGCCCTGCGAACAGGGCTCTTTAGGGACCTCACATTCAGTGAGGAGAATTTTAGGGTACTACAAGGCATAATTTATGGAGAGTCAGTGTCCACTTCTGAGGAGCCCGACTCCGATATACTCTGGGAGTCAGGCTGCCCCGCATCCGGGGACGCGAACTCCACGATGTTCACAGGGTCAGAGCCGGACAGATGTTTCGACCCGACCCTTCCCCTGAATTCGCTTTCGTCCGAACTGCGGCATAACGTTTTCCTCTTTATTGTAGACACCTCCTCCTCTCTTGACCTCTTCCCCGTACTGGATAAATCCATCGTCGTATCGTCCTCGTCCTCCTCACTCGACGTCACCTCGGTCTCCTGGCTGATGTCATCTCCGTCACGATCTCCGGCCACTGCTACCTCAGGTGCGGCTACAGGTTCCTCCGGATCGCTGGTCGTCTTGGGTTGCTCAGGAGCCTGTGAGGTCCCTTCCTTCTTCCTTATCATTCCGCCTACTGCATCTAAAGCCGTCAGCATCCGACCCTCTATTGGCGTGACAAGAGGGACCGACTCTAGCTGCCCGGCCGATCGGCGGCGGCTGGTGCTTGGGGTATCCCGCAAGGAGCCCCTACGTCTGGACTCCTTATTTGGCTCTTCACCAGCCGCCATCTCTGCCCAGTCCCCTTTTGTGGGTATCGAGGACCGGCGAGACTTTTTGCCGACCGGCTCCGGGTTGGAGCTTGGGGCCTTCATTACAGAGCTAGAACAGCCCTGCTCGGCACCCTTGGAATCCCTAGGACCACCCTCCACACGTGGCCCGGAGGGTATTGGCCCTGACCCTTCGGTGGGTCCCGGGGCATTACCAGCAGTGCCCGCACCTGTTGCAGGCTGCTGCCCTGGCCCCGGTCGGGGTGGCCCAGGTTTGGGTTCACCCCTCAATGACTGCGTTCTCTTTGGACATTCTTTGTACATGTGTCCTGTCTCCCCGCACAGGTTACACATGGTGCTGGAACTGCATTTGGAGGCCACGTGCCCAAGGCCTCCACATTTATTACAGCGTATGACATGACCCTCACTGCATGCGTCTTTCGTATGTCCATACGACTGGCAGTTCCAGCAGAACCGAGGCATCTGGGGGTAAAAGAGATATCCCCGGTTCCTCCCAATGGCAAAGTTGGCTGGCGGATGTATAAAGCCTCGTATGCCATTTGGGTCTTGGAAGAATTTCACAAAATACTTCCGCTTTCCATTCCAGAAGCCTTCCGCATTTTTAACTTCATGGCTGAAGTGGATTTCTCGACAGTATCGCCCAAGAAAGATCTCAATGTCCCTGGCAGGGACAAACGGGCTGTGCATCACCACGACAAGTGGAATAGATTCCTCCCCGTAGAGGAATGCGAAGTAGAGCCCGTCCAGGCGCTCTTCTGTCTGGTCCGCACCAGACAGGGCTGCACAGATGGTGTCGCAGCAGGCCGCGGTACAAAAGGAGATGGTATATCGTCCGCGGCCTTCCTGGTCATTAAGACACAGGATGTTCTCCCGTCTGAGGCCGAAGAAGCCAAGCAGGATTTCCCCTACTATGAACTTCAGGTTCTTCCGCTGGCGATGTTTCTCCTCGACCTCAATCCGGATAGATTGTCGCAACTGGGTTTCCCCAGTCACGAATCCGTACGCAAACGGCATTTTCAGCTTGTCCCGACAAGGATTCGCCCTTCTAGGCCGTCCGGCGCAAGCCGTCCGCCTAGTGATCCCTTCTCGTTGCCTGAGGACTAGTCCGACTACCCAATAGCTGCAGGGGGGTGAAGTCAAGGCGATAAACCTGTGACGATCCCCCCAGGCCAAGTAGCCGGGTACCCCAGGCACCTTCTGACAAAACCTCCTGTATAAATACACTTGGTCTTAGCCAAAAGGCCGAGAAGCGATAACCCGAATGGGCCGGCCGTTGACCGAGCCTGTCCCATACTGCTGTTCACCCCTTGCAGCGATTGATTCAGCCTACTCCTAGGCAATTCCATGGGGCCCTGCAGGCTCACACACATTTACAGCTACTAAGCGGGAGGGAGGTGAATAAAGGCCGGAGAGGAAGCCAGACAGGATTTGCTTCTTTTGCTTGCACCACAATGCAGTGCTGAAAGAGGAGGAATCTACATAAAAACGCCTTCCTGGCAACGCCCAAATGCCCTGCTGCCATGCAGATAAACACTGGCAGCGGCAGCAAGTGCATGCCCACAGCCACCCCTTGTTCCTTCACACCTTGTATCAGCTTTAATCCAGTCCAGTCCGGTGCTGCCTGCTGAGCAGCACTGACCAACACTGCCTGGGCCCAGGCTTTTATCTATCTCTGAGGCAGGCCCCATTATGATGTCAGAAAGCTGGCTCTGGAATCCTGAGGGCTCCACTATGACACGTGCAAAGTTCCGTCTGAACTTTATATAAGACGGTGCGGCTCAGTCAGTCACTCAGTGTTGCCTGAGAGGGCAACACTGCAACAGCCGGCCGCCAGGCTGTCTTTTTTTTGCACAGCTAGTTGCCTCCAGGAGGCCACAAGAGGGAGACAAGGGACTGCAAAATGGAAAATAGGCATCCACCAACTTTACAGACAACTTGTTCTCCTTGCTCCTACAACCTCCATCCTTGCACAGTTTGTTATTTTATTCTTCTAGGTAACATAGTAACAAATCCAAATTGCTGCTCTCTTTGTAGGCAAGCAAGGGTTTGTTGCAACTGCAATTCTTACTTCTTCTTGGAAATGTTGGGACGGCAGTACATTCCATCACATCCATCTAGTGTACACAGGTAGGTCCATTGTGGCGGGTAGGCGGCTGGCTGCTTTAATGGCTGTTTGCTGTTCCCCTACTCCACTCCACTCCACTAGTTGACTGTGTTGCTGCATCAATCAGTGGCTGGCTCAGGTGCAGCTCTTTAACTTACCTAGGAGGGAGGGCGGAGAGAAGACAAGGAAGGTGAATGAGCTGTTCCAATGTGAAATGCCAGAAACACAGAAGACACACACACACACACACACACACACACACACACACACACACACACACACACACACACACACACACACACACACACACACACACACACACACACACACACACACACACACACACACACACACACACACACACACACACACACACACACACACACACACACACAACAAGAGGTGGCAATGTATTAATTAATTGCATTTAATAAATGAGCTCATTATCACACATGACTGTACAAATGCATTGTCCAACAGGTGTTGAAATAATGGGATTAAAAGGGGAGATCCCATCAGAAAGACAAAAACAATAGCAAACACAAATAGCACTTTTGGAATCTGATTTTAGTCAACACATAAGGGAAGGGTGCACCGGTCCTGGAAATACTGCAATACCAGGTCAATGCGTGGAGTGGACAGAGCAAGCTCTATTTCCATCTCCCTGTTCTAAAAATCCATTTAATATATGGTCCCCAGATAGGGGACGTATCAGATATTAAACTGATAAGAACAGATTTTTTTTTTTTTTTTTTTTTTTTTTTTTTTTTTTTTTTTTTTTTTAAAACCATTTCAGTTAGTTATAAGCAACTTATAATGTTTCTCAAAACTTGAAAATCAAATCCACGTTGCTTCAAACTTATCATCATTCTGGTTTGTTCTTTATTTTTTCTTCAATTTACATAAACAATCACAAAAAAAAACAGAACAATATTACCTACATCGTATCAGGAATTTCCATTTTTTGAACTTCCATATCCCCTCTGAATCTAGGCCACCACCACGCTGTCTATCCCACAAATACATGACGTAAAGTCTAGACAAAATCATCCTAATACACTCATTTACAGGCACTAATTTCCTTTTAAACACTAACAAGTTTCTCACATCCCACAAACTTTCCATCACACATGCCATAATTAACCACATAATTCTATCTTTCATACGACTACTTGCACCCATTCCAAACATTGCTACTTTCCAATTAACAAATTTTACCCCCGCTAGTTCTTTACACAAACCACCCACCCCTTTCCATACTTCATACGAATAGTCACAATCCCACAACATATGTCTCACACTCTCACTTGCTCCACATCCATTCCTCGGGCAAACCTCAGACCTAATAAGATCCCTTCTTTTCTGCACTTGCCTAACAGGTAGGATATTATGCAGCGACATCCATACAATATCACGCTGTCTGTTTGACATACCACTCACCTTCAATTTACTCCATACACTCTGCACTTCATTAGACCTCAAACCTGCAATTTCACATGGAATTTCATTCGCACGTATTCTCTTCATCACCGCATTCTTATTTTTAAACTCACTCATTGGCACAGCAAGCAAGTCATTTTTCCTCACAAAAACCTCAATCCTCATATACCACACTGGACACTTGAAAGCCACAGGCACACTTGCATCTCTCTTTACCCAATTCAGACCATACAACATCCAACCAGCCAAGTATCTAATCATGAAACCAGTCTTATTATTCCTCTGCACTAACACAGACACCACTTTGATATAATTCAAAGCCAAAAATACCTCAACATTTGGAAAATCCAAACCACCATTCACACACATCTTATACACATACTCTCTCTTCAATTTTTCCATTCTACTCCCCCAAAAAAATGTAAAAATCATCTTTTCCGTCTTCTTAATTTTGTGAGTAGCAAAAGGGAAAACAACTGCACAAAAAAGTAAAATTGGTAACACAACAGATTTAACTATCAAAATTTTTCCCGTCAGTGTCAAACTTCTCAGTCTCCAAAAGTTCAGTTTTCGTTCTATTCTCATACCACATTCATCCCAACTTTCATTCCCTCTCAAATCCTCATTAAATTGCACACCCAATATTTTAATAGCACCCATCTCACAATTAACCCCATCCATTCTCACACTCCTATCACCAAAACACTTAAAGCTACATTTACCCCAATTCACTTTAAACGCAGACGCACTACAAAACAACCTCAACAACAATCTCGCTCTATTTATCTCCGCCTCTCTTTCACTAACAATCACCACATCGTCCATATAACCCAATACTTTCAGAAACTTACCATTACTCCCAGGAATTAATAACCCCCTCATAAATTTTTCCCTTCTAACCATACACAACAACACTTCAATCACACTAATGAACAGGACAGGGGACATAGGACAACCCTGCCTGACACCTGACCTTATCCCCACTTTTCCACTCAGAAACCCATTTACGAGAAACTCACTTGTTACGTTCCCATACAAACCTTTCACTGCATACACAAACTTTCTCGGAAAACCCATTTTACACAGCACACTAAACATAAACTCATGCGACACCCTATCAAATGCCTTTTCAAAATCCACAGATAGGACCATACATTTCTGCTTTCTATCCATACAGTCCCCAATCATATCCCTTAGTAACAACAAATTATCAGTCATACTTCTACCAGGCACTGCACACACTTGATCTTCATTCACCACTTCAGCAACAACCTCACGCATCCTATTGGCCAATACTTTACTAAAACACTTATAGTCAGAATCCAACAAAGTAATTGGCCTCCAATTTGCCAAATTTTTCTTCTCACCTTTTTTATATATCAGCACAACCACACCTTCTTTCATAGATTTGCTCAACACACCATGCTTCCACATATACTGACATACCTCAAGCAAATCCCCACCAATTATATCCCACATCCTCACATATAATTCAATTGGGATCCCATCCTTCCCAGGTGTTTTATTTTTACTTGCACTCATCACCACATTTCTCACTTCATCCATGGTAATATCACCACACAGAGACTCACAATCTTCCTCTCCAAGTTTATTTTCCAACCCATTCAAAACCTCATTCATCAAATCCTTATCATACCACTTCTCTCCATACAACTGGGTATAAAAACCTTCAACTTCACTCATCACATCCTTTCCAGAAACACACTCACCCCTATCATTCAATAATTCATCCATATCATCCTTTTTACCACATATTTTTTTGAAAAAAAATCTTGTACATTTTTCATCTTTGTCTAAGTTTTCAACTTTTGATCTATATATAATTTTTTTCCCTTTTTCCTCTAATAAAAGCTTACTTTCATTCCTTGCGTCCCTCATCAAATCACTGACATCCACACCAAGCTCGCCAAGTTTTCTCAACCATTCTATTCTAACATTCAACTCATTATATTGGTTTCTTAGCATAGCTGCTTTTTTATAGCCCCATTTTTTAAAGAATCTTTTACATTCATTCTTCATCCAATCCCACCACTCCAACACATTCCCAAAAGATTCCTGCCGCGATTTCCATCCTTTATACGCATATATAAAAGCCTTCACAATTCTTTCATCCTCTAATAAACTTACATTTAACTTCCATACCCCTGCACCACGCACTAAACGAACATCCCCTTCAAAAGTTGCACACATACACACATGGTCAGAAAAGGTCACATCGCGCTGCCGCAAACTCATGCACCCCACATTTTTTGAGAAAAGCACCCGATCTATCCTTGATGTTACCCCTCCTCTATCAGACCTATAAGTGTCGGGTGGTGGCTTTCCCAAATGAACCTCAGCAGTATCTATAAAAGAAAAATCTTTGATTAATTGGTACAACTTTTTACCAGATACATCCATTTTTTCCCCTTCCGTCACACAGTTAAAGTCCCCAACCCAAATCGTAGGAATTCTCCCTGGCAAAAAAAAGGACAACTTCTCTAGGAGCTCTAACCTCTCTTCTTTTTTTGTTGCTCCATATATATTAATTACCCTTACCCTCCACCCTCTGACATTTATCTCTGCCAAAATACACCTCCCCACTTCCACCACAATATAACTTTCTAATTTTAAATTCCTATTCCCTAGCAATATTCCTACCCCATCATTTTTATTTATAGAAGAACCAGACCATATACATTGGCCATATGGCCATTCCTGTTCTGGCACAGGTTCCCTAATACCGCATTCTTGCAAACAATATACATCAGCTCCTAAATTTTTTAAAAAATCCAGAACTGCAGCCCTCCTGGGCTTAGATTGAATCAGTCGTACATTTAAGGATACGACATCAAATGTAGGTTTGGATGCCATATTTTAATTTTCATAGCCAGATAACCGCAGGTTGTCCATTTGCACTTCAGCCTTTGCCTTCTGGAGGCTGGCAACCTAATGTGAAGAAACTGGTCCCTTGATCTTCTAGAAAAGGCTCATCAAACGAAATCACTGATGAGGGGTATTCCTCCTCCCTTCCAGGGGTTACAGGGGGTGACGCGGCCAGCCTGGCTCTCTTAGCCCCCATATCCAGAATTTCGTCTGCAGGTCGGGTGCCTACAGTGGTAAAATCCCCTTGACCTCCAACTCCTTCCAGAAACACTTCATCCAGACTCCAAGAAACAGGAGGAGTCACGGGGACGTCGCCCTCAATTTCTCCCTCACCCTGTAGCCCAGTCTGGGCATCGGATGGGTGAGGAAGATCCTCCTCGACCGGGGCTACCTCCATGCCTGCCCCTTCCTCCACACGTACTTCTACTGGAGATGTGCTTAAAGAAGCCAGATAGTCAGCGGGTACCTCCTCGCCCAACCGTCCAGTTCTCGCTATCATCTCAGCCACTTGGCTCCTGGCTGCCTCTGCATATGACTTCTTCCGCAGAGGGCAGTCTTTGAATGTATGCCCTTCCACCTCGCAGAGATTACAAACAATGCGGTTGACACATTCTTTTGCTTTGTGACCCTCCTGGTTACATCTGGAACACTTCCCTGAATTTTGACATCCTTCCCTTGTGTGGCCAAAAACTTTACAATTCCTGCAGAAGGGAGGACACCTGGGAAAAAACAGATATCCCCTGTCTCTTCCAATGGAGAAGTTCGATGGAGGGAAATGGAAGCCTCCTGGTTCCTCAATATCTTGCCGAAACCGGACCCGAAATTTGTATTTCCCATTCCAGATCATTTCAGTGTTCAAGATTTTATTCTCAAACTTAACATATGCACAATGTCTAGACAGGAATGTCGTGATATCTTGCAAAGGTACATGTGCATTGTAGAGAAAAACAACCAGGAAGACTTCTCCTTCATCATACAGCAGGATAAAAGTAAGTCCTCCAAGCTCAGGATTGTTCACATTTTGCATCAAATTGTAATGGAAAGTATGGCAGGCAGGTAAATCCGTCAATATCAAGGTAAAATGACCAACCTTATGCTCCTGAAGACAAAGGATTTTCTTCCGCTCCACTTTCAGAATTCCAAACAAGATGTTGTTCACCAGGTGTCGTAGGTCCAGGGTCTTCTCTGATCCAACATCAACTTCGATCCGAATGCCGTACTTGACCCGGGTTTCCCCGGCCTTAGCGTGACGTACAATAACGCCCATGTCGATCGCCTTCCTGCCACTGGCTGTCTCCCTATAGCAACAAGCAGCTTAAGCCCCAAAGGGCGATGCTGCAGGGCCGAGAGTTCAGCACTGGACGCCTCTGGTTAGCCACTTGAGCTTAGCCAAAAGGCCGAGAAGCGATAACCCGAATGGGCCGGCCGTTGACCGAGCCTGTCCCATACTGCTGTTCACCCCTTGCAGCGATTGATTCAGCCTACTCCTAGGCAATTCCATGGGGCCCTGCAGGCTCACACACATTTACAGCTACTAAGCGGGAGGGAGGTGAATAAAGGCCGGAGAGGAAGCCAGACAGGATTTGCTTCTTTTGCTTGCACCACAATGCAGTGCTGAAAGAGGAGGAATCTACATAAAAACGCCTTCCTGGCAACGCCCAAATGCCCTGCTGCCATGCAGATAAACACTGGCAGCGGCAGCAAGTGCATGCCCACAGCCACCCCTTGTTCCTTCACACCTTGTATCAGCTTTAATCCAGTCCAGTCCGGTGCTGCCTGCTGAGCAGCACTGACCAACACTGCCTGGGCCCAGGCTTTTATCTATCTCTGAGGCAGGCCCCATTATGATGTCAGAAAGCTGGCTCTGGAATCCTGAGGGCTCCACTATGACACGTGCAAAGTTCCGTCTGAACTTTATATAAGACGGTGCGGCTCAGTCAGTCACTCAGTGTTGCCTGAGAGGGCAACACTGCAACAGCCGGCCGCCAGGCTGTCTTTTTTTTGCACAGCTAGTTGCCTCCAGGAGGCCACAAGAGGGAGACAAGGGACTGCAAAATGGAAAATAGGCATCCACCAACTTTACAGACAACTTGTTCTCCTTGCTCCTACAACCTCCATCCTTGCACAGTTTGTTATTTTATTCTTCTAGGTAACATAGTAACAAATCCAAATTGCTGCTCTCTTTGTAGGCAAGCAAGGGTTTGTTGCAACTGCAATTCTTACTTCTTCTTGGAAATGTTGGGACGGCAGTACATTCCATCACATCCATCTAGTGTACACAGGTAGGTCCATTGTGGCGGGTAGGCGGCTGGCTGCTTTAATGGCTGTTTGCTGTTCCCCTACTCCACTCCACTCCACTAGTTGACTGTGTTGCTGCATCAATCAGTGGCTGGCTCAGGTGCAGCTCTTTAACTTACCTAGGAGGGAGGGCGGAGAGAAGACAAGGAAGGTGAATGAGCTGTTCCAATGTGAAATGCCGGAAACACAGAAGACACACACACACACACACACACACACACACACACACACACACACACACACACACACACACACACACACACACACACACACACACACACACACACACACACACACACACACACACACACACACACACACACACACACACACACACACACACACACACACACACACACACACACACACACACAACAAGAGGTGGCAATGTATTAATTAATTGCATTTAATAAATGAGCTCATTATCACACATGACTGTACAAATGCATTGTCCAACAGGTGTTGAAATAATGGGATTAAAAGGGGAGATCCCATCAGAAAGACAAAAACAATAGCAAACACAAATAGCACTTTTGGAATCTGATTTTAGTCAACACATAAGGGAAGGGTGCACCGGTCCTGGAAATACTGCAATACCAGGTCAATGCGTGGAGTGGACAGAGCAAGCTCTATTTCCATCTCCCTGTTCTAAAAATCCATTTAATATATGGTCCCCAGATAGGGGACGTATCAGATATTAAACTGATAAGAACAGATTTTTTTTTTTTTTTTTTTTTTTTTTTTTTTTTTTTAATCATTCAGATCACGTCTTAAAAATCATAAAATTCAAAATAAAAAAGACTTAGATCATCACAATGAAAACTGAAAACGTATAATTAACTTTTGTTTTCCTCTTTCCTTTTTTCCTTTTAAGAAATCAAAAAAACATTCCTTTTTTAACAGCAATAGTTCCTAACATATCCACTAAATGTTCCTGCAAATCATTACCATCCCATTCACAGTTTACAATGCACGCTAACCACGTTGGCACACCATACCGTTCAAGAAACCCTGGTAAATTTTCTCTTACACAGAGCCGCACCCTTCTCCGCATTTTTTCAAAATTAATTTTACTACGTAACTGCTCTACTTCTTCCAGTAACCTGTCTCTTTCTGCTCTTTCCTCTTCTGAAATGACACTTTTTTTCTTTCTCTCTGCTTTTTTCCTTTTTTTCTCATCACTTTGCCCACTTCCTTCCAATTTCTGAAGCTTTCCTTCTTCCAAACTAACTTCCGCTTCCTTTCTTTTGACTATCTTCTTATTTTCGTCTTGTACCTCACGTTTGCTTTTCTTTGGGCATGATTTGAATATGTGCCCCTCCTCTCCACACATATTACATACTTTCCCTTTCTGACATTCATTATACTTATGTCCCTCTTGCAGACATTTTGTACACATTACTTTCTCACACGTTTCTCTCTCATGACCATAATCTTTACAATTCAAACAAAACATATCCATTCCCAAAAAAAATAAATTTCCACATGCACTTCCAATCTTAAACCGCGCTGGAGGAAACAATAGGTTTCCAGATTCACCAATTCTTGCAAATTTACAAAGAAATTTCCATTTCCCAGTCCAAAATCCAAAGGGGTTAAACACTTTCCCCTTTCCCACCACCTCCTCACAAAACTTAGTGAGAAATGACTTAATGTCCTCTTCTTCCACGTAAGGCGAAAACATCTTTACGACCACCAACTTCTTGTTTGGCACAAAATGTGGTGTTACCTTCACACCCACAAGTCTTGGGTCCCTTTTACCTTCCTTCAAGCGTTCCAAAAAATCAGAATAAATTTCTTCTGTAGCGAAGGTAACGTCAAAGCACCCTCTCCTCGGATAGTCCATCACCGCCAAAATGCACGATCTCTCCAGCTGAAAGAAATCCAACAAAAGGACCTTCGTGATGAACTCCAAATCCTTCCTTTGCCTCTCAGATTCCTCCACGAAAAACCGGACCGCATTCCTGGTTCGCATATGTTCGGGAATTTCCTCCATCCTGCTCCAAAAGAATTCCAGCAATCTCCAAAGAAATACCTTCAGTACCGGAGTACCAGGCAGGTGATCGCTCCCCGTTGCCCTGGACTAATCCTCCTCCCCAATAGCAGCAGAGGGGTGAAGTCTCTCCTAAGAGAAACGATCCCCCCAGGCCAAGGAAAAGGGTACCAGGGCACCTCCTGACCAAGAAACAAGGCAATACCCTAAAGTACTACACTTGATCTTAGCCAAAAGGCCGAGAAGCGATAACCCGAATGGGCCGGCCGTTGACCGAGCCTGTCCCATACTGCTGTTCACCCCTTGCAGCGATTGATTCAGCCTACTCCTAGGCAATTCCATGGGGCCCTGCAGGCTCACACACATTTACAGCTACTAAGCGGGAGGGAGGTGAATAAAGGCCGGAGAGGAAGCCAGACAGGATTTGCTTCTTTTGCTTGCACCACAATGCAGTGCTGAAAGAGGAGGAATCTACATAAAAACGCCTTCCTGGCAACGCCCAAATGCCCTGCTGCCATGCAGATAAACACTGGCAGCGGCAGCAAGTGCATGCCCACAGCCACCCCTTGTTCCTTCACACCTTGTATCAGCTTTAATCCAGTCCAGTCCGGTGCTGCCTGCTGAGCAGCACTGACCAACACTGCCTGGGCCCAGGCTTTTATCTATCTCTGAGGCAGGCCCCATTATGATGTCAGAAAGCTGGCTCTGGAATCCTGAGGGCTCCACTATGACACGTGCAAAGTTCCGTCTGAACTTTATATAAGACGGTGCGGCTCAGTCAGTCACTCAGTGTTGCCTGAGAGGGCAACACTGCAACAGCCGGCCGCCAGGCTGTCTTTTTTTTGCACAGCTAGTTGCCTCCAGGAGGCCACAAGAGGGAGACAAGGGACTGCAAAATGGAAAATAGGCATCCACCAACTTTACAGACAACTTGTTCTCCTTGCTCCTACAACCTCCATCCTTGCACAGTTTGTTATTTTATTCTTCTAGGTAACATAGTAACAAATCCAAATTGCTGCTCTCTTTGTAGGCAAGCAAGGGTTTGTTGCAACTGCAATTCTTACTTCTTCTTGGAAATGTTGGGACGGCAGTACATTCCATCACATCCATCTAGTGTACACAGGTAGGTCCATTGTGGCGGGTAGGCGGCTGGCTGCTTTAATGGCTGTTTGCTGTTCCCCTACTCCACTCCACTCCACTAGTTGACTGTGTTGCTGCATCAATCAGTGGCTGGCTCAGGTGCAGCTCTTTAACTTACCTAGGAGGGAGGGCGGAGAGAAGACAAGGAAGGTGAATGAGCTGTTCCAATGTGAAATGCCGGAAACACAGAAGACACACACACACACACACACACACACACACACACACACACACACACACACACACACACACACACACACACACACACACACACACACACACACACACACACACACACACACACACACACACACACACACACACACACACACACACACACACACACACACACACACACACACACACACACACACACACACACACACACACACACACACACACACACACACACACACACACACACACACACACACACACACACACACACACACACACACACACACACACACACCAAGAGGTGGCAATGTATTAATTAATTGCATTTAATAAATGAGCTCATTATCACACATGACTGTACAAATGCATTGTCCAACAGGTGTTGAAATAATGGGATTAAAAGGGGAGATCCCATCAGAAAGACAAAAACAATAGCAAACACAAATAGCACTTTTGGAATCTGATTTTAGTCAACACATAAGGGAAGGGTGCACCGGTCCTGGAAATACTGCAATACCAGGTCAATGCGTGGAGTGGACAGAGCAAGCTCTATTTCCATCTCCCTGTTCTAAAAATCCATTTAATATATGGTCCCCAGATAGGGGACGTATCAGATATTAAACTGATAAGAACAGATTTTTTGATTGAAAAATGCTTTATTGACAATCAATCGTCATCATACAAACATTACTGCGACGCAGCGCGAGCCATGAAGCAGCAAATAATAAATAATAACAGTCGTCAAACATAACATGACAGTATAATACACAGTACAGGCTAGCCTATGCTATACATTACACCACATGCTACACTAACATTCTTGCATTCACTAAAGCCAAACAACAAAGCATTACAGACAAGTGATGGGATAGGGGAGTGGGTAGGAGGGGATAGGGAAGCGGGAAATCACAGGCCCGAAGCTTTATTGAAAGACAACACACAAGAAGGGAGAGTGGGGGGAAGGGGAGTATCAGTCCTCTTCCTCATCGACGTCCGGGCTGTCCCAGGTGGAATAGTCTCTGAGCAGGCTGTGGATCAGCCTGCGGCAGTCCTGGACGGACACACTCTCTCTCCGCAAAATCAGACGATTCCTGGCGAACCATATAGCGTCCTTAAAACAGTTCATAAGGCGCCAGGCTTCCTGGATTGCTCCATCCGTGGTATTCCCAGGAAATAGTCCATAAAGTACCGAGCGGTACGACAGTCTGTTCCTGGGAACTGAGTCCTTGAGTTCGTGTTCCAAGGCTTTCAACAGACCCTGTGCAAAGGGGCACTGCCAGAAAATGTGCAAAGATGTTTCCTCCGTGAAGGGGCACCTGGGGCAGTACCGGGTCTTGCACAGGTTGCGGGCATGCATGAATGACCTAAGAGGCAGTCCTCCCTGGATGGCCATCCATGAAATGTCCTTGTGCCCGTTGGTCAACCTGCCAGATGACACGTTAGTCCAAACAGTCTCCAACGTGTCGGCATGAAGCCCTGGAACAAACTCCAGTGAGTCCTTTGCTCTGATGTGCTTGTGGATCGTCTTAGGTTTCCACAAGTCGGGCTTAAGACCCTCCAGTTGATGCTCCCTCACAAACCGGACGACATCTCCGTAGAACCAGGGAGCGTGCCAGTTGTAAGGGAAGGAGCTGTCCCACTTATCCCAGCCAAAACCTCGCCAGAGGGGAAGGAGGAAGTAGCGGGACATGGCCTTGCCCGCAGAGCCGTTTGCTGTCCTCAGAGTCCTACGAACACAGTCACATACAAAAGCGATCCGCAGCAGAGTGGGAATGTCGGGTATACCCTTCCCACCTTTGCGGGGCTCCTTGTACATAACAGTCCGCTTTACTCTGTCCATTTTCGAGCCCCAGATGAAGCGAAACACAGTCCTGGTAATGGCCCTCGAGACCGTTGCAAGAGGGGGCCATGCCTGTGCAGTGTATTGTAGCACAGGCAAGACTTCGTTACGCAGGACCATTGCTTTGCCCTCAATAGTGAGTTGTCTGAGGCTCCACAGTCCGATCCTTTGGTTGACTTTGGCCAAGCGTTCTTCCCACGACTTTAGGGCTGCACCTTCCTTACCGAACCAGACTCCCAGAATTTTGATGAAGTCCGGCTTGATAGTAAACGGGAAGGAGGCAGGAGAAGGCAGGTACCACTTTCCGAAGAGCATGGCTTCCGACTTCCCGCAGTTGACTTTTGCCCCTGAAGCGCGTCCGAACTCCTCACAGGTCTGGACGAGTGCAGTCACCGAACTCTGGTCAGCGCAGAAGACGGTCACGTCGTCCATGTACAGCGAGCATTTGACCTCGAAGTGTCCTGGACCTGGTGCGGTGATCCCTCTGATCTCTCCATTCTGCCGGATAGCCTCTGCGAAGAGCTCTATAACACAAACAAAAAGGAGAGGTGAAAGAGGACAGCCTTGTCTAACCCCCGACGATACAGGAAAGGGGTCAGTCTTCCAGCCGTTCACCAGCACCGAGCTGTAAATGTCGCAATACATCAGGTTAACATACAAACAGAACAACCTGCCAAGCCGCAGCCTACGCAGAGCCTTACCCATGAATTCGTGAGAGACCCGGTCAAAAGCCTTCTCCTGATCCAGACTGACCAGGGCCGCGTGTGTACGGCGGCTTTGCATGTAATGCACCGTGTCCCTCACCAGGGCAAGACTGTCGGCCACCCTACGGCCAGGAATGCCGCAGGTTTGGTCCGATCCGATGATCTGTCCGATGACAACCTTCAGTCTGTTGGTCAATACTTTGGCGAGGATCTTGTAGTCCACGTTCAGGAGAGAGATGGGACGCCAGTTTTTCAGGTCACATCTCTCCCCCTTCCGCTTATACAAGATCGTGATCATGCCTTCTCTCAAGGACGGTGGCATTCTACCCTCCACCACCATCTCCTCATAGAGCTCCAGCAGGTCCGGACAGATCAAGTCCCCCAGCGCTACATAGAGCTCTGCTGGGAGACCATCACTGCCCGGGGTCCTGCCGGGTCTGAAGGATTTAGCGGCAGAGAGCAGTTCCTCCACCGTCAGGGGTACGTCCATAGCCTCCGTACCTGCAGGATCAAGATGATTAGTGATACCTGACAGGAATTTATCGGCGGCTTCGGGGTCAGTGGTTTTCCGGGAGTAGAGGCTTCGGTAGTAGTCTGTGACGACTCCCATCACCTCCTTCTTCCCAGAATGCATGTTTCCGGTCTCATCTCGGAGTTCCTTCAGGGGCGTGTGGCCGGCATGGAGTTTCCTGAAAAAGAACGAGTTACATTTCTCACCCTTCTCCAGGTTCTCCACCTTGGAACGAAAGACAATTCGCTTGGATTCCTCCTCAAAGTGCCTTTTCAGGCCCTTTTTGGCTTCCTCCAGCTCCTTCCTGACGTCCCAGCCGCATTGAAGGAGGTCTTGCAGGGATCGCAGCTGACGCTGCATCTCTCTGAAGTCTCTCTTCCTCTCACACGCCTGTTGACGACTTTTTGCCTGAAAGAAACAACGAAATTCAACTTTAACATATTCCCACCAGTCACAGGTTTTGTCAAAGAAAACTTTATCATTCCTCCAAACAATATAGGCGTCTCTAAGTTCCGCCAGTACCTCTTCTCTTTCCAGCAGGGCACAATTCAGCTTCCAGGAGCCAGGGCCGGGAGGAAAACCGTGGCCGATGGCACCCTGGAAGAGAATGGCCCTGTGGTCAGAGAAGAAGCAGGGGACCATGGAGTGCCCATGCTGCTTGACTGCCCGGGAGGTGAACACAAAGTCAATCCGAGAACGAAGTGAGCCATCGGGTCGGCTCCATGAATAGTTCACAGAGCCGATCCCCATGGAGCCCACAACGTCCTGCAAGGATGCTTCGGTTACCATCTCGATAAGCAGTTTGGAACTGACATCCAGCTTGATTGAAGTGCCGGAACTTCGTCCATCCTCTTCGATGGGGCAGTTGAAGTCCCCGGCCATCACCACTGCCCTAGTGGTGGCGAGCTGGGTCCGCAGGGTCTGGAATAGTTCCAGGCGCTCAGCCTTCATAGGGGGAGCGTACACGTTGATGAGCCTAATCGGCTCTCCCGCCCAGGAACCGTCTACGACCAACAAGCGGCCGCAGACGAGCTCCTGGACAGAGTCAACAGTAAATACGCTTCCCCTAATCAGGATGGCAACCCCTGCAGACTTACAGTCGCCCCCACCAGACCAGTAGGACGGGCCATGGGTCCACTGCCTGGCCAGATGATGGTATGACCTGGAAGAGGGGAGAGTACATTCCTGGAGCATAAATACATCACTCGACTGCTTGGAAAGAAAAGTTAGCACCATCTGACATCTAGTCCTATCTCTAACACTCCTCACATTGAGGCTAAAGATGTTAAGTTTAGCAGCCATGGGGGAGAATAAAGAAGGTTAGTGCAAACGATACACCTTAGTTACCAGTCCGGTCGGGCGGATCCTCCTCTCTGGAGCCTGGCGGGTCCGGAAGATCCAGCAGGCCCTCTGACAAAAATTGTTCCAGGATTGTAGCCACCTGGATGTCTGTTGTGAAGTCGATGACCTCAGGTTCAGACACGAGTTCCTCCACCATCTGCTCCATTTCCTCCTGCTGCGCAAGGGAATCTTCGCAGATTTCCACGACTTGTCTCTTTGAGGACTCAGCAGCTGGGCTGTCCCTCACCTTTCTCTTCCTCTGGATGGCACCTGAGGAGACAAGAGGGGGAAAATCCTCCAGGGAGAGGACTCCAGCAGCTGGAGGGGAAGATGTTAGTGCTGCTGGAGCTGGGGAGAAGGGAGGCTGGGTTGGGAGAGGTGCAGGTGACAGGACCACTGAGATGGGTGGGTAGGAGAAGGTGAGAGCCTCAGTGGGGGTGACAGGGGTTGGGGACGGGGGGGTGGGGAGGGCCGGGCGAGGGAGGGTGGGAAGGGTAGGGCGAGGGAGGGCCGGGAGAGGGGGGGGAGGGACTGTCGTCTTCTTACCATCCTTCTTTTTCCCGGTCTTCTGTGCCGCTGGAGCTCTGGCTGGGGCGGGGTTCCCTCTGGCTGGAGCTTTCGCTGCTACAGTTGCCCAGGATCGATCCCTCTTCGGGCAGTCCTTGTAAGAGTGGGCTGCTTGTCCGCAGAGGTTGCACATTGTCCGTTTCGGGCAGTCTTTGGTCTCGTGTCCTGTTACCCGGCAGTTCTTGCAGGCGTCCTCCTTGCAGTCCTTCACCGAATGACCCTTCTTGCTGCATCTCCTGCAGATCTGCGGCATGTCCGGGTAGTAGATGAGGCCGTAGGAGTTGCCCAGCGAGAATGACTGGGGCAGGTGCTGGAGGCCGTCTTCCGCGCTCGAATCCTTGTTCAGTCGGACGATTACCGACCACTTGCCAGTCCAGAAGCCGAGTCCGTTCAGGATGTGGGTGGGTTCCCTCACCACTGTGCAGAACCGCTTCAGGAGCGTGGTGATGTCTTTGCCGGGGGTGTGTGGGTTCCGCATTGAGACCGTCACCCGCCTTTCCTCTCTTTGGACAGGGCAGTTGCCCACAAAGCGAGAGAAAGGGGATTCAGGCCTCGCCGCTTTCACCATCTCCCAGTACCTTCTGCAGATGTTGATCGAAGCGAAGGTCACGAAGAACATCCCGGTCATGAAGGCCTGGATACTGATGGTCTCCGGCTTAGCGAAGCCCTGATCCAGGAGCATCTTCTGGCAGAACACTTCTTCCGTCATGTCCGGCACTCTCCCGTCCACCTCCTTGAGCTTCAGGGCCACCGTCTGCTTCATCCAGGGCTCCAGGGTTGGAGCAGCCTGGTTCGGCTTCCTGGTGGCCTGTTGGCTTGAGGAGGCTTCAGGAGGAGATGTCCTGGCCTGGGCCTGCTCACCTGGTCCATCTGCCTTCTCCTTCTGGGTGGCAGGGTTGCTGGTTGAGGCCATGGCTTCTTCCAGCTGTTCCTGTCGCTTGGGGAGGATCTTCGATAGCTCTTTCCCGAAGGGGGCGGAGCTATGCAAATCTTCTCCTTGCTGGCCGAGGTTCTTCCACGAAATTTCTTCCGCAGCGGTTCCTCGTCGAGCTTCTTCTTCTGCGGCCGAGCTTCTTCGAAGATCCCCTTCAGCAGCGGCTCTTCTCCGAAGTTCTCCTTCTTCTTCCCGGCAGCGATCTCCCGGAGCTTCTTCCTCGATGGCGGCTTCTCCCTTCTGGATCGTCGTCTTCGCTGGTTCTTCTCCGCAGTTCGTCGCCGGCTTCGTCTGGAACGCTCTTGGATCGCTAAGCTAGTGTTTATAGCCCCCAGTGGTTCTCCGAGCTATCTATCCTTACAAGGACTGATAAGAACAGATTTTTTGATTGAAAAATGCTTTATTGACAATCAATCGTCATCATACAAACATTACTGCGACGCAGCGCAAGCCATGAAGCAGCAAATAATAAATAATAACAGTCGTCAAACATAACATGACAGTATAATACACAGTACAGGCTAGCCTATGCTATACATTACACCACATGCTACACTAACATTCTTGCATTCACTAAAGCCAAACAACAAAGCATTACAGACAAGTGATGGGATAGGGGAGTGGGTAGGAGGGGATAGGGAAGGGGGAAATCACAGGCCCGAAGCTTTATTGAAAGGCAACACACAAGAAGGGAGAGTGGGGGGAAGGGGAGTATCAGTCCTCTTCCTCATCGACGTCCGGGCTGTCCCAGGTGGAATAGTCTCTGAGCAGGCTGTGGATCAGCCTGCGGCAGTCCTGGACGGACACACTCTCTCTCCGCAAAATCAGACGGTTCCTGGCAAACCATATAGCGTCCTTAAAGCAGTTCATAAGGCGCCAGGCTTCCTGGATTGCTCCATCCGTGGTATTCCCAGGAAATAGTCCATAAAGTACCGAGCGGTACGACAGTCTGTTCCTGGGTACTGAGTCCTTGAGTTCATGTTCCAAGGCTTTCAACAGACCCTGTGCAAAGGGGCACTGCCAGAAAATGTGCAAAGATGTTTCCTCCGTGAAGGGGCACCTGGGGCAGTACCGGGTCTTGCACAGGTTGCGGGCATGCATGAATGACCTAAGAGGCAGTCCTCCCTGGATGGCCATCCATGAAATGTCCTTGTGCCCGTTGGTCAACCTGCCAGATGACACGTTAGTCCAAATAGTCTCCAACGTGTCGGCATGAAGCCCTGGAACAGACTCCAGTGAGTCCTTTGCTCTGATGTGCTTGTGGATCGTCTTAGGTTTCCACAAGTCGGGCTTAAGACCCTCCAGTTGATGCTCCCTCACAAACCGGACGACATCTCCGTAGAACCAGGGAGCGTGCCAGTTGTAAGGGAAGGAGCTGTCCCACTTGTCCCAGCCAAAACCTCGCCAGAGGGGAAGGAGGAAGTAGCGGGACATGGCCTTGCCCGCAGAGCCGTTTGCTGTCCTCAGAGTCCTACGAACACAGTCACATGCAAAAGCGATCCGCAGCAGAGTGGGAATGTCGGGTATACCCTTCCCACCTTTGCGGGGCTCCTTGTACATAACAGTCCGCTTTACTCTGTCCATTTTCGAGCCCCAGATGAAGCGAAACACAGTCCTGGTAATGGCCCTCGAGACCGTTGCAAGAGGGGGCCATGCCTGTGCAGTGTATTGTAGCACAGGCAAGACTTCGTTACGCAGGACCATTGCCTTGCCCTCAATAGTGAGTTGTCTGAGGCTCCACAGTCCGATCCTTTGGTTGACTTTGGCCAAGCGTTCTTCCCACGACTTTAGGGCTGCACCTTCCTTACCGAACCAGACTCCCAGAATTTTGATGAAGTCCGGCTTGATGGTAAACGGGAAGGAGGCAGGAGAAGGCAGGTACCACTTTCCGAAGAGCATGGCTTCCGACTTCCCGCAGTTGACTTTTGCCCCTGAAGCGCGTCCGAACTCCTCGCAGGTCTGGACGAGTGCAGTCACCGAACTCTGGTCAGCGCAGAAGACGGTCACGTCGTCCATGTACAGCGAGCATTTGACCTCGAAGTGTCCTGGACCTGGTGCGGTGATCCCTCTGATCTCTCCATTCTGCCGGATAGCCTCTGCGAAGAGCTCTATAACACAAACAAAAAGGAGAGGTGAAAGAGGACAGCCTTGTCTAACCCCCGACGATACAGGAAAGGGGTCAGTCTTCCAGCCGTTCACCAGCACCGAGCTGTAAATGTCGCAATACATCAGGTTAACATACAAACAGAACAACCTGCCCAGCCGCAGCCTACGCAGAGCCTTACCCATGAATTCGTGAGAGACCCGGTCAAAAGCCTTCTCCTGATCCAGACTGACCAGGGCCGCGTGTGTACGGCGGCTTTGCATGTAATGCACCGTGTCCCTCACCAGGGCAAGACTGTCGGCCACCCTACGGCCAGGAATGCCGCAGGTTTGGTCCGATCCGATGATCCGTCCGATGACAACCTTCAGTCTGTTGGCCAATACTTTGGCGAGGATCTTGTAGTCCACGTTCAGGAGAGAGATGGGACGCCAGTTTTTCAGGTCACATCTCTCTCCCTTCCGCTTATACAAGATCGTGATCATGCCTTCTCTCAAGGACGGTGGCATTCTACCCTCCACCACCATCTCCTCATAGAGCTCCAGCAGGTCCGGACAGATCAAGTCCCCCAGCGCTACATAGAGCTCTGCTGGGAGACCATCACTGCCCGGGGTCCTGCCGGGTCTGAAGGATTTAGCGGCAGAGAGCAGTTCCTCCACCGTCAGGGGTACATCCATAGCCTCCGTACCTGCAGGATCAAGATGATTAGTGATACCTGACAGGAATTTATCGGCGGCTTCGGGGTCAGTGGTTTTCCGGGAGTAGAGGCTTCGGTAGTAGTCTGTGACGACTCCCATCACCTCCTTCTTCCCAGAATGCATGTTTCCGGTCTCATCTCGAAGTTCCTTCAGGGGCGTGTGGCCGGCATGGAGTTTCCTGAAAAAGAACGAGTTACATTTCTCACCCTTCTCCAGGTTCTCCACCTTGGAACGAAAGACAATTCGCTTGGATTCCTCCTCAAAGTGCCCTTTCAGGCCCTTTTTGGCTTCCTCCAGCTCCTTCCTGACGTCCCAGCCGCATTGAAGGAGGTCTTGCAGGGATCGCAGCTGACGCTGCATCTCTCTGAAGTCTCTCTTCCTCTCACACGCCTGTTGGCGACTTTTTGCCTGAAAGAAACAACGAAATTCAACTTTAACATATTCCCACCAGTCACAGGTTTTGTCAAAGAAAACTTTATCATTCCTCCAAACAATATAGGCGTCTCTAAGTTCCGCCAGTACCTCCTCTCTTTCCAGCAGGGCACAATTCAGCTTCCAGGAGCCAGGGCCGGGAGGAAAACCGTGGCCGATGGCACCCTGGAAGAGAATGGCCCTGTGGTCAGAGAAGAAGCAGGGGACCATGGAGTGCCCATGCTGCTTGACTGCCCGGGAGGTGAACACAAAGTCAATCCGAGAACGAAGTGAGCCATCGGGTCGGCTCCATGAATAGTTCACAGAGCCGATCCCCATGGAGCCCACAACGTCCTGCAAGGATGCTTCGGTTACCATCTCGATAAGCAGTTTGGAACTGACATCCAGCTTGATTGAAGTGCCGGAACTTCGTCCATCCTCTTCGATGGGGCAGTTGAAGTCCCCGGCCATCACCACTGCCCTAGTGGTGGCGAGCTGGGTCCGCAGGGTCTGGAATAGTTCCAGGCGCTCAGCCTTCATAGGGGGGGCGTACACGTTGATGAGCCTAATCGGCTCTCCTGCCCAGGAACCGTCTACGACCAACAAGCGGCCGCAGGCGAGCTCCTGGACAGAGTCAACAGTAAATACGCCTCCCCTAATCAGGATGGCAACCCCTGCAGACTTACAGTCGCCCCCACCAGACCAGTAGGACGGGCCATGGGTCCACTGCCTGGCCAGATGATGGTATGACCTGGAAGAGGGGAGAGTACATTCCTGCAGCATAAATACATCACTCGACTGCTTGGAAAGAAAAGTTAGCACCATCTGACATCTAGTCCTATCTCTAACACTCCTCACATTGAGGCTAAAGATGTTAAGTTCAGCAGCCATGGGGGAGAATAAAGAAGGTTAGTGCAAACGATACACCTTAGTTACCAGTCCGGTCGGGCGGATCCTCCTCGCCTGGCGGGTCCGAAAGATCCAGCAGGCCCTCTGACAAAAATTGTTCCAGGATTGTAGCCACCTGGATGTCTGTTGTGAAGTCGATGACCTCAGGTTCAGACACGAGTTCCTCCACCATCTGCTCCATTTCCTCCTGCTGCGCAAGGGAATCTTCGCAGATTTCCACGACTTGTCGCTTTGAGGACTCAGCCGCTGGGCTGTCCCTCACCTTTCTCTTCCTCTGGATGGCACCTGAGGAGACAAGAGGGGGAAAATCCTCCAGGGAGAGGACTCCAGCAGCTGGAGAGGAAGATGTTAGTGCTGCTGGAGCTGGGGAGAAGGGAGGCTGGGTTGGGAGAGGTGCAGGTGACAGGACCACTGAGATGGGTGGGTAGGAGAAGGTGAGAGCCTCAGTGGGGGTGACAGGGGTTGGGGACGGGGGGTGGGGAGGGCCGGGCGAGGGAGGGTGGGAAGGGTAGGGCGAGGGAGGGCCGGGAGAGGGGGGGGAGGGACTGTCGTCTTCTTACCATCCTTCTTTTTCCCGGTCTTCTGTGCCGCTGGAGCTCTGGCTGGGGCGGGGTTCCCTCTGGCTGGAGCTTTCGCTGCTACAGTTGCCCAGGATCGATCCCTCTTCGGGCAGTCCTTGTAAGAGTGGGCTGCTTGTCCGCAGAGGTTGCACATTGTCCGTTTCGGGCAGTCTTTGGTCTCGTGTCCTGTTACCCGGCAGTTCTTGCAGGCGTCCTCCTTGCAGTCCTTCACCGAATGACCCTTCTTGCTGCATCTCCTGCAGATCTGCGGCATGTCCGGGTAGTAGATGAGGCCGTAGGAGTTGCCCAGCGAGAATGACTGGGGCAGGTGCTGGAGGCCGTCTTCCGCGCTCGAATCCTTGTTCAGTCGGACGATTACCGACCACTTGCCAGTCCAGAAGCCGAGTCCGTTCAGGATGTGGGTGGGTTCCCTCACCACTGTGCAGAACCGCTTCAGGAGCGTGGTGATGTCTTTGCCGGGGGTGTGTGGGTTCCGCATTGAGACCGTCACCCGCCTTTCCTCTCTTTGGACAGGGCAGTTGCCCACAAAGCGAGAGAAAGGGGATTCAGGCCTCGCCGCTTTCACCATCTCCCAGTACCTTCTGCAGATGTTGATCGAAGCGAAGGTCACGAAGAACATCCCGGTCATGAAGGCCTGGATGCTGATGGTCTCCGGCTTAGCGAAGCCCTGGTCCAGGAGCATCTTCTGGCAGAACACTTCTTCCGTCATGTCCGGCACTCTCCCGTCCACCTCCTTCAGCTTCAGGGCCACCGTCTGCTTCATCCAGGGCTCCAGGGTTGGAGCAGCCTGGTTCGGCTTCCTGGTGGCCTGTTGGCTTGAGGAGGCTTCAGGAGGAGATGTCCTGGCCTGGGTCGGCTCACCTGGTCCATCAGCCTTCTTCTTCTGGGTGGCAGGGTTGCTGGTTGAGGCCATGGCTTCTTCCAGCTGTTCCTGTCGCTTGGGGAGGATCTTCGATAGCTCTTTCCCGAAGGGGGCGGAGCTATGCAAATCTTCTCCTTGCTGGCCGAGGTTCTTCCACGAAATTTCTTCCGCAGCGGTTCCTCGTCGAGCTTCTTCTTCTGCGGCCGAGCTTCTTCGAAGATCCCCTTCAGCAGCGGCTCTTCTCCGAAGTTCTCCTTCTTCTTCCCGGCAGCGATCTCCCGGAGCTTCTTCCCCGATGGCGGCTTCTCCCTTCTGGATCGTCGTCTTCGCTGGTTCTTCTCCGCAGTTCGTCGCCGGCTTCGTCTGGAACGCTCTTGGATCGCTAAGCTAGTGTTTATAGCCCCCAGTGGTTCTCCGAGCTATCTATCCTTACAAGGACTGATAAGAACAGATACTACACTTGATCTTAGCCAAAAGGCCGAGAAGCGATAACCCGAATGGGCCGGCCGTTGACCGAGCCTGTCCCATACTGCTGTTCACCCCTTGCAGCGATTGATTCAGCCTACTCCTAGGCAATTCCATGGGGCCCTGCAGGCTCACACACATTTACAGCTACTAAGCGGGAGGGAGGTGAATAAAGGCCGGAGAGGAAGCCAGACAGGATTTGCTTCTTTTGCTTGCACCACAATGCAGTGCTGAAAGAGGAGGAATCTACATAAAAACGCCTTCCTGGCAACGCCCAAATGCCCTGCTGCCATGCAGATAAACACTGGCAGCGGCAGCAAGTGCATGCCCACAGCCACCCCTTGTTCCTTCACACCTTGTATCAGCTTTAATCCAGTCCAGTCCGGTGCTGCCTGCTGAGCAGCACTGACCAACACTGCCTGGGCCCAGGCTTTTATCTATCTCTGAGGCAGGCCCCATTATGATGTCAGAAAGCTGGCTCTGGAATCCTGAGGGCTCCACTATGACACGTGCAAAGTTCCGTCTGAACTTTATATAAGACGGTGCGGCTCAGTCAGTCACTCAGTGTTGCCTGAGAGGGCAACACTGCAACAGCCGGCCGCCAGGCTGTCTTTTTTTTGCACAGCTAGTTGCCTCCAGGAGGCCACAAGAGGGAGACAAGGGACTGCAAAATGGAAAATAGGCATCCACCAACTTTACAGACAACTTGTTCTCCTTGCTCCTACAACCTCCATCCTTGCACAGTTTGTTATTTTATTCTTCTAGGTAACATAGTAACAAATCCAAATTGCTGCTCTCTTTGTAGGCAAGCAAGGGTTTGTTGCAACTGCAATTCTTACTTCTTCTTGGAAATGTTGGGACGGCAGTACATTCCATCACATCCATCTAGTGTACACAGGTAGGTCCATTGTGGCGGGTAGGCGGCTGGCTGCTTTAATGGCTGTTTGCTGTTCCCCTACTCCACTCCACTAGTTGACTGTGTTGCTGCATCAATCAGTGGCTGGCTCAGGTGCAGCTCTTTAACTTACCTAGGAGGGAGGGCGGAGAGAAGACAAGGAAGGTGAATGAGCTGTTCCAATGTGAAATGCCGGAAACACAGACACAGACACAGACACACACACACACACACACACACACACACACACACACACACACACACACACACACACACACACACACACACACACACACACACACACACACACACACACACACACACACACACACACACACACACACACACACACACACACACACACACACACACACACACACACACACACACACACACACACACACACACAACAAGAGGTGGCAATGTATTAATTAATTGCATTTAATAAATGAGCTCATTATCACACATGACTGTACAAATGCATTGTCCAACAGGTGTTGAAATAATGGGATTAAAAGGGGAGATCCCATCAGAAAGACAAAAACAATAGCAAACACAAATAGCACTTTTGGAATCTGATTTTAGTCAACACATAAGGGAAGGGTGCACCGGTCCTGGAAATACTGCAATACCAGGTCAATGCGTGGAGTGGACAGAGCAAGCTCTATTTCCATCTCCCTGTTCTAAAAATCCATTTAATATATGGTCCCCAGATAGGGGACGTATCAGATATTAAACTGATAAGAACAGATTTTTTTTTTCAGTTGGCTACCCCCTCGCGGGGGTGTCAATGATTTATTACTTAAAATTCAAAAACATTTACAATAAATTACAGCTTTTTTACAATGAATTACAGTAATAAAATCAATTTACATAAAACCACATAAAAGGGGACATGGTGGCAAATTCTTATATATTGGAGTTCCATTCTTTTACAAACCATTTATTTGAAAGGGTGGCATTTCTTTTTTTATCTAATAAATAATAAATGTACATCTCGCTAAAACAAAGACCTAAAACATCGTCAACAGATAAAACATCGTGCTTAAAAATCAGGATGTTCCTGGCCTTCCACAGAGCTTCTTTTACGCAGTTCATCGTCTTCCATGCAATAGTCTTTTGGTTCGCGGTTGGGCATCCAAAGAGTCCATATAAAATCATTTCGTAACTCAAGTCCTTTAGGTCTGCCATCTTCTTCATTAGAGGGAATATCTTTATCCAAATATGTTTAGTAAAATCGCAACTCCAAAAAATATGACGCACGGTCTCCTCAGCCTGGCAGCCTTCCCTCGGACAGATAGCAGACCTCGTGAATCCTCTCCTGAATTGGAATGCCCGGCATGGAAGACATTGATGAACGCAGCTCCAGGCCAGGTCCATCTGTGTATTAAAAAGATAAAACACATTAACCATTTTGAAGATAAAAGCACAGCGTTCATTATTAAAATTTTCAATATTAGTGACGACTTCATTTCCTCTTATGTCTTTTATAAGTTTCTTACTGTTTATCATGTCATTAAAATTTTTCCCTTTAAAATTAAACAAGGCCACTATTTTCTCTAAAATCACGTAATTTGCTGGTAGATTAAAAGCATAAGGTGAGGTTAAAACAATTTCAAACCACCCCATCCTTCGCATAAAAAACCCAGTATTAAAACGTAGAAAATAAGACCAATGATGTTGTTTAAAAAGAGAATTAAGACAGAAACAAAAGTACTTGATTAAAAGAAACCTATTAAAATCTGGAAAGTCTTTGCCACCCTTTGGTTTGATTTTCATTACCGTCTCACGTTTAAGTTTCTCCATTCTGGAACTCCAAAAGAAGGTAAAACAAGCTTTAGTAATTTTTCTTAATAAAACCGTGGGAGGAGGGAAAACCATGCTTAAGTATAAAAGCAAAGGTAAAATTATCATTTTAATTATTAAAATTTTTCCCTCCATGGTAAGCTTCCTCATGTTCCACATGCATATTTTTTGATTTACCTTCTGCGCCACCATGTCCCAACTGATAAAACCATTGTCGTACTCACTGAAGGAGACACCTAAAATTTTAATATTATCAGACACAGGAACCGGTATATCTCTAAGAGCCATGCTTCCTATGTTTAAAATATTACTCTTGCTGAAGTTTACCTTAAAACCGGAAGCACAGCAATAAAACTCGATTTGCCTAAGGGTTCTCTGAAGCGACAGGGCGTCCCTACATAAAACCGCCACATCATCCATGTACCCCACTGCTTTGGCCTCTACGCCGCCTCCCCCGGGCAGGGGGACTCCACGGATACACTTATCGCGGCGAATTGCGCATAACAGAGGCTCCAATGCACATATAAAAAGCAGTGGGGACAAGGGACACCCCTGCTTCACCCCAGAGTTTAAAATTATGTCCTGTGTCTTAAAACCATTCACTAAAATTTTGCTGGTGCATTCTCTGTAAAAGGCTTTAATAGATAATAAAAAACCTTCAGGTATACCCATACGTTCTAAAACCTTAAAAAGATAAAAATGAGAGACACGGTCGAACGCCTTCTCAAAGTCTATAGATAAAATGGCTAGTTTACCTTTTCTAGACCTCGTGTCCTCAATCACGTCTTTTATTAGGTTTAAATTATCCCAGATGCTGCGGCCTGGCACCCCACACACCTGGTCAGAGTGTATAATGTGGGGTATTATGGCTTTTAATCTATTTGCACATATTTTAGCCATAATTTTATAGTCGCTATTTAGAAGGGTTATTGGTCTCCAATTCTTTAAAACTGCGATGTCACCCGTCTTATACAGCAGGGAGACCTCACCCTTCCGCCAGGACTTAGGCAGCATCTTGGAATTAAAAACATCAGAAAAAAGGTTAAAAAGATCCTCTTTTAAAATGTCATAAAATTTTACATAAAACTCACTGGGTATACCGTCCGGTCCGGGAACTTTCCCTGTTTTAAAACTTTTGACAGTTTCTAAAACCTCCTGCTCCGTCAGCTCCTGTAATAAAAAATTCTGGGAGACAGGGTCTAAAACAGTAGTAATCTCCTTCAGTGAGTCACGCATAAAATTATGATCCACAGTCTTAACATTAAAAAGGTCAGTGTAAAACTCATGAACTTTACTTAAAAGACCCTGTACATCTGACACCCCTTCTATATTTTTGATAATTGCCTTTTTGTTATTTATTTTCTTAAAAAAGTACCTGGAGCAGGTCTCGTTCTCCTCCACATGTTGTATTTTTGAACGGAATATAATCTCTTTACCTTTCTGCTCCAGGCACTGGGCTATCTCCTTTTTCAAATTGGTGATGTCATCTTTAACGTCTATGTCATGATCTTGCATTTTGTACAGGGTCTGCAGACGGGTATTGAGAATTTTAAAAAAAGCGTATTTCTCTTTGGCTTTCGCCACGCTTTTCTTAATAAAAAAATCTTTAATTTTCTTTTTCATTTTCTCCCACCATGCACTGATGGGAGTACGTGTATCTCTTACCCGCCTGCTTTCTTGGTAAAATTCAATAAAATCTGCTAAAACCTGTGGATCGTCTAAAAGGGAAACATTCATCTTCCAGGACTTTTTACATACAATATTATTAAGATCATGCTTTACTTTAAAAGATAAAAGCCTGTGATCTGAAAACACATTGGTTAAAACTTCACAATTAAAAGGCAGTAAATTTTCAGAACAAAAGATAAAATCAATCCTGGAGCTACAGGTGGCGTTGCTCCAGGTAACGCCGGCTTCCTCTGGACTGCTCCTGTTACATTCTTTGTATATGTCTTTTAATTTAAAATCAGTCACGATATCCTTGAGCAGTCCAGAGGTCTTGTCATAGTTCCTACTTGTACTGTTGGTAAGCCGGCGTTCTCCTCTCAGGATACAATTAAAATCACCTGCGAGGATAAAAGGCTCAGATGTGTTGATAAAAAGCGGTAAAATCTCCAGCATCCTCGCTCTTTCGTTCTTTTCTGGTGATCCGTAAAAATTTAAAAACTGCCACTTTACACCATCAATAAAAGCTTTAACCATTAAAATACGTCCTGGTAAGATTTCTTGAATAAAATCAATTAAAACGTTTCCCTTAAAAAGAATGGCGACCCCTGCTGATCTGGACTCGTTGGATCCAGACCAGACGGATGGACCATACTTCCAATCCTTTTTGTAATTTTCATATCTCATTGTATGGGGAATGCCGCACTCCTGCAGGAAAAATACAGAGGCTGCCAGGCAAGATAAAAAATTGAAGAGAGCAACCCTTCTCACTTTTGACTTGGCGCCCCTCACGTTGAGGGAGATTCCCATGAGCTCAGACATCGTGGAGAGTAAAAGCAAAATTCTGATTTTAAAATAATAAATAATAGGCGTACTTAAAATCAGATTGCTCCTCCACCAGCAATACCCGAAACCTCACTTGAACTCATGGCCCCGCCCTCATCCGACTCAACTGAAAAGAGGGACGAGGCAGGAGAAGAACTACTGTCGCTGAGAGCTGAGCCAGCAACACTCACCTCGTACACGGGGAGCCCAGACTCGCACAGCCTCACCTGGGTCTCTCTCGGTTGACCGACTGGGTCCATGTCTGGTGGGTCCCCCAAGGGCCCCGCCTCTCCCCCCTGGGCCCGTGAAGGCCGGTCTAGAGGGGGAGGTTGTGCGCATGGCGGGGTGTCCGATAATACGGAGGGAGCAGTGCCCGTCCTCCTCACCAGTGCAGGCGAGGAGGGGGTCCCAGGAGGAGCCACATCTTTCCGCACGGACGTATCCATCTGCTCCTCCCCTGTCTCCCTCCTACTGGCACGTTCTTGCTTCCCCTTTTTACGGGGACCCACCTGTACCCAGTCTTCTCCTTCCGAGTCGGTCTCTAGAGACCCAGGATTAGGAGCAGGCCCGGCACCGCCTGAGCAACCAGCCGTCTGGGATGCCACAGGTTCATCGATGGCCTGCTCCTTTTCTGCCTTCCTCTTGGCCTGCCGTTTTTCCTTCGCGCTGGGCTCATTTTTATCCCCTGAGGTCGCTGGCTGAGAGGCACCTGTTTTGGCTTCGGCTGGCCGTACCCTTGAAGCCCAGGTACCTCTCTGCTCTTTCGCCGCAACAGCTTGCTCTCCTCCTTGAGGACGGGACTGCTCTGCTGGTGGAGCACGTGGGGGCACCTCGGGTTGCTCATCTTCTTCGCCTCGGTACCTATGTGGACAAGCATAATAAAGATGACCAGTTTTTTGACAAAAGTTGCATTTTTTCTCTTCTGTACATTCCCTCATTGTGTGTTGTTTACTTCCACAGTTCCTGCAGGTGACATCGCAGTTAAAACTGGTATGTCCATAGGTACCGCAGGCCCTGCAGAAGTTTGGCATTCCTGAGAAATAGAGGTCGCCATTCACATTCCCAAGTTTAAAACGAGCAGGTGGTAGCTTCGTTTCTTGGGTGGAGGGGTCCTTTATTAGCGTAACAATAAATTTCCATTTGACGGTCCACACACCGCACTCGTTCATAACTCTCCCCAGCAGCTTAACGTTCTTAAAGTATGCAGCAAGAAACGCCGCCACTTCCTGATCTTTCACGTATGGGGAATACATTTTAATCACTACGAGTTTGGTTACTTCAAAAGCGTGTTCAATTACCTGGACTCCCAAGGCCATGAGTTCACCTTGTTGCCTCTCAGCTTTTCCCATGGCATCACGGAGGATTCCTTCTCCCATAAAGGTCACGTCGTACACTCCACGCCTTGGGTAGTCCTGGATCGCCAAAATCTCGTTCTTGTGGACCGCCAACCGCTTTTCCAAAATATCGTGGACAAGGAACTTGAGACCACGAGGACCGCCTCCACCCTCTGCCAAGATAAATCTTGCAGTATTCCTCAACCGGGCGTATACCGGCACCGCATCAGGTCCGCCTGCCATTTGCGTGGCCAGGTCGGTACCGCACAGCTTGCGCTGCGCCCTTTGGCTTTAAGGAGACACACCAAAGGGCTGGGGGGGGGGGTCGCAACTCGTTGCTCAGGACTAAGCCTCTCTCCCAAATAGCAGCACGGGGGTGAAGTCCAGGCGAACCTGGACGATCCCCCGAGGCCGAGAGAGAGGGTACCTGAGCACCTTCTGACTAAAAACCTCCTGTATAAATACACTTGGTCTTAGCCAAAAGGCCGAGAAGCGATAACCCGAATGGGCCGGCCGTTGACCGAGCCTGTCCCATACTGCTGTTCACCCCTTGCAGCGATTGATTCAGCCTACTCCTAGGCAATTCCATGGGGCCCTGCAGGCTCACACACATTTACAGCTACTAAGCGGGAGGGAGGTGAATAAAGGCCGGAGAGGAAGCCAGACAGGATTTGCTTCTTTTGCTTGCACCACAATGCAGTGCTGAAAGAGGAGGAATCTACATAAAAACGCCTTCCTGGCAACGCCCAAATGCCCTGCTGCCATGCAGATAAACACTGGCAGCGGCAGCAAGTGCATGCCCACAGCCACCCCTTGTTCCTTCACACCTTGTATCAGCTTTAATCCAGTCCAGTCCGGTGCTGCCTGCTGAGCAGCACTGACCAACACTGCCTGGGCCCAGGCTTTTATCTATCTCTGAGGCAGGCCCCATTATGATGTCAGAAAGCTGGCTCTGGAATCCTGAGGGCTCCACTATGACACGTGCAAAGTTCCGTCTGAACTTTATATAAGACGGTGCGGCTCAGTCAGTCACTCAGTGTTGCCTGAGAGGGCAACACTGCAACAGCCGGCCGCCAGGCTGTCTTTTTTTTGCACAGCTAGTTGCCTCCAGGAGGCCACAAGAGGGAGACAAGGGACTGCAAAATGGAAAATAGGCATCCACCAACTTTACAGACAACTTGTTCTCCTTGCTCCTACAACCTCCATCCTTGCACAGTTTGTTATTTTATTCTTCTAGGTAACATAGTAACAAATCCAAATTGCTGCTCTCTTTGTAGGCAAGCAAGGGTTTGTTGCAACTGCAATTCTTACTTCTTCTTGGAAATGTTGGGACGGCAGTACATTCCATCACATCCATCTAGTGTACACAGGTAGGTCCATTGTGGCGGGTAGGCGGCTGGCTGCTTTAATGGCTGTTTGCTGTTCCCCTACTCCACTCCACTCCACTAGTTGACTGTGTTGCTGCATCAATCAGTGGCTGGCTCAGGTGCAGCTCTTTAACTTACCTAGGAGGGAGGGCGGAGAGAAGACAAGGAAGGTGAATGAGCTGTTCCAATGTGAAATGCCGGAAACACAGAAGACACACACACACACACACACACACACACACACACACACACACACACACACACACACACACACACACACACACACACACACACACACACACACACACACACACACACACACACACACACACACACACACACACACACACACACACACACACACACACACACACACACACACACACACACACACACACACACACACACACACACACACACACAACAAGAGGTGGCAATGTATTAATTAATTGCATTTAATAAATGAGCTCATTATCACACATGACTGTACAAATGCATTGTCCAACAGGTGTTGAAATAATGGGATTAAAAGGGGAGATCCCATCAGAAAGACAAAAACAATAGCAAACACAAATAGCACTTTTGGAATCTGATTTTAGTCAACACATAAGGGAAGGGTGCACCGGTCCTGGAAATACTGCAATACCAGGTCAATGCGTGGAGTGGACAGAGCAAGCTCTATTTCCATCTCCCTGTTCTAAAAATCCATTTAATATATGGTCCCCAGATAGGGGACGTATCAGATATTAAACTGATAAGAACAGATTTTTTTTTTTTTTTTTTTTTTTTTTTTTTTTTTTTTATTAAACCATTCAGGTTTTTTTGAATAAAACCGAGAACTGTAGTTGTTCAAACCACCTCTCTATTTTTCAAAAAATCTCATCACTCTGGTTCATTATTTTATTTTTCCATCAAATACAAGATAAATCAAACAAATTCCTCAAACTAAATACCTCCATTTCAACATTCGCCATATCCCTTCCGCATCCATACCTCTTTCTAGATCCCATTTATAATAAAAATACAATTTAGCCAATACCATACTAACCACATCCTCCATCTCAAATACTTCTCTTTTATACACATTCAAATTCCTCGTATTCCACAATACTTCTTTCACACAAGTCAGAAAAATCCACAACACTCTATCCTTTTCACTACCCAAACTACACAAACCAAACAAGACAATTTCATACGTCAAAACCTTCAAACCAGTCAATTCTTCACACAACCCACTCAACTTTTTCCAAACATCCTTTGCATGCTTACACGACCAAAACACATGACTCACATCCTCATCATCCCCACAACCTTCTCTCGGACACCTTTCAGATGCAACCAAACCTCTTCTTTTCTGAACACTCCTTACAGGCAACACTCCATGTACCGACATCCATAACAAATCTTTCTGCTTATTTGACACATCATACGTAACAATCTTCTTCCACACAGACTTAGACTCCTTCGAATTCAAACCATTTACAGAACACATCACATTATTCATACACATACTTCTCACAACATTCTTTTCACTCAGAAATCTCTCCATTCTTACATCCTCTAGCTGGAATTTTTTGATAAATTTTTCTACATACAAATACCACCCTGTGCACTGAAAAGCAATTGGTTTACATAAATTCCGTTTTTCCCACCTTAAACGCTGAATCACCGTTCCAGCTAAATACTTCGACATTCTAGAAGCCTTGGATTCTTTAAATAAAAGCTCAACAAAAAAACGTACACAATTAATTCCAATGAAAATCTCCAAATTTGGGAAATCCAAGCCTCCATTACGTCTGCTTTTCATTAGAATTTCTCTCCTTGCCTTCTCAATCCCGCTCCCCCATAAAAAAAGGAACAAAACTCTATTCACTTTTTTTAACATAGCAACAGCAGGAGGAAAAACCAAAGCAACATATAAAATCATAGGTAGAATAATGCTTTTGACAATTAAAACCTTCCCCGAAAAAGAAAGATCCCTCATTCTCCACATTTCCAACTTTCTCACAATCCTACCACCTAACTCATCCCAACTTTCTCTCCCTTTCAACTCATCATCAAACACAATACCCAAAATTTTCACACCATTCACCTGTTCCATATCAGGATCACTCACCCGTTCATTACTGAAGAAAAATTTAAATTTGCTCTTACCCCAATTTATTTTAAAAGCAGACGCAATACAAAACATATTTACAATCAACTTCACTCTGGACATATCATACACTGAATCACACAATACACAAATATCATCCATATATCCCAAAGCTTTCACACGCTTTCCATCACACCCGGGCACCACCAAACCTTTCACAACCTTATCATTTCTAATCATTTGCAACAATGGTTCAATCGCACAAATAAAAAGGATGGGAGACAACGGACAACCCTGTCGCACACCAGACATAATACTAAATGATTCTGAAAAAAACCCATTCACCTGCACACAACTCTTTGCATTCGCGTATAATTTCTTCAACAAACTCACAAACTGAACCGGAAAACCCATTCTCTCTAACACTTTGAACAAAAACACATGCGCCACACGATCAAACGCTTTCTCAAAATCTAACGCACACACAATCACCTTCTTATTCCGACCCTTACAATCCTCAAGCATGTCCCGCACCAACGCCACATTCTCATGCAATTTCCTTTTCGGTACCGCACATACCTGATCCTCATCAATCACACACCCAATAACATTCCTCATACGATTCGCAATCAGCTTGGCAAAAATTTTATAATCCGTATTAAGCAAAGTAATTGGTCGCCAGTTTTCTAACCGTCTCTTATCTCCTTTTTTATGCAACAAAACTACCATACCCTTCTTCATCACATCACACATATTCATCCCAGAAAACAACACTCTCATAACATCTATAACATCCTTCCCAATTATATCCCAATATTTCCCATAGAACTCAGCTGGTATTCCATCGATCCCTGGAGACTTATTTTTAGCCATACTTCCCACCACATCCTTTACTTCACCATCCATAATCTCACCAAGCAAAGACTCATATTCACTTTCAGGAACAAAATTACCCACAATATCCAAAAACTCCTCATCATCACCCAGATCACACTTCTTCAAATCATACAGTTGTTTATAAAAATCAGACACCACATCAATCACATCCTTACCAAACACCTCTTTATCATCCTTATCCAATAACACATTCATTCCACTTTTCCCACCACACATTTTTTTAAAGAAAAATCTAGTGCACTTCTCGTGATTATCTCTAACCTCCACCTTAGATCTAAATATTATTTCTTTCCCTTTCTCTCGGAACCACTCCTTAATATCTTTTTTTGTTTTTTCCAAATCGTGTCTTACATCCATACCCAAATTTTTACATTGTTGAAGGAACGTCATCCGCATATTAAAGCGTGAATATTCTAATCTTTTCCTTCTCGCTCTTCTATACCCTATCTGTCTAAAGAAACCACCAATCTTTTTTTTCACCCATACCCACCATTCACACACATTAGAGAAAGAACTTTTCTTCCTAACCCAAAACCCATATTTTTTCCCAAACCTAGTTTTCACCCTTTCATCACTCAGAAAACTAACATTCATCTTCCATAACCCTCTACCATAAAAGAAATTATTTATAACAAAAACCCCCAACAAACACTCGTGATCTGAAAACCACACTCTCTCCTGCGCATAATCTACACATTTCATTGCTGAAATAGAAAAAAAGAAAAAGTCCAGACGAGAATCTGTTCTTCCGTCATCGGCATGGTAAGTAAATGGACCTGGTTTCCTGGTGACAGCGTCCTGCAAAGCAAAGTCCTGCAAAATTTTATTCCACAAAACTCCAGTGACATCCACATTAGACTCTGTGGACCCAGCTCGGGCCTGCTTCTCCAGGATACAGTTAATGTCACCAACAATAATTACAGGAACTTTACCATGAAGAAAAAATTTTAAAGAATCAAAAAGTGCCAACCTATCAGTTTTCACAGCATGGCCATAGATATTAATTAGCCTAAACTGCCACCCCTTATAGGATAGTAACACACAGACACATCTTCCTTCCTGTATAATTTGAGTCTGTTTGATGACAAACTCATTATTTTTAAAAAGAATACCAATTCCATCATTCCTATTTGTGGAAGAAAAAGACCAAATTGCTTCCCCAAACTTCCATTCTTCTTTCCTAGGCATTTTTGACAAACCACATTCTTGTACGCAAACAATGTCACTGCCCTTAGAGGCCAAAAAGTCCAGGACTGCAGCACGCTTGTGAGCAGAGGAGAACACCCGTACATTTTGTGAGACAATTTTTAATCTCAAAGACATGCGGGCATAGTATTGTTAGTGCAATGGAAAACCATGGAAAAAACCAGAACATATCACGTCCCAGGGAAATACATCGCTCTTTCCAAATTTGCCACATTGACTTCACTGAGGAAACCTTCCCCAGGAGAGCTGGGTACTTCTGAGGCCACCTCAGATGACTTAGGGCTAGAACTGGAGTCACTATCCAGCAAAGAAAAAGGATTTGCATGAGCAGAATCTTCCAATAAGCCTATCTTAAGTCTCTTCACCGCCTTTCCAGACTTCCCCCTTTTTGAGACAACTTTATGGAAGATTTCCGCACTAGTGGCACTAGGCATCCTGGCCTCCTTCTCGTCCTCCTCCGATATTGACCACTCCACTTTTGCTGAATCGTCCATTTTTGACTCTGGGCTAGAAAAGGACAAAATTTGCATACTTGCACCGTTATCAGGGTATGCACACCCACTAGGTGGCGCTGTGTCTTTACCTTCCATAGGTATAACCCCAGGTGTCTCATCAACAGTTGGCTCTGCAGGAGGGACCACACCCAACTCCATGCTGTCAGTATGTGAGGTTAGAACCTCTCCTAATCCAGCTTTCCCAGGGTCCTGAGAAGCAGCCACAGAAACATTGCCAGCTGGCTCTGAAATTACCTCAGAAGAGGCAGCAAGGGAACTTGTTGTTCTCACCTGTCTGCCCCATGTTCTTCTCTCTTGTCCTAAGAAAGGAAACACCTTTGGACATTTCCTACAGGTATGACCAGGCAAACCACAAATATCACACCTGGATGGGGAAATACATGCACTAGCCTCATGTCCTGTTTCCTTGCAATTTCTGCAAACTTTGCCTTTGCATGCATCTTTGGTATGCCCGTAGGAAAAACATGATCTACAAAAGCATGGCATATCTTGGTAGTACAGATATCCCTTATTCCCACCAATGGAAAAATTAGCAGGAGGATTCATCACTCCTCCAATACAGCTGGAGTCAGGTTTCAGCCTGACCCAGTACTTGATATCACCATTAAAGACTCCCCATAGGTTCTTCTGCTCCACACCACCTCTAACATGGGTACAGTAATGAGCTAAAAAAGCCCTGACCAGCCTTCTATCCAAAAATGGGTTATACATATGAATTGTTATACATTTCTCCACTGTAGAAAAAAGAGGTTGCACTTCAATGGATGTTAATGCCTCATGCATGTGTTTTTCCTTTAGCAACTGAAAAACGTTTAAACAGTAGGCGGCCTCAAAAAAGGATACATCATATGTAGCAATATTGCTGAAAGCTTGGATACAGAATACCTCTACCAACTTAACTCCAGCCAGGTCCAGAAGGATGTTCTCAATGATATGTCCAGTATCAACTTCGTCTCTCCTCTGCTCATTCACCACGAAACGGATAGTGTTACGCACAGCTGCCATCTTGAAATGGAATGCCCAACGGCACGATGATCGCTCCCAAAAACGTCGGATAGGACTCCACGAAAGACCGAACCCCCGGCCCAGACCAGGCAATAAACCTGATCTGAGCCAAAAGGCCGAGAAGCGATAACCCGAATGGGCCGGCCGTTGACCGAGCCTGCCTAATACTGCTGTTCACCCCTTGCAGCGATTGATTCAGCCTACTCCTAGGCAATTCCATGGGGCCCTGCAGGCTCACACACATTTACAGCTACTAAGCGGGAGGGAGGTGAATAAAGGCCGGAGAGGAAGCTACACAGGATTTGCTTCTTTTGCTTGCACCACAATGCAGTGCTGAAAGAGGAGGAATCTACATAAAAACGCCTTCCTGGCAACGCCCAAATGCCCTCCTGCCATGCAGATAAACACTGGCAGCGGCAGCAAGTGCATGCCCACAGCCACCCCTTGTTCCTTCACACCTTGTATCAGCTGTAATCCAGTCCAGTCCGGTGCTGCCTGCTGAGCAGCACTGACCAACACTGCCTGGGCCCAGGCTTTTATCTATCTCTGAGGCAGGCCCCATTATGATGTCAGAAAGCTGGCTCTGGAATCCTGAGGGCTCCACTATGACACGTGCAAAGTTCCGTCTGAACTTTATATAAGACGGTGAGGCTCAGTCAGTCACTCAGTGTTGCCTGAGAGGGCAACACTGCAACAGCCGGCCGCCAGGCTGTCTTTTTTTTGCACATTTATTTGCCTCCAGGAGGCCACAAGAGGGAGACAAGGGACTGCAAAATGGAAAATAAGCATCCACCAACTTTACAGACAACTTCTCTTTGCTCCTACAACCTCCATCCTTGCACAGTTTGTTATTCTTCTAGGTAACATAGTAACAAATCCAAATTGCTGCTCTCTTTGTAGGCAAGCAAGGCTTTGTTGCAACTGCAATTCTTACTTCTTCTTGAAATGTAGGGACGACAGTACATTCCATCACATCCATGTAGTGTACACAGGTAGGTCCATTGTGGCGGGCAGGCAGGCAGGCAGGCGGGCGGGCGGGCGGCTTTAATGGCTGTTTGCTGTTCCCCTACTCCACTCCGCTATTTGACTGTGGTGCTGCATCAATCAGTGGCTGGCTCAGGTGCAGCTCTTTAACCTACCTAGGAGGGAGGGCGGAGAGAAGACAAGGAAGGTGAATGAGCTGTTCCAATGTGAAATGCCGGAAACACAGAAACACAGAAGACACACACACAACAAGAGGTGGCAATGTATTAATTAATTGCATTTAATAAATGAGCTCATTATCACACATGACTGTACAAATGCATTGTCCAACAGGTGTTGAAATAATGGGATTAAAAGGGGAGATCCCATCAGAAAGACAAAAACAATAGCAAACACAAATAGCACTTTTGGAATCTGATTTTAGTCAACACATAAGGGAAGGGTGCACCGGTCCTGGAAATACTGCAATACCAGGTCAATGCGTGGAGTGGACAGAGCAAGCTCTATTTCCATCTCCCTGTTCTAAAAATCCATTTAATATATGGTCCCCAGATAGGGGACGTATCAGATATTAAACTGATAAGAACAGATTTTTTGATTGAAAAATGCTTTATTGACAATCAATCGTCATCATACAAACATTACTGCGACGCAGCGCAAGCCATGAAGCAGCAAATAATAAATAATAACAGTCGTCAAACATAACATGACAGTATAATACACAGTACAGGCTAGCCTATGCTATACATTACACCACATGCTACACTAACATTCTTGCATTCACTAAAGCCAAACAACAAAGCATTACAGACAAGTGATGGGATAGGGGAGTGGGTAGGAGGGGATAGGGAAGGGGGAAATCACAGGCCCGAAGCTTTATTGAAAGACAACACACAAGAAGGGAGAGTGGGGGGAAGGGGAGTATCAGTCCTCTTCCTCATCGACGTCCGGGCTGTCCCAGGTGGAATAGTCTCTGAGCAGGCTGTGGATCAGCCTGCGGCAGTCCTGGACGGACACACTCTCTCTCCGCAAAATCAGACGGTTCCTGGCAAACCATATAGCGTCCTTAAAGCAGTTCATAAGGCGCCAGGCTTCCTGGATTGCTCCATCCGTGGTATTCCCAGGAAATAGTCCATAAAGTACCGAGCGGTACGACAGTCTGTTCCTGGGTACTGAGTCCTTGAGTTCATGTTCCAAGGCTTTCAACAGACCCTGTGCAAAGGGGCACTGCCAGAAAATGTGCAAAGATGTTTCCTCCGTGAAGGGGCACCTGGGGCAGTACCGGGTCTTGCACAGGTTGCGGGCATGCATGAATGACCTGAGAGGCAGTCCTCCCTGGATGGCCATCCATGAAATGTCCTTGTGCCCGTTGGTCAACCTGCCAGATGACACGTTAGTCCAAACAGTCTCCAACGTGTCGGCATGAAGCCCTGGAACAGACTCCAGTGAGTCCTTTGCTCTGATGTGCTTGTGGATCGTCTTAGGTTTCCACAAGTCGGGCTTAAGACCCTCCAGTTGATGCTCCCTCACGAACCGGACGACATCTCCGTAGAACCAGGGAGCGTGCCAGTTGTAAGGGAAGGAGCTGTCCCACTTGTCCCAGCCAAAACCTCGCCAGAGGGGAAGGAGGAAGTAGCGGGACATGGCCTTGCCCGCAGAGCCGTTTGCTGTCCTCAGAGTCCTACGAACACAGTCACATACAAAAGCGATCCGCAGCAGAGTGGGAATGTCGGGTATACCCTTCCCACCTTTGCGGGGCTCCTTGTACATAACAGTCCGCTTTACTCTGTCCATTTTCGAGCCCCAGATGAAGCGAAACACAGTCCTGGTAATGGCCCTCGAGACGGTGGCAAGAGGGGGCCATGCCTGTGCAGTGTATTGTAGCACAGGCAAGACTTCGTTACGCAGGACCATTGCTTTGCCCTCAATAGTGAGTTGTCTGAGGCTCCACAGTCCGATCCTTTGGTTGACTTTGGCCAAGCGTTCTTCCCACGACTTTAGGGCTGCACCTTCCTTACCGAACCAGACTCCCAGAATTTTGATGAAGTCCGGCTTGATAGTAAACGGGAGGGAGGCAGGAGAAGGCAGGTACCACTTTCCGAAGAGCATGGCTTCCGACTTCCCGCAGTTGACTTTTGCCCCTGAAGCGCGTCCGAACTCCTCACAGGTCTGGACGAGTGCAGTCACCGAACTCTGGTCAGCGCAGAAGACGGTCACGTCGTCCATGTACAGCGAGCATTTGACCTCGAAGTGTCCTGGACCTGGTGCGGTGATCCCTCTGATCTCTCCATTCTGCCGGATAGCCTCTGCGAAGAGCTCTATAACACAAACAAAAAGGAGAGGTGAAAGAGGACAGCCTTGTCTAACCCCCGACGATACAGGAAAGGGGTCAGTCTTCCAGCCGTTCACCAGCACCGAGCTGTAAATGTCGCAATACATCAGGTTAACATACAAACAGAACAACCTGCCAAGCCGCAGCCTACGCAGAGCCTTACCCATGAATTCGTGAGAGACCCGGTCAAAAGCCTTCTCCTGATCCAGACTGACCAGGGCCGCGTGTGTACGGCGGCTTTGCATGTAATGCACCGTGTCCCTCACCAGGGCAAGACTGTCGGCCACCCTACGGCCAGGAATGCCGCAGGTTTGGTCCGATCCGATGATCTGTCCGATGACAACCTTCAGTCTGTTGGCCAATACTTTGGCGAGGATCTTGTAGTCCACGTTCAGGAGAGAGATGGGACGCCAGTTTTTCAGGTCACATCTCTCCCCCTTCCGCTTATACAAGATCGTGATCATGCCTTCTCTCAAGGACGGTGGCATTCTACCCTCCACCACCATCTCCTCATAGAGCTCCAGCAGGTCCGGACTGATCAAGTCCCCCAGCGCTACATAGAGCTCTGCTGGGAGACCATCACTGCCCGGGGTCCTGCCGGGTCTGAAGGATTTAGCGGCAGAGAGCAGTTCCTCCACCGTCAGGGGTACATCCATAGCCTCCGTACCTGCAGGATCAAGATGATTAGTGATACCTGACAGGAATTTATCGGCGGCTTCGGGGTCAGTGGTTTTCCGGGAGTAGAGGCTTCGGTAGTAGTCTGTGACGACTCCCATCACCTCCTTCTTCCCAGAATGCATGTTTCCGGTCTCATCTCGAAGTTCCTTCAGGGGCGTGTGGCCGGCATGGAGTTTCCTGAAAAAGAACGAGTTACATTTCTCACCCTTCTCCAGGTTCTCCACCTTGGAACGAAAGACAATTCGCTTGGATTCCTCCTCAAAGTGCCTTTTCAGGCCCTTTTTGGCTTCCTCCAGCTCCTTCCTGACGTCCCAGCCGCATTGAAGGAGGTCTTGCAGGGATCGCAGCTGACGCTGCATCTCTCTGAAGTCTCTCTTCCTCTCACACGCCTGTTGACGACTTTTTGCCTGAAAGAAACAACGAAATTCAACTTTAACATATTCCCACCAGTCACAGGTTTTGTCAAAGAAAACTTTATCATTCCTCCAAACAATATAGGCGTCTCTAAGTTCCGCCAGTACCTCCTCTCTTTCCAGCAGGGCACAATTCAGCTTCCAGGAGCCAGGGCCGGGAGGAAAACCGTGGCCGATGGCACCCTGGAAGAGAATGGCCCTGTGGTCAGAGAAGAAGCAGGGGACCATGGAGTGCCCATGCTGCTTGACTGCCCGGGAGGTGAACACAAAGTCAATCCGAGAACGAAGTGAGCCATCGGGTCGGCTCCATGAATAGTTCACAGAGCCAATCCCCATGGAGCCCACAACGTCCTGCAAGGATGCTTCGGTTACCATCTCGATAAGCAGTTTGGAACTGACATCCAGTTTGATTGAAGTGCCGGAACTTCGTCCATCCTCTTCGATGGGGCAGTTGAAGTCCCCGGCCATCACCACTGCCCTAGTGGTGGCGAGCTGGGTCCGCAGGGTCTGGAATAGTTCCAGGCGCTCAGCCTTCATAGGGGGAGCGTACACGTTGATGAGCCTAATCGGCTCTCCTGCCCAGGAACCGTCTACGACCAACAAGCGGCCGCAGGCGAGCTCCTGGACAGAGTCAACAGTAAATACGCTTCCCCTAATCAGGATGGCAACCCCTGCAGACTTACAGTCGCCCCCACCAGACCAGTAGGACGGGCCATGGGTCCACTGCCTGGCCAGATGATGGTATGACCTGGAAGAGGGGAGAGTACATTCCTGCAGCATAAATACATCACTCGACTGCTTGGAAAGAAAAGTTAGCACCATCTGACATCTAGTCCTATCTCTAACACTCCTCACATTGAGGCTAAAGATGTTAAGTTTAGCAGCCATGGGGGAGAATAAAGAAGGTTAGTGCAAACGATACACCTTAGTTACCAGTCCGGTCGGGCGGATCCTCCTCTCCTGGCGGGTCCGAAAGATCCAGCAGGCCCTCTGACAAAAACTGTTCCAGGATTGTAGCCACCTGGATGTCTGTTGTGAAGTCGATGACCTCAGGTTCAGACACGAGTTCCTCCACCATCTGCTCCATTTCCTCCTGCTGCGCAAGGGAATCTTCGCAGATTTCCACGACTTGTCGCTTTGAGGACTCAGCAGCTGGGCTGTCCCTCACCTTTCTCTTCCTCTGGATGGCACCTGAGGAGACAAGAGGGGGAAAATCCTCCAGGGAGAGGACTCCAGCAGCTGGAGGGGAAGATGTTAGTGCTGCTGGAGCTGGGGAGAAGGGAGGCTGGGTTGGGAGGGGTGCAGGTGACAGGACCACTGAGATGGGTGGGTAGGAGAAGGTGAGAGCCTCAGTGGGGGTGACAGGGGTTGGGGACGGGGGGGTGGGGAGGGCCGGGCGAGGGAGGGTGGGAAGGGTAGGGCGAGGGGGGGCCGGGAGACGGGGGGGAGGGACTGTCGTCTTCTTACCATCCTTCTTATTCCCGGTCTTCTGCGCCGCTGGAGCTCTGGCTGGGGCGGGGTTCCCTCTGGCCGGAGCTTTCGCCGCTACAGTTGCCCAGGATCGATCCCTCTTCGGGCAGTCCTTGTAGGAGTGGGCTGCTTGTCCGCAGAGGTTGCACATTGTCCGTTTCGGGCAGTCTTTGGTCTCGTGTCCTGTTACCCGGCAGTTCTTGCAGGCGTCCTCCTTGCAGTCCTTCACCGAATGACCCTTCTTGCTGCATCTCCTGCAGATCTGCGGCATGTCCGGGTAGTAGATGAGGCCGTAGGAGTTGCCCAGCGAGAATGACTGGGGCAGGTGTTGGAGGCCGTCTTCCGCGCTGGAATCCTTGTTCAGTCGGACGATTACCGACCACTTGCCAGTCCAGAAGCCGAGTCCGTTCAGGATGTGGGTGGGTTCCCTCACCACTGTGCAGAACCGCTTCAGGAGCGTGGTGATGTCTTTGCCGGGGGTGTGTGGGTTCCGCATTGAGACCGTCACCCGCCTTTCCTCTCTTTGGACAGGGCAGTTGCCCACAAAGCGAGAGAAAGGGGATTCAGGCCTCGCCGCTTTCACCATCTCCCAGTACCTTCTGCAGATGTTGATCGAAGCGAAGGTCACGAAGAACATCCCGGTCATGAAGGCCTGGATGCTGATGGTCTCCGGCTTAGCGAAGCCCTGGTCCAGGAGCATCTTCTGGCAGAACACTTCTTCCGTCATGTCCGGCACTCTCCCGTCCACCTCCTTCAGCTTCAGGGCCACCGTCTGCTTCATCCAGGGCTCCAGGGTTGGAGCAGCCTGGTTCGGCTTCCTGGTGGCCTGTTCGCTTGAGGAGGCTTCAGGAGGAGATGTCCTGGCCTGGACCGGCTCACCTGGTCCATCAGCCTTCTTCTTCTGGGTGGCAGGGTTGCTGGTTGAGGCCATGGCTTCTTCCAGCTGTTCCTGTCGCTTGGGGAGGGTCTTCGATAGCTCTTTCCCGAAGGGGGGCGGAGCTATGCAAATCTTCTCCTTGCTGGCCGAGGTTCTTCCACGAAATTTCTTCCGCAGCGGTTCCTCGTCGAGCTTCTTCTGCGGCCGAGCTTCTTCAAAGATCCCCTTCAGCAGCGGCTCTTCTCCGAAGGTCTCTGTCGCAGTTCTCCTTCTTCCCGGCAGCGATCTCCCGGAGCTTCTTCCCCGATGGCGGCTTCTCCCTTCTGGATCGTCGTCTTCGCTGGTTCTTCTCCGCAGTTCGTCGCCGGCTTCGTCTGGAACGCTCTTGGATCGCTAAGCTAGTGTTTATAGCCCCCAGTGGTTCTCCGAGCTATCTATCCTTACAAGGACTGATAAGAACAGATTTTTTTGATTGAAAATTGCTTTATTGACAATCAATCGTCATCATACAAACATTACTGCGACGCAGCGCAAGCCATGAAGCAGCAAATAATAAATAATAACAGTCGTCAAACATAACATGACAGTATAATACACAGTACAGGCTAGCCTATGCTATACATTACACCACATGCTACACTAACATTCTTGCATTCACTAAAGCCAAACAACAAAGCATTACAGACAAGTGATGGGATAGGGGAGTGGGTAGGAGGGGATAGGGAAGGGGGAAATCACAGGCCCGAAGCTTTATTGAAAGACAACACACAAGAAGGGAGAGTGGGGGGAAGGGGGGTATCAGTCCTCTTCCTCATCGACGTCCGGGCTGTCCCAGGTGGAATAGTCTCTGAGCAGGCTGTGGATCAGCCTGCGGCAGTCCTGGACGGACACACTCTCTCTCCGCAAAATCAGACGGTTCCTGGCAAACCATATAGCGTCCTTAAAGCAGTTCATAAGGCGCCAGGCTTCCTGGATTGCTCCATCCGTGGTATTCCCAGGAAATAGTCCATAAAGTACCGAGCGGTACGACAGTCTGTTCCTGGGTACTGAGTCCTTGAGTTCATGTTCCAAGGCTTTCAACAGACCCTGTGCAAAGGGGCACTGCCAGAAAATGTGCAAAGATGTTTCCTCCGTGAAGGGGCACCTGGGGCAGTACCGGGTCTTGCACAGGTTGCGGGCATGCATGAATGACCTAAGAGGCAGTCCTCCCTGGATGGCCATCCATGAAATGTCCTTGTGCCCGTTGGTCAACCTGCCAGATGACACGTTAGTCCAAACAGTCTCCAACGTGTCGGCATGAAGCCCTGGAACAGACTCCAGTGAGTCCTTTGCTCTGATGTGCTTGTGGATCGTCTTAGGTTTCCACAAGTCGGGCTTAAGACCCTCCAGTTGATGCTCCCTCACAAACCGGACGACATCTCCGTAGAACCAGGGAGCGTGCCAGTTGTAAGGGAAGGAGCTGTCCCACTTGTCCCAGCCAAAACCTCGCCAGAGGGGAAGGAGGAAGTAGCGGGACATGGCCTTGCCCGCAGAGCCGTTTGCTGTCCTCAGAGTCCTACGAACACAGTCACATGCAAAAGCGATCCGCAGCAGAGTGGGAATGTCGGGTATACCCTTCCCACCTTTGCGGGGCTCCTTGTACATAACAGTCCGCTTTACTCTGTCCATTTTCGAGCCCCAGATGAAGCGAAACACAGTCCTGGTAATGGCCCTCGAGACGGTGGCAAGAGGGGGCCATGCCTGTGCAGTGTATTGTAGCACAGGCAAGACTTCGTTACGCAGGACCATTGCTTTGCCCTCAATAGTGAGTTGTCTGAGGCTCCACAGTCCGATCCTTTGGTTGACTTTGGCCAAGCGTTCTTCCCACGACTTTAGGGCTGCACCTTCCTTACCGAACCAGACTCCCAGAATTTTGATGAAGTCCGGCTTGATAGTAAACGGGAAGGAGGCAGGAGAAGGCAGGTACCACTTTCCGAAGAGCATGGCTTCCGACTTCCCGCAGTTGACTTTTGCCCCTGAAGCGCGTCCGAACTCCTCGCAGGTCTGGACGAGTGCAGTCACCGAACTCTGGTCAGCGCAGAAGACGGTCACGTCGTCCATGTACAGCGAGCATTTGACCTCGAAGTGTCCTGGACCTGGTGCGGTGATCCCTCTGATCTCTCCATTCTGCCGGATAGCCTCTGCGAAGAGCTCTATAACACAAACAAAAAGGAGAGGTGAAAGAGGACAGCCTTGTCTAACCCCCGACGATACAGGAAAGGGGTCAGTCTTCCAGCCGTTCACCAGCACCGAGCTGTAAATGTCGCAATACATCAGGTTAACATACAAACAGAACAACCTGCCAAGCCGCAGCCTACGCAGAGCCTTACCCATGAATTCGTGAGAGACCCGGTCAAAAGCCTTCTCCTGATCCAGACTGACCAGGGCCGCGTGTGTACGGCGGCTTTGCATGTAATGCACCGTGTCCCTCACCAGGGCAAGACTGTCGGCCACCCTACGGCCAGGAATGCCGCAGGTTTGGTCCGATCCGATGATCTGTCCGATGACAACCTTCAGTCTGTTGGCCAATACTTTGGCGAGGATCTTGTAGTCCACGTTCAGGAGAGAGATGGGACGCCAGTTTTTCAGGTCACATCTCTCCCCCTTCCGCTTATACAAGATCGTGATCATGCCTTCTCTCAAGGACGGTGGCATTCTACCCTCCACCACCATCTCCTCATAGAGCTCCAGCAGGTCCGGACAGATCAAGTCCCCCAGCGCTACATAGAGCTCTGCTGGGAGACCATCACTGCCCGGGGTCCTGCCGGGTCTGAAGGATTTAGCGGCAGAGAGCAGTTCCTCCACCGTCAGGGGTACATCCATAGCCTCCGTACCTGCAGGATCAAAGTGATTAGTGATACCTGACAGGAATTTATCGGCGGCTTCGGGGTCAGTGGTTTTCCGGGAGTAGAGGCTTCGGTAGTAGTCTGTGACGACTCCCATCACCTCCTTCTTCCCAGAATGCATGTTTCCGGTCTCATCTCGGAGTTCCTTCAGGGGCGTGTGGCCGGCATGGAGTTTCCTGAAAAAGAACGAGTTACATTTCTCACCCTTCTCCAGGTTCTCCACCTTGGAACGAAAGACAATTCGCTTGGATTCCTCCTCAAAGTGCCTTTTCAGGCCCTTTTTGGCTTCCTCCAGCTCCTTCCTGACGTCCCAGCCGCATTGAAGGAGGTCTTGCAGGGATCGCAGCTGACGCTGCATCTCTCTGAAGTCTCTCTTCCTCTCACACGCCTGTTGACGACTTTTTGCCTGAAAGAAACAACGAAATTCAACTTTAACATATTCCCACCAGTTACAGGTTTTGTCAAAGAAAACTTTATCATTCCTCCAAACAATATAGGCGTCTCTAAGTTCCGCCAGTACCTCCTCTCTTTCCAGCAGGGCACAATTCAGCTTCCAGGAGCCAGGGCCGGGAGGAAAACCGTGGCCGATGGCACCCTGGAAGAGAATGGCCCTGTGGTCAGAGAAGAAGCAGGGGACCATGGAGTGCCCATGCTGCTTGACTGCCCGGGAGGTGAACACAAAGTCAATCCGAGAACGAAGTGAGCCATCGGGTCGGCTCCATGAATAGTTCACAGAGCCGATCCCCATGGAGCCCACAACGTCCTGCAAGGATGCTTCGGTTACCATCTCGATAAGCAGTTTGGAACTGACATCCAGCTTGATTGAAGTGCCGGAACTTCGTCCATCCTCTTCGATGGGGCAGTTGAAGTCCCCGGCCATCACCACTGCCCTAGTGGTGGCGAGCTGGGTCCGCAGGGTCTGGAATAGTTCCAGGCGCTCAGCCTTCATAGGGGGAGCGTACACGTTGATGAGCCTAATCGGCTCTCCCGCCCAGGAACCGTCTACGACCAACAAGCGGCCGCAGACGAGCTCCTGGACAGAGTCAACAGTAAATACGCTTCCCCTAATCAGGATGGCAACCCCTGCAGACTTACAGTCGCCCCCACCAGACCAGTAGGACGGGCCATGGGTCCACTGCCTGGCCAGATGATGGTATGACCTGGAAGAGGGGAGAGTACATTCCTGCAGCATAAATACATCACTCGACTGCTTGGAAAGAAAAGTTAGCACCATCTGACATCTAGTCCTATCTCTAACACTCCTCACATTGAGGCTAAAGATGTTAAGTTTAGCAGCCATGGGGGAGAATAAAGAAGGTTAGTGCAAACGATACACCTTAGTTACCAGTCCGGTCGGGCGGATCCTCCTCTCTGGAGCCTGGCGGGTCCGGAAGATCCAGCAGGCCCTCTGACAAAAATTGTTCCAGGATTGTAGCCACCTGGATGTCTGTTGTGAAGTCGATGACCTCAGGTTCAGACACGAGTTCCTCCACCATCTGCTCCATTTCCTCCTGCTGCGCAAGGGAATCTTCGCAGATTTCCACGACTTGTCGCTTTGAGGACTCAGCAGCTGGGCTGTCCCTCACCTTTCTCTTCCTCTGGATGGCACCTGAGGAGACAAGAGGGGGAAAATCCTCCAGGGAGAGGACTCCAGCAGCTGGAGGGGAAGATGTTAGTGCTGCTGGAGCTGGGGAGAAGGGAGGCTGGGTTGGGAGAGGTGCAGGTGACAGGACCACTGAGATGGGTGGGTAGGAGAAGGTGAGAGCCTCAGTGGGGGTGACAGGGGTTGGGGACGGGGGGGTGGGGAGGGCCGGGCGAGGGAGGGTGGGAAGGGTAGGGCGAGGGAGGGCCGGGAGAGGGGGGGGAGGGACTGTCGTCTTCTTACCATCCTTCTTTTTCCCGGTCTTCTGTGCCGCTGGAGCTCTGGCTGGGGCGGGGTTCCCTCTGGCTGGAGCTTTTGCTGCTACAGTTGCCCAGGATCGATCCCTCTTCGGGCAGTCCTTGTAAGAGTGGGCTGCTTGTCCGCAGAGGTTGCACATTGTCCGTTTCGGGCAGTCTTTGGTCTCGTGTCCTGTTACCCGGCAGTTCTTGCAGGCGTCCTCCTTGCAGTCCTTCACCGAATGACCCTTCTTGCTGCATCTCCTGCAGATCTGCGGCATGTCCGGGTAATAGATGAGGCCGTAGGAGTTGCCCAGCGAGAATGACTGGGGCAGGTGCTGGAGGCCGTCTTCCGCGCTCGAATCCTTGTTCAGTCGGACGATTACCGACCACTTGCCAGTCCAGAAGCCGAGTCCGTTCAGGATGTGGGTGGGTTCCCTCACCACTGTGCAGAACCGCTTCAGGAGCGTGGTGATGTCTTTGCCGGGGGTGTGTGGGTTCCGCATTGAGACCGTCACCCGCCTTTCCTCTCTTTGGACAGGGCAGTTGCCCACAAAGCGAGAGAAAGGGGATTCAGGCCTCGCCGCTTTCACCATCTCCCAGTACCTTCTGCAGATGTTGATCGAAGCGAAGGTCACGAAGAACATCCCGGTCATGAAGGCCTGGATGCTGATGGTCTCCGGCTTAGCGAAGCCCTGGTCCAGGAGCATCTTCTGGCAGAACACTTCTTCCGTCATGTCCGGCACTCTCCCGTCCACCTCCTTCAGCTTCAGGGCCACCGTCTGCTTCATCCAGGGCTCCAGGGTTGGAGCAGCCTGGTTCGGCTTCCTGGTGGCCTGTTCGCCTGAGGAGGCTTCAGGAGGAGATGTCCTGGCCTGGGCCGGCTCACCTGGTCCATCAGCCTTCTTCTTCTGGGTGGCAGGGTTGCTGGTTGAGGCCATGGCTTCTTCCAGCTGTTCCTGTCGCTTGGGGAGGATCTTCGATAGCTCTTTCCCGAAGGGGGCGGAGCTATGCAAATCTTCTCCTTGCTGGCCGAGGTTCTTCCACAAAATTTCTTCCGCAGCGGTTCCTCGTCGAGCTTCTTCTTCTGCGGCCGAGCTTCTTCGAAGATCCCCTTCAGCAGCGGCTCTTCTCCGAAGTTCTCCTTCTTCTTCCCGGCAGCGATCTCCCGGAGCTTCTTCCCCGATGGCGGCTTCTCCCTTCTGGATCGTCGTCTTCGCTGGTTCTTCTCCGCAGTTCGTCGCCGGCTTCGTCTGGAACGCTCTTGGATCGCTAAGCTAGTGTTTATAGCCCCCAGTGGTTCTCCGAGCTATCTATCCTTACAAGGACTGATAAGAACAGATTTTTTGATTGAAAATTGCTTTATTGACAATCAATCGTCATCATACAAACATTACTGCGACGCAGCGCAAGCCATGAAGCAGCAAATAATAAATAATAACAGTCGTCAAACATAACATGACAGTATAATACACAGTACAGGCTAGCCTATGCTATACATTACACCACATGATACACTAACATTCTTGCATTCACTAAAGCCAAACAACAAAGCATTACAGACAAGTGATGGGATAGGGGAGTGGGTAGGAGGGGATAGGGAAGGGGGAAATCACAGGCCCGAAGCTTTATTGAAAGACAACACACAAGAAGGGAGAGTGGGGGGAAGGGGGGTATCAGTCCTCTTCCTCATCGACGTCCGGGCTGTCCCAGGTGGAATAGTCTCTGAGCAGGCTGTGGATCAGCCTGCGGCAGTCCTGGACGGACACACTCTCTCTCCGCAAAATCAGACGGTTCCTGGCAAACCATATAGCGTCCTTAAAGCAGTTCATAAGGCGCCAGGCTTCCTGGATTGCTCCATCCGTGGTATTCCCAGGAAATAGTCCATAAAGTACCGAGCGGTACGACAGTCTGTTCCTGGGTACTGAGTCCTTGAGTTCATGTTCCAAGGCTTTCAACAGACCCTGTGCAAAGGGGCACTGCCAGAAAATGTGCAAAGATGTTTCCTCCGTGAAGGGGCACCTGGGGCAGTACCGGGTCTTGCACAGGTTGCGGGCATGCATGAATGACCTAAGAGGCAGTCCTCCCTGGATGGCCATCCATGAAATGTCCTTGTGCCCGTTGGTCAACCTGCCAGATGACACGTTAGTCCAAACAGTCTCCAACGTGTCGGCATGAAGCCCTGGAACAGACTCCAGTGAGTCCTTTGCTCTGATGTGCTTGTGGATCGTCTTAGGTTTCCACAAGTCGGGCTTAAGACCCTCCAGTTGATGCTCCCTCACAAACCGGACGACATCTCCGTAGAACCAGGGAGCGTGCCAGTTGTAAGGGAAGGAGCTGTCCCACTTGTCCCAGCCAAAACCTCGCCAGAGGGGAAGGAGGAAGTAGCGGGACATGGCCTTGCCCGCAGAGCCGTTTGCTGTCCTCAGAGTCCTACGAACACAGTCACATGCAAAAGCGATCCGCAGCAGAGTGGGAATGTCGGGTATACCCTTCCCACCTTTGCGGGGCTCCTTGTACATAACAGTCCGCTTTACTCTGTCCATTTTCGAGCCCCAGATGAAGCGAAACACAGTCCTGGTAATGGCCCTCGAGACGGTGGCAAGAGGGGGCCATGCCTGTGCAGTGTATTGTAGCACAGGCAAGACTTCGTTACGCAGGACCATTGCTTTGCCCTCAATAGTGAGTTGTCTGAGGCTCCACAGTCCGATCCTTTGGTTGACTTTGGCCAAGCGTTCTTCCCACGACTTTAGGGCTGCACCTTCCTTACCGAACCAGACTCCCAGAATTTTGATGAAGTCCGGCTTGATAGTAAACGGGAAGGAGGCAGGAGAAGGCAGGTACCACTTTCCGAAGAGCATGGCTTCCGACTTCCCGCAGTTGACTTTTGCCCCTGAAGCGCGTCCGAACTCCTCGCAGGTCTGGACGAGTGCAGTCACCGAACTCTGGTCAGCGCAGAAGACGGTCACGTCGTCCATGTACAGCGAGCATTTGACCTCGAAGTGTCCTGGACCTGGTGCGGTGATCCCTCTGATCTCTCCATTCTGCCGGATAGCCTCTGCGAAGAGCTCTATAACACAAACAAAAAGGAGAGGTGAAAGAGGACAGCCTTGTCTAACCCCCGACGATACAGGAAAGGGGTCAGTCTTCCAGCCGTTCACCAGCACCGAGCTGTAAATGTCGCAATACATCAGGTTAACATACAAACAGAACAACCTGCCAAGCCGCAGCCTACGCAGAGCCTTACCCATGAATTCGTGAGAGACCCGGTCAAAAGCCTTCTCCTGATCCAGACTGACCAGGGCCGCGTGTGTACGGCGGCTTTGCATGTAATGCACCGTGTCCCTCACCAGGGCAAGACTGTCGGCCACCCTACGGCCAGGAATGCCGCAGGTTTGGTCCGATCCGATGATCTGTCCGATGACAACCTTCAGTCTGTTGGCCAATACTTTGGCGAGGATCTTGTAGTCCACGTTCAGGAGAGAGATGGGACGCCAGTTTTTCAGGTCACATCTCTCCCCCTTCCGCTTATACAAGATCGTGATCATGCCTTCTCTCAAGGACGGTGGCATTCTACCCTCCACCACCATCTCCTCATAGAGCTCCAGCAGGTCCGGACAGATCAAGTCCCCCAGCGCTACATAGAGCTCTGCTGGGAGACCATCACTGCCCGGGGTCCTGCCGGGTCTGAAGGATTTAGCGGCAGAGAGCAGTTCCTCCACCGTCAGGGGTACATCCATAGCCTCCGTACCTGCAGGATCAAAGTGATTAGTGATACCTGACAGGAATTTATCGGCGGCTTCGGGGTCAGTGGTTTTCCGGGAGTAGAGGCTTCGGTAGTAGTCTGTGACGACTCCCATCACCTCCTTCTTCCCAGAATGCATGTTTCCGGTCTCATCTCGGAGTTCCTTCAGGGGCGTGTGGCCGGCATGGAGTTTCCTGAAAAAGAACGAGTTACATTTCTCACCCTTCTCCAGGTTCTCCACCTTGGAACGAAAGACAATTCGCTTGGATTCCTCCTCAAAGTGCCTTTTCAGGCCCTTTTTGGCTTCCTCCAGCTCCTTCCTGACGTCCCAGCCGCATTGAAGGAGGTCTTGCAGGGATCGCAGCTGACGCTGCATCTCTCTGAAGTCTCTCTTCCTCTCACACGCCTGTTGACGACTTTTTGCCTGAAAGAAACAACGAAATTCAACTTTAACATATTCCCACCAGTTACAGGTTTTGTCAAAGAAAACTTTATCATTCCTCCAAACAATATAGGCGTCTCTAAGTTCCGCCAGTACCTCCTCTCTTTCCAGCAGGGCACAATTCAGCTTCCAGGAGCCAGGGCCGGGAGGAAAACCGTGGCCGATGGCACCCTGGAAGAGAATGGCCCTGTGGTCAGAGAAGAAGCAGGGGACCATGGAGTGCCCATGCTGCTTGACTGCCCGGGAGGTGAACACAAAGTCAATCCGAGAACGAAGTGAGCCATCGGGTCGGCTCCATGAATAGTTCACAGAGCCGATCCCCATGGAGCCCACAACGTCCTGCAAGGATGCTTCGGTTACCATCTCGATAAGCAGTTTGGAACTGACATCCAGCTTGATTGAAGTGCCGGAACTTCGTCCATCCTCTTCGATGGGGCAGTTGAAGTCCCCGGCCATCACCACTGCCCTAGTGGTGGCGAGCTGGGTCCGCAGGGTCTGGAATAGTTCCAGGCGCTCAGCCTTCATAGGGGGAGCGTACACGTTGATGAGCCTAATCGGCTCTCCCGCCCAGGAACCGTCTACGACCAACAAGCGGCCGCAGACGAGCTCCTGGACAGAGTCAACAGTAAATACGCTTCCCCTAATCAGGATGGCAACCCCTGCAGACTTACAGTCGCCCCCACCAGACCAGTAGGACGGGCCATGGGTCCACTGCCTGGCCAGATGATGGTATGACCTGGAAGAGGGGAGAGTACATTCCTGCAGCATAAATACATCACTCGACTGCTTGGAAAGAAAAGTTAGCACCATCTGACATCTAGTCCTATCTCTAACACTCCTCACATTGAGGCTAAAGATGTTAAGTTTAGCAGCCATGGGGGAGAATAAAGAAGGTTAGTGCAAACGATACACCTTAGTTACCAGTCCGGTCGGGCGGATCCTCCTCTCTGGAGCCTGGCGGGTCCGGAAGATCCAGCAGGCCCTCTGACAAAAATTGTTCCAGGATTGTAGCCACCTGGATGTCTGTTGTGAAGTCGATGACCTCAGGTTCAGACACGAGTTCCTCCACCATCTGCTCCATTTCCTCCTGCTGCGCAAGGGAATCTTCGCAGATTTCCACGACTTGTCGCTTTGAGGACTCAGCAGCTGGGCTGTCCCTCACCTTTCTCTTCCTCTGGATGGCACCTGAGGAGACAAGAGGGGGAAAATCCTCCAGGGAGAGGACTCCAGCAGCTGGAGGGGAAGATGTTAGTGCTGCTGGAGCTGGGGAGAAGGGAGGCTGGGTTGGGAGAGGTGCAGGTGACAGGACCACTGAGATGGGTGGGTAGGAGAAGGTGAGAGCCTCAGTGGGGGTGACAGGGGTTGGGGACGGGGGGGTGGGGAGGGCCGGGCGAGGGAGGGTGGGAAGGGTAGGGCGAGGGAGGGCCGGGAGAGGGGGGGGAGGGACTGTCGTCTTCTTACCATCCTTCTTTTTCCCGGTCTTCTGTGCCGCTGGAGCTCTGGCTGGGGCGGGGTTCCCTCTGGCTGGAGCTTTTGCTGCTACAGTTGCCCAGGATCGATCCCTCTTCGGGCAGTCCTTGTAAGAGTGGGCTGCTTGTCCGCAGAGGTTGCACATTGTCCGTTTCGGGCAGTCTTTGGTCTCGTGTCCTGTTACCCGGCAGTTCTTGCAGGCGTCCTCCTTGCAGTCCTTCACCGAATGACCCTTCTTGCTGCATCTCCTGCAGATCTGCGGCATGTCCGGGTAATAGATGAGGCCGTAGGAGTTGCCCAGCGAGAATGACTGGGGCAGGTGCTGGAGGCCGTCTTCCGCGCTCGAATCCTTGTTCAGTCGGACGATTACCGACCACTTGCCAGTCCAGAAGCCGAGTCCGTTCAGGATGTGGGTGGGTTCCCTCACCACTGTGCAGAACCGCTTCAGGAGCGTGGTGATGTCTTTGCCGGGGGTGTGTGGGTTCCGCATTGAGACCGTCACCCGCCTTTCCTCTCTTTGGACAGGGCAGTTGCCCACAAAGCGAGAGAAAGGGGATTCAGGCCTCGCCGCTTTCACCATCTCCCAGTACCTTCTGCAGATGTTGATCGAAGCGAAGGTCACGAAGAACATCCCGGTCATGAAGGCCTGGATGCTGATGGTCTCCGGCTTAGCGAAGCCCTGGTCCAGGAGCATCTTCTGGCAGAACACTTCTTCCGTCATGTCCGGCACTCTCCCGTCCACCTCCTTCAGCTTCAGGGCCACCGTCTGCTTCATCCAGGGCTCCAGGGTTGGAGCAGCCTGGTTCGGCTTCCTGGTGGCCTGTTCGCCTGAGGAGGCTTCAGGAGGAGATGTCCTGGCCTGGGCCGGCTCACCTGGTCCATCAGCCTTCTTCTTCTGGGTGGCAGGGTTGCTGGTTGAGGCCATGGCTTCTTCCAGCTGTTCCTGTCGCTTGGGGAGGATCTTCGATAGCTCTTTCCCGAAGGGGGCGGAGCTATGCAAATCTTCTCCTTGCTGGCCGAGGTTCTTCCACAAAATTTCTTCCGCAGCGGTTCCTCGTCGAGCTTCTTCTTCTGCGGCCGAGCTTCTTCGAAGATCCCCTTCAGCAGCGGCTCTTCTCCGAAGTTCTCCTTCTTCTTCCCGGCAGCGATCTCCCGGAGCTTCTTCCCCGATGGCGGCTTCTCCCTTCTGGATCGTCGTCTTCGCTGGTTCTTCTCCGCAGTTCGTCGCCGGCTTCGTCTGGAACGCTCTTGGATCGCTAAGCTAGTGTTTATAGCCCCCAGTGGTTCTCCGAGCTATCTATCCTTACAAGGACTGATAAGAACAGATACTACACTTGATCTTAGCCAAAAGGCCGAGAAGCGATAACCCGAATGGGCCGGCCGTTGACCGAGCCTGCCTAATACTGCTGTTCACCCCTTGCAGCGATTGATTCAGCCTACTCCTAGGCAATTCCATGGGGCCCTGCAGGCTCACACACATTTACAGCTACTAAGCGGGAGGGAGGTGAATAAAGGCCGGAGAGGAAGCTACACAGGATTTGCTTCTTTTGCTTGCACCACAATGCAGTGCTGAAAGAGGAGGAATCTACATAAAAACGCCTTCCTGGCAACGCCCAAATGCCCTCCTGCCATGCAGATAAACACTGGCAGCGGCAGCAAGTGCATGCCCACAGCCACCCCTTGTTCCTTCACACCTTGTATCAGCTGTAATCCAGTCCAGTCCGGTGCTGCCTGCTGAGCAGCACTGACCAACACTGCCTGGGCCCAGGCTTTTATCTATCTCTGAGGCAGGCCCCATTATGATGTCAGAAAGCTGGCTCTGGAATCCTGAGGGCTCCACTATGACACGTGCAAAGTTCCGTCTGAACTTTATATAAGACGGTGAGGCTCAGTCAGTCACTCAGTGTTGCCTGAGAGGGCAACACTGCAACAGCCGGCCGCCAGGCTGTCTTTTTTTTGCACATTTATTTGCCTCCAGGAGGCCACAAGAGGGAGACAAGGGACTGCAAAATGGAAAATAAGCATCCACCAACTTTACAGACAACTTCTCTTTGCTCCTACAACCTCCATCCTTGCACAGTTTGTTATTCTTCTAGGTAACATAGTAACAAATCCAAATTGCTGCTCTCTTTGTAGGCAAGCAAGGCTTTGTTGCAACTGCAATTCTTACTTCTTCTTGAAATGTAGGGACGACAGTACATTCCATCACATCCATGTAGTGTACACAGGTAGGTCCATTGTGGCGGGCAGGCAGGCAGGCGGGCGGGCGGGCGGCTTTAATGGCTGTTTGCTGTTCCCCTACTCCACTCCGCTATTTGACTGTGGTGCTGCATCAATCAGTGGCTGGCTCAGGTGCAGCTCTTTAACCTACCTAGGAGGGAGGGCGGAGAGAAGACAAGGAAGGTGAATGAGCTGTTCCAATGTGAAATGCCGGAAACACAGAAACACAGAAGACACACACACAACAAGAGGTGGCAATGTATTAATTAATTGCATTTAATAAATGAGCTCATTATCACACATGACTGTACAAATGCATTGTCCAACAGGTGTTGAAATAATGGGATTAAAAGGGGAGATCCCATCAGAAAGACAAAAACAATAGCAAACACAAATAGCACTTTTGGAATCTGATTTTAGTCAACACATAAGGGAAGGGTGCACCGGTCCTGGAAATACTGCAATACCAGGTCAATGCGTGGAGTGGACAGAGCAAGCTCTATTTCCATCTCCCTGTTCTAAAAATCCATTTAATATATGGTCCCCAGATAGGGGACGTATCAGATATTAAACTGATAAGAACAGATTTTTTTTTTTTTTTTTTTTTTTTTTTTTTTTTTTTTATACCATTCAGTTCAACTTAAAGCAACAGTACAACGCAAGAACCATTTTGCATCTTTAAGGCATAAGTTGCCTTAGTCATACATCATCATGGTAATACTTTATTCCGATCAAAAAGAAACATAATAAAACAAGGGACAACATTTGAAACAGAGATAGAAAACAACAATTAACTGTATTTCACTAACCTTCTCCATTTCTTAAATTTCCAAACTCCCTCTGCGTCTATGCCACCACCACACTGACTATCCCAGCGATAAACCACATATAATCTAGACAATATCATCCTCACACAATCATTAATTGGTACCCACTTATGCTTGAAAATACCTAAATTGCGCACATCCCACAAGCTCTCCATTATACACACCATAATCAACCATAATATCCTATCACTTGCCCTATTACATGCACCTATAGCGAACATTGCGACCTTCCAATCCATAAAACTTACCCCAGCCAATTCCTTACACAAACCACCCATTCTTCTCCAAACCTCATAAGCATAATCACAGTCCCAAAAGAGATGTCTTACAGTCTCACACGAACCACACCCAACTCTTGGACAAACCTCAAATCTAACTAACATCCTCCTCCTCTGCACATCTCTAACAGGCAAAATATCATGCATCGCCATCCACACTATGTCTTTTTGCCTATTTGACATACCTGTCACACTTAACTTCTTCCAAACATTCACAACATCCTGTCCTCTCAAACCCACAATATTACAGACAACCTCATTCACACACAACCTTTTTGACACAGCCTTCTTATTCTTAAACTCACCCATTGGAACTGCAATCAAATCATGCTTCCTAATAAATTTTTCAATCAGAATATACCATACAGGACATACATACGCAACAGGCACAGTAGCATCTCTCTTAACCCAATCTAACCCATAAAGCATCCAACCCGCCATATACCTAACCATATACGCGCTCTTACTTCCTTTTCCCAAAAGAACCACCACCATTTTAATATAATTAAGCCCAAGAAAAACCTCAACATGTGGAAAACCCAAACCCCCATTCTCACAAGACTTATACACAAATTCACGCTTCAGTTTCTCCATTCGGCTTCCCCAAAAAAAAGTAAAAACCATTTTCTCTAACTTCTTAATCTTCCTACTGGCGGTTGGAAAAACACAAGCCACAAAGACCAGAATTGGCAGAATAACCGATTTTATTATTAATACCTTCCCCGATAGGGTCAGGTCCCTAAGCCTCCAAAAATTTAACTTCCTCTCAATTCTCAAGCCGCATTCATCCCAACTCTCATTCCCTCTTAAATCATCATTAAACTGAATCCCCAACACTTTCACTGCACCCACTTCATTTCGCACCCCTCCCATTCTTACTCCCCTGTCCCCAAAACACTTGAATACACACTTACCCCAATTCACTTTAAAAGCAGATGCACCACAGAAGAAATCCAACCATAATTTAACTCTATTCAGCCCAGCCATACAATCACTCACAACCACCACATCATCCATATAACCCAAAATTTTAACACATTTACCCCCACTCCCTGGGATCAGAAAACCTCTCATTACCTTATCTCTTCTTACTAAACACATCAGAACTTCAATTACACAAATAAACAAAACAGGGGACATAGGGCACCCCTGTCTAACCCCAGATTCTACACATACTTTTGAACTTAAATTACCATTCACCAAAACTTCACTTGACACATCCCTGTACAAACACTTCACACCTTCCAAAAACCTAGTGGAGAAACCCATCCTAGCAAGTACCGCAAACATAAACCCGTGCGACACCCTATCGAAAGCCTTTTCAAAATCCAATGCAAGCATCATACACTTCTGTTTCCTACTCATACAGTCACCAATCAAATCTCTCAACAAAACCAAATTATCAGTCATACTTCTACCTGGCACAGCACACACTTGCTCCTCCCCTACAATTTTACCTACCACCTCACGCATACGATTAGCCAAGATTTTACTAAAACATTTATAATCTGCATTCAATAATGAAATTGGCCTCCAATTACCCAAACACTTCTTGTCTCCTTTCTTGTAGATCAAAACAATCACACCTTCTTTCATAGACTCACACAAAACCCCTTTATCCCATATATTCTTACACACTTCCAGCAAGTCTACCCCTATTACCTCCCACATCTTTACGTAGAATTCCACCGGAATACCATCTTTACCAGGAGTTTTATTTTTCCCCGCACTCATTATCACATTCTTCACTTCTTCAAGAGTTATCTCTTCATTCAACCCCACGCAGTCATCCTCACCAAGGACACTTTCCAAACCACCCAAAACCTCATTCATCAAACCATTATCAATCCATTTTTTCCCATACAACTCTGAATAGTATGATTCCACCACTTTTACCACATCTACACCCTCCATACACTCACCTTTCTCATTAACAACTTCATTCATATCTTCTTTCTTACCACACATTTTTTTGAAAAAAAATCTTGTACATTTTTCATTTTTATCTAGATATTCCACTTTTGATCTAAAAATGATTTCTTTACCTTTTCTTTCCAAAACCTGCTTTAACTCCTTTCTGGCCTCTTCCAACAAATCACTCATATCAATCCCATTTTCACCCATCTTACGTAACCATTCTATCCTAACATTCAGATCTTTATACTGATTACGTAGTCTAGTAGCTTGTTTATGTCCCCATCTTACAAAAAAATTTTTAATCTGCACTTTCACCCAATCCCACCACTTAAGCACATCTTTAAAACTATTTTTCTCCCTTTTCCACACAGCATACTTACACTTAAACTCATCCATCACTTCCACATCCTCTAATAATCTACTATTCAACTTCCATACACCCCTCCCAAAACTAAATTTACAATTACCTTCCATCCATACTTGCAAACATACATGATCCGAAAATGGTACCTCACTTTGAACAAAAGTCTTACAAACTAGATTCTTGGATACACATATACGGTCAATCCTAGACTCAACCCCTCCTCTGTCTGATTTATACGTTGGTGGTGGTGGCTTACCCAAATGCATTTCTGCCGTATCTAGAAAAGAAAAGTCAGACATTAATTGATTTAACTTTTTCCCGGTCACATCCAGGCCCTCTCCATCAAAGGAGCAATTGAAATCTCCTACAAAAATTGTAGGTATCCTCCCAGGTAGGAAAATGCTCAGCTTTTCTAACAAAGCCAGCCTACTCGCCCTGTCTGTAGGGCAATACGTATTTATCACCCTGACCCTAAATCCCCTACAACACACTACTGCAATCAGACATCGACCTATTTCAACCACTGTGTAACTCTCCAAGTTTATACCCTTATTCCCCAGTAGTATCCCTACACCATCATTTTTATTAAACGAAGACCCTGACCAAACACATTGCCCATAGGGCCAATCCCCCTCCCCCGGTGGTTCAGATATGCCACATTCCTGCAGGCAAGAAATTTCTGCTCCAAGATTCCTGACATGATCCAAAACTAAAGCACGTCTAGACTTAGATGCTATTTGTCTGACATTTATGGATATGACATTAAATGTAGTTTTGGAGCCCATATCTTGATCTTTTTACGAACGTAACCACCGATACCCCACTGTCTGATCAGCCTACGCCTCCTGGAGGCTGGCAACCGGACACGAAGACAGCTTTTTCTGCGTCCTCCCCTAAAAAAGGAAAATCCTCAGAGAAATGAGAGATAGGGTAAATTCCCCTGTCTGGGCTGGCTCCATCCTCACTCAAGGGTGACAGCATAGTACGTAGTCTTTTGGAAGACGACCCTTCTCCCTCCTCCTCAGCAGATCTCACAAGAGAAGATGGAAAGTCTCCTTGGCCACCTCCGCCATCTTGTTCTATGTAAATTCCTTCCCAGGACAAGACCGGAGTCCTGGAGAGAGAAGCATCTATCTCACCATCCCCCCTCAAACCAGTCAAGTCATCAGAGGGGTGAGGCAGGTCTCCTTCCAACAAAGCCACTTCCATTTCTTCAGCCACCGTTTTGCTAGCATGAGTTAGCTCAGTGAGAGATTCAGCAGGCTCCCCAGGAGGTGATGGCCCAGCAGGCCCTCTGGGAGGCGTCGGCTCAGCAGGCTCCTTAGGCGTCGGCTCCTGAATTCCCTGGACAACAGAGCTTAGAACCACATTAGATGTACTGCCACTGGCTTCACCTGCTACTACCTCCGCCATAGTCCTCACCCTCTTATTTTTTGCACGCATTGGGCAGTTTTTAAATGCATGTCCCACTGTACTACACATGTTGCACACAATAGGATTCTTACAGTCTTTAGCCAGATGACCATCCTGGTTGCATTTGTTGCATGTAACCCCTTCCTGTGTGCAGTCTTCATAAGTATGCCCATACGTTTTACACTTCCTGCAAAACACAGGAGGCTGGGGGAAAAATAAATAACCTTTATCACGGCCAATTGCAAAATTTCTGGGAGGGTATTTAACCCCCAATGGTCCTGCAGGGTCCTCTTCAAAGCGCACAAAAAACTTATGTTTTCCAGTCCATATAGACTCAGTGTTTAGAACCTGGTGGGAATAACTTGCATAGGAGCAGTACTTCCTTAGAAAAGAAAGAATGTCCTCCACCAACACATGAGGATTGTACATAAGCACAACCAATGGCACATCATTGTTACACAGCACAGTGAAGACAAGTCCATCCAGCTCAGTATTTTGCAGGTTTGCCTTGATTGTCGCATACAAATTGTAACAAGCATTGAGACTGTTGAGAACAAGAGTAAAACGGTTACCTCTAGGGTCCTGAAGGCATAGAATGTCGCTCCTGCTGACATTGAGGGTCTTGAAGAGGATGTCTTGCACCAGATGCTTCAATGAAAACAGATCTCTTTTATCCAAGGGTACGTCGATACCGAAAGCGTTCTTGATCCGGGTTTCCCCGATCCCAGCGTAGCGGAGCCTAGCTCCCATGATCGCTCTACTAATGATCACTCAGCCTACCCCCTAATAGCAGCAGATGGCTTAAGCCACCGAGGTGGCGATGCCAAAAGGCCAAGGGCATGACATGCTGATCACCTAATGACACGAGATCGTGCCAAAAGGCCGAGAAGCGATAACCCGAATGGGCCGGCCGTTGACCGAGCCTGCCTAATACTGCTGTTCACCCCTTGCAGCGATTGATTCAGCCTACTCCTAGGCAATTCCATGGGGCCCTGCAGGCTCACACACATTTACAGCTACTAAGCGGGAGGGAGGTGAATAAAGGCCGGAGAGGAAGCTACACAGGATTTGCTTCTTTTGCTTGCACCACAATGCAGTGCTGAAAGAGGAGGAATCTACATAAAAACGCCTTCCTGGCAACGCCCAAATGCCCTCCTGCCATGCAGATAAACACTGGCAGCGGCAGCAAGTGCATGCCCACAGCCACCCCTTGTTCCTTCACACCTTGTATCAGCTGTAATCCAGTCCAGTCCGGTGCTGCCTGCTGAGCAGCACTGACCAACACTGCCTGGGCCCAGGCTTTTATCTATCTCTGAGGCAGGCCCCATTATGATGTCAGAAAGCTGGCTCTGGAATCCTGAGGGCTCCACTATGACACGTGCAAAGTTCCGTCTGAACTTTATATAAGACGGTGAGGCTCAGTCAGTCACTCAGTGTTGCCTGAGAGGGCAACACTGCAACAGCCGGCCGCCAGGCTGTCTTTTTTTTGCACATTTATTTGCCTCCAGGAGGCCACAAGAGGGAGACAAGGGACTGCAAAATGGAAAATAAGCATCCACCAACTTTACAGACAACTTCTCTTTGCTCCTACAACCTCCATCCTTGCACAGTTTGTTATTCTTCTAGGTAACATAGTAACAAATCCAAATTGCTGCTCTCTTTGTAGGCAAGCAAGGCTTTGTTGCAACTGCAATTCTTACTTCTTCTTGAAATGTAGGGACGACAGTACATTCCATCACATCCATGTAGTGTACACAGGTAGGTCCATTGTGGCGGGCAGGCAGGCAGGCAGGCGGGCGGGCGGGCGGCTTTAATGGCTGTTTGCTGTTCCCCTACTCCACTCCGCTATTTGACTGTGGTGCTGCATCAATCAGTGGCTGGCTCAGGTGCAGCTCTTTAACCTACCTAGGAGGGAGGGCGGAGAGAAGACAAGGAAGGTGAATGAGCTGTTCCAATGTGAAATGCCGGAAACACAGAAACACAGAAGACACACACACAACAAGAGGTGGCAATGTATTAATTAATTGCATTTAATAAATGAGCTCATTATCACACATGACTGTACAAATGCATTGTCCAACAGGTGTTGAAATAATGGGATTAAAAGGGGAGATCCCATCAGAAAGACAAAAACAATAGCAAACACAAATAGCACTTTTGGAATCTGATTTTAGTCAACACATAAGGGAAGGGTGCACCGGTCCTGGAAATACTGCAATACCAGGTCAATGCGTGGAGTGGACAGAGCAAGCTCTATTTCCATCTCCCTGTTCTAAAAATCCATTTAATATATGGTCCCCAGATAGGGGACGTATCAGATATTAAACTGATAAGAACAGATAAGGTTTCAACAAAGTTTTTTATTGGCAAAAATAATATATTTTACAGACTTTTTTTTAAAATTGAAACCACAAGATAAAATCAACAGCATAATACATGAATATTCATACATTTAAATGAATACAAAAGTAATAATAATAAGACCATTAATACAGATGTTATAATAAAAGTACAGAACAATAGCAGGATAAAATTTATACAGGGCATAAAAGACATAAAAGAATAAAACCATTTTTATTTACAATGTTATGGTATTCCACATTTGCAAACACCACATGGATGTTGCTTCTTTTACCCCTAGCTGCTTTTTGTCCCTAAGATAATAAATATACATTTCACTTAGGGCATATTTCACACAATTTTTAACGTCAATAAAATCATGTTTAAAAAGCAGAATGTTCCTAACCTTCCAAATGGCATTCTTAAAACAGTTTAAAATGATCCAACAGACCATTTGCTGTTTAAAACTTGGGCAGTTAAAAAGACCATAAAACACGTATTCAAATTTAAGATCTTTAAGACCGCAGGCCCATTTCAGCAATGGGCCTACCTTCCTCCAAACCTCCTGTGCATATGGGCAGTTCCAAAACAGGTGCATTATCGTCTCGTCGTCACCACACCTGTCTCTCGGGCACTTGGCTCTCGCCACCAGTCCTCGCCTATGCTGGAATTCACGAGTAGGGAGGCACTGGTGAACGATTGCCCAGGCAAGGTCCTTGTGCACATTTGCCATAAATTTCCCGAAAACGTTCCGCCACACCACCTTGGACCTTGCCTGTGAGAAATTTGAAACTGCCAGTGTATCCTCCTGCCGCCTACAGGAGAGTGACACTTTTTTCTGGTCCCCCAATATGTCAGGCTCCAATTCTTGGAGACCTAGGAGCCTGACAGTTTTTTCGAGCACCGCATATTGTTTTGGGGGACACAGAAGCACAGGAGAATTCAAAGGGACACGAAACCATCGTTTAAAAATCATGCCCGTAGCGTACTTTAAAAAGTAGCTAAAAATACCATCAGAATTATACATTTTAAAACAGAAGCAAAAGTATTTAATGTAAAAGAAGTTAAAAAGGTTAGGAACATCTCTCCCGCCATTGTCCTTACATCTGTACATAAAATCACGTTTTAGTTTTTCCATTTTGGAACCCCATAAAAACATAAAACAGATCCTGGTCACTTTTTAATATATAAAATTGTTGGAGGGAAAACCATAGCTACATAAAGCATTATGGGTAATAAAACAGATTTAATTATTAAAACTTTTCCCTCCATGGTGAGATTTCTCAAATTCCACATTAAAACCTTTTTTTCCATTTTGGCAATTACTGAATCCCAATTGGGTCTCCCATCGTTTTCTTGATTAAAAACAATTCCTAAAATTTTTATCTGATCCTGCTGCATGTTAACTCCTGGTGTCACAGAGGAATCCCATACACCAGTATAAAAACAGTCACACTTATCAACGTTTAATTTAAAACCAGAGGCTTCACAAAAAAAACCGGTGTTCCTCAATGCCCGTCTCATAGAAGCGGCGTCTGGGCATAGGACGGTGGCGTCATCCATATAGCCTAGGATTTTTACCTGGTTCCCCCTTCCTCCAGGTATGGGCACGCCTCTGATGACTTTATCATCTCTTATTAGGGTGAACAGAGGTTCTATGGCACAAATAAAAAGGAGCGGAGACAACGGGCACCCCTGTTTCACCCCTGATAAAAGAGGAACACCTTTAGTTAAAAATCCGTTGATAGAAATTTGGCTAAAACAGGATCGATATAAAAGCTTAATACGTGTTAAAATAATTTCAGGAACAGCCATCTTTTTAAGAACCATAAAAAGATATTCATGGGAGACCCGGTCAAAAGCCTTCTCGAAATCTAAGGATAAAATAGCAAGGCTTTGACCCCTTTCTTTAAAATACCAAATGATGTCACGTAAAATATTCAGGGACTCAGTAATTGACCTCCCAGGTACCCCACATACCTGGTTTGGATGGATTAATTTATGAATAAAAGGTTTAAAACGGATTGTTATTAGTTTAGCTAAAATTTTACAATCAACGTTTAAAAGAGTAATAGGGCGCCAGTTTTTTAACTGGTCCCTCTCACCTTTTTTAAAAATTAAGGACACAATCCCCCTCCTCCAGGAAGGGGGCAGCTCTTCAGTAATAAAAACTTCCTTATACAATAAAAACATGTCATTCTTTAAAATTTCCCAAAAAGCATGATAAAATTCGATGGGCAGACCATCTTCCCCAGGAGCTTTCCCATTAGAAAAACTTTTAAAAGCAAATAAAAGTTCCTCCAAGGTAATATTACGGGATAAAACTTCCTGGTCTAAAATATCTAGCTTGGCATCAAGGGAATTAAGAACATGTTCTAAAAAGGAAGGATCAATATTTTTCTTGTTAAAAAGAGATTGGTAGAAATTAAAAGCAGAATTTAAAATGCCGACCATAGTGGTTTCTCCTTCAAGGTTTAAAATGACATCTCGTTTATCCATTACCTTTTTGAAGAAGAACCGGGAACACTTCTCGCCATCCTCGAGGTGCTTTAAATGTGAATTAAAAATTATTTGTTTCCCTTTCTCTTCTATGGCATATTTTATTTCAGCTTTAAGATTTAAGATATCATCATCAACATCCATACCAATCTCCTTCAATTTAAAAAGTACATGTAAACGTTTATTAAGAACATAAAACCATTGTTTTTTCTCTTTTGCTTTCTTCTTACCTGCTCGAATAAAAAAAGCTCTGATTTTGGGTTTAATGCCCTCCCACCAGTGTAGCATAGGCTGACTGGGCGCTCTATGGGACTGCCAACACTGGTAGGTCCGCACAAACTCCTCTTTAATGATGGGGTCCTCCAGGAGTGTGGTGTTTAGTCTCCAGGGACCCCTACAAGCTTTTTGCTCTCCCTCTAGCTCCAGGTGCACTGAAAGGAGCTTGTGATCAGATAAAATATTTGTTAAAAGCAAACATTTTTTGGGAATAAAACTATTAGAAGTGAAAATAAAATCAATTCTGGAGCTCACTCTTCCATTGGACCAGGTGGGGCCTGGGTCCGCAGGCAAGAGTTCCCTCCAGCAATCTTTCAATTTAAAATCACCAATAAAATTCTTGAGCAGGTAAGAAGTACGGTCAATTTTTCGATTAAAATCCCCACCCTGGCGGTGTTCTCCATCTCGCACACAGTTAAAATCACCACCCACCAGCAGGGGGGTAGACCCAACACAAAACAATGGTAAAATCTCTAATAGTTCTGCCCTCTCCTGTTTGGTAGGAGGGGCATAAACGTTTAAAACACGAATTAAAGTTCCATTAAAAAGCAAATGTATTAAAATAGCTCTGCCGGGCATGATTTCAGTCACTGTTTGGATGGAGATAAAACGACCTCGGCAGAGCAATCCAACCCCCGCAGAGCGACAGTCATTTCCACCAGACCAGACTGAGGGGCCTAGTTTCCAGTCCATCTTTAAATCTTGATATTCCAAGTCATTAGGGATTCCACATTCTTGAAGCAGGCAAAGGTCAAAGTCCACAGTCTCTAAAAATGAAAATAAAGCAGTCCTGCGGACAGGGCTCTTTAGGGACCTCACATTTAGTGAGGCGACTTTGATAGGAACCAACATAGTCTTAGTTGAGGTCAGGGTCCGAACCAGAAGAGTCGTACTCGGAGATCAGCTGCGAGTCTGGACCCCCTTTTTGAGGGGTCAATAAATCTTGGATGTTGGTAGGGTCAGAGCCAGATACGTGGGCGGCTCCAACCCCCACACTGCTCTCATCCGAACTCCGATAGGCAGCTTTCCTCCGAACTCCGGACTCCTCTTCCTCTCGCTGTCTCTTTGCAGAATGGCTCCTATCCATCTCCTCGAAGTCGCTCTCACCCATCTCTGGCCCCTGGCTGAAGATATCGCTGATGTCCTTCCTGGGCAGCTGCACAGGGGCCTGTGAGGTCCCATCGCTCTTGGCAACCTTTGCCTGCTTACGGGGAGCCTTCATCGCAAGCCCCTCCACAACCGCAGTGGAGGAACTTTGCTCCGACCCCCCCGTTGACCGGAAATGGTCAAAACGAGGCTCCAATCCAGCATATTTTAGGGTTTTCTTAATGGAGCCCTCGTCTGACACAGAGTGTCTCCGCTCCATGCCCACACTCTTGGGACAGGCGTCAGGTCCTACTGCAGAACCTACGGAGCCACGACGCCTGTCGCTAACCACTGCCTCAACAGGGTCCACTGCAGGCGGAGCAGAGGACCTGTTTGCAGAGGTGCCGGTCAACTTATGTCCAGCAGAGTCAGAATTCCTCCTGCTCTGCCTGGACCCGGTGGAATCCCTATGGCCGTCCCTCGAGGCTGACATCGGTGGGCCCCCCGATGGAGCTGTGAAGGACTTTGGCCTGGACCCCTCAGTCGTCAATGCTCGTTTTGGGGCATTACCAGCGGCGTCTGCACATGTTGCAAACTGCCGCTCTGGCCCTGGTCTGGGTGGCCCAGATTTCGCTCTGCGGGGGCAATCTTTAAAAGCATGCCCAGTCATGCCGCACAGATTGCACAACACCTCGGAACTGCATTTTGCCGCTACGTGTCCAACCTGGCCACACCTGTTACACTGCACCACATGGGGCCGGTCACAATGTTCTCTGGTGTGGCCATATCTCAAGCAGTTCCGGCAGGCTATTGGCATCTGGGGGTAAAATAGGAATCCTCGATTCTTCCCAATGGCAAAGTTCTGGGGTGGGTGATGTAAGCCTCCAATGCCATTGGGATCCTGGCGGAACTTCACCCAATATTTTCTTTTGCCATTCCAGAAGCTCTGGGTGTTCAAGATTTTATGTGAGAAGCGGACCTCCCTGCAGTAACGACTGAGGAAGGTTTCAATGTCACACTCTGAGACAAATGGACTGAACATGCACATCACGAGCGGGACTTCTTCCTCCCCGTAGAGGAATAAAAAGTTCAGTCCATTTAGCCGCTCCTCACTCTGGTCCGCATCAGACAATCTTTTGTGCATGTTGTCGCAACATGCCGCGGCCGTAAAGGATACGGTGTACCGACCGCGGCTTTCCTGGTCGTTGAGACACAGGATGTCCGCCCGCTTGAGCCCCAGGAAGTCCAGCAGAATCACCTCCACAATGAAGCGAAGGTTCTTCCGCTGGCGATGGCCTTCTTCCACCTCGATGCGGACGGACTGGCGCAACCGGGTGTCCCCGGATGCAAATCCAAATGTATATGGCATTTTCAGTGCCTGGGGGCTAAGCCTGTCCCTTATAGCAGCAAGGGCTCAGATTCCACAATTAAGTGGAACCCTCCCCCAAGGCCAAGGATTAGGGTACCCCAGACACCTACGAAGCCCGATAAACGCCCTCGGAACGCTCTTAGAAAAACGCCTCAAGGCCGGTTGACCTCTTGGGTAAGGCGCGATCGCAACTCGTTGTCCGGGGGCTAAGCCCACTCCCCAAATAGCAGCAAGGGGGTGAAGTCTCTCTGTGAAAAGAGACGATCCCCCAAGGCCAAGGAGCAGGGTACCCCGGACACCTCCCAACAAAACCAGATGCAGAAATACTACACCTGATCTTGCCAAAAGGCCGAGAAGCGATAACCCGAATGGGCCGGCCGTTGACCGAGCCTGCCTAATACTGCTGTTCACCCCTTGCAGCGATTGATTCAGCCTACTCCTAGGCAATTCCATGGGGCCCTGCAGGCTCACACACATTTACAGCTACTAAGCGGGAGGGAGGTGAATAAAGGCCGGAGAGGAAGCTACACAGGATTTGCTTCTTTTGCTTGCACCACAATGCAGTGCTGAAAGAGGAGGAATCTACATAAAAACGCCTTCCTGGCAACGCCCAAATGCCCTCCTGCCATGCAGATAAACACTGGCAGCGGCAGCAAGTGCATGCCCACAGCCACCCCTTGTTCCTTCACACCTTGTATCAGCTGTAATCCAGTCCAGTCCGGTGCTGCCTGCTGAGCAGCACTGACCAACACTGCCTGGGCCCAGGCTTTTATCTATCTCTGAGGCAGGCCCCATTATGATGTCAGAAAGCTGGCTCTGGAATCCTGAGGGCTCCACTATGACACGTGCAAAGTTCCGTCTGAACTTTATATAAGACGGTGAGGCTCAGTCAGTCACTCAGTGTTGCCTGAGAGGGCAACACTGCAACAGCCGGCCGCCAGGCTGTCTTTTTTTTGCACATTTATTTGCCTCCAGGAGGCCACAAGAGGGAGACAAGGGACTGCAAAATGGAAAATAAGCATCCACCAACTTTACAGACAACTTCTCTTTGCTCCTACAACCTCCATCCTTGCACAGTTTGTTATTCTTCTAGGTAACATAGTAACAAATCCAAATTGCTGCTCTCTTTGTAGGCAAGCAAGGCTTTGTTGCAACTGCAATTCTTACTTCTTCTTGAAATGTAGGGACGACAGTACATTCCATCACATCCATGTAGTGTACACAGGTAGGTCCATTGTGGCGGGCAGGCAGGCAGGCGGGCGGGCGGGCGGCTTTAATGGCTGTTTGCTGTTCCCCTACTCCACTCCGCTATTTGACTGTGGTGCTGCATCAATCAGTGGCTGGCTCAGGTGCAGCTCTTTAACCTACCTAGGAGGGAGGGCGGAGAGAAGACAAGGAAGGTGAATGAGCTGTTCCAATGTGAAATGCCGGAAACACAGAAACACAGAAGACACACACACAACAAGAGGTGGCAATGTATTAATTAATTGCATTTAATAAATGAGCTCATTATCACACATGACTGTACAAATGCATTGTCCAACAGGTGTTGAAATAATGGGATTAAAAGGGGAGATCCCATCAGAAAGACAAAAACAATAGCAAACACAAATAGCACTTTTGGAATCTGATTTTAGTCAACACATAAGGGAAGGGTGCACCGGTCCTGGAAATACTGCAATACCAGGTCAATGCGTGGAGTGGACAGAGCAAGCTCTATTTCCATCTCCCTGTTCTAAAAATCCATTTAATATATGGTCCCCAGATAGGGGACGTATCAGATATTAAACTGATAAGAACAGATTTTTTTTTTTTTTTTTTTTTGAAAGCCCGAGTCGTGCTTTCTATCACCCAAGTGCATAAAAAGTGCAGAGGTGCCACACAAAAAGTGCACAAGGATGCGGTCTATCGCAGCCCTTCTCTTAAAAGAGAGAGGCCCCGCATAACCATTCCCTGACCCTCCAAACCATAGGCCTAGAGGATCAAGGATCGATGGTCCCCCCTCGCCGAAGCTTAGGGAGACCCAAACACACTCCTAGGCTTCTACCTGGGCTGCCACCCCAGTGTCCACCTAGGAGCCTGCATCCTAGTTGCACCTCCCCTCCGAAGAAGGGAGGCCGGGTTGCAGGGGAAAAAGGAACCAGAAGGCCACACATTTTCCCCCTAGACCTCAGGAGGGTCCCAAAAGGGCACCGCATCCCAAAATCCTTGTGACAAACGTGACAAACACACAGTGAAAAACAAAATTAAATAAGTGGATGTGCGCTGTGATACAGCCTGGACATCCGCCAGGTATAAAAAAATTCCTCATCTCCCAGCCAGAAGGCCGGGAGAATAAAGGTGTGTGCTCATATAGCGTGAAAGAGAGTGCGTGCAAGTGTGCCTTCACTCAGTGGGATCCCACCCCCAGTGAGTTAGGGCACCCCAGGGTCACCAGCCCTGGGGCACATAGCAACTCGGGCTTCCAAACTACCCGGCCTAATGACCTCGATCCGGCGGTCGCCTGGTCACCTACAAATGGTACCTTTAAACCAAATGCGTACACCAGAGCGATGACCGTTGTGGTTCCCTGCCCTCACCTCGGCGTTCTGTCATCCCCCTACGATGGCCCACGTACCACCGGCAGGGATGATTACTAACCTCAGCTTGAGCAGATACTACACTTGATCTTAGCCAAAAGGCCGAGAAGCGATAACCCGAATGGGCCGGCCGTTGACCGAGCCTGCCTAATACTGCTGTTCACCCCTTGCAGCGATTGATTCAGCCTACTCCTAGGCAATTCCATGGGGCCCTGCAGGCTCACACACATTTACAGCTACTAAGCGGGAGGGAGGTGAATAAAGGCCGGAGAGGAAGCTACACAGGATTTGCTTCTTTTGCTTGCACCACAATGCAGTGCTGAAAGAGGAGGAATCTACATAAAAACGCCTTCCTGGCAACGCCCAAATGCCCTCCTGCCATGCAGATAAACACTGGCAGCGGCAGCAAGTGCATGCCCACAGCCACCCCTTGTTCCTTCACACCTTGTATCAGCTGTAATCCAGTCCAGTCCGGTGCTGCCTGCTGAGCAGCACTGACCAACACTGCCTGGGCCCAGGCTTTTATCTATCTCTGAGGCAGGCCCCATTATGATGTCAGAAAGCTGGCTCTGGAATCCTGAGGGCTCCACTATGACACGTGCAAAGTTCCGTCTGAACTTTATATAAGACGGTGAGGCTCAGTCAGTCACTCAGTGTTGCCTGAGAGGGCAACACTGCAACAGCCGGCCGCCAGGCTGTCTTTTTTTTGCACATTTATTTGCCTCCAGGAGGCCACAAGAGGGAGACAAGGGACTGCAAAATGGAAAATAAGCATCCACCAACTTTACAGACAACTTCTCTTTGCTCCTACAACCTCCATCCTTGCACAGTTTGTTATTCTTCTAGGTAACATAGTAACAAATCCAAATTGCTGCTCTCTTTGTAGGCAAGCAAGGCTTTGTTGCAACTGCAATTCTTACTTCTTCTTGAAATGTAGGGACGACAGTACATTCCATCACATCCATGTAGTGTACACAGGTAGGTCCATTGTGGCGGGCAGGCAGGCAGGCAGGCGGGCGGGCGGGCGGCTTTAATGGCTGTTTGCTGTTCCCCTACTCCACTCCGCTATTTGACTGTGGTGCTGCATCAATCAGTGGCTGGCTCAGGTGCAGCTCTTTAACCTACCTAGGAGGGAGGGCGGAGAGAAGACAAGGAAGGTGAATGAGCTGTTCCAATGTGAAATGCCGGAAACACAGAAACACAGAAGACACACACACAACAAGAGGTGGCAATGTATTAATTAATTGCATTTAATAAATGAGCTCATTATCACACATGACTGTACAAATGCATTGTCCAACAGGTGTTGAAATAATGGGATTAAAAGGGGAGATCCCATCAGAAAGACAAAAACAATAGCAAACACAAATAGCACTTTTGGAATCTGATTTTAGTCAACACATAAGGGAAGGGTGCACCGGTCCTGGAAATACTGCAATACCAGGTCAATGCGTGGAGTGGACAGAGCAAGCTCTATTTCCATCTCCCTGTTCTAAAAATCCATTTAATATATGGTCCCCAGATAGGGGACGTATCAGATATTAAACTGATAAGAACAGATTTTTTTGATTGAAAAATGCTTTATTGACAATCAATCGTCATCATACAAACATTACTGCGACGCAGCGCAAGCCATGAAGCAGCAAATAATAAATAATAACAGTCGTCAAACATAACATGACAGTATAATACACAGTACAGGCTAGCCTATGCTATACATTACACCACATGCTACACTAACATTCTTGCATTCACTAAAGCCAAACAACAAAGCATTACAGACAAGTGATGGGATAGGGGAGTGGGTAGGAGGGGATAGGGAAGGGGGAAATCACAGGCCCGAAGCTTTATTGAAAGACAACACACAAGAAGGGAGAGTGGGGGGAAGGGGAGTATCAGTCCTCTTCCTCATCGACGTCCGGGCTGTCCCAGGTGGAATAGTCTCTGAGCAGGCTGTGGATCAGCCTGCGGCAGTCCTGGACGGACACACTCTCTCTCCGCAAAATCAGACGGTTCCTGGCGAACCATATAGCGTCCTTAAAGCAGTTCATAAGGCGCCAGGCTTCCTGGATTGCTCCATCCGTGGTATTCCCAGGAAATAGTCCATAAAGTACCGAGCGGTACGACAGTCTGTTCCTGGGTACTGAGTCCTTGAGTTCATGTTCCAAGGCTTTCAACAGACCCTGTGCAAAGGGGCACTGCCAGAAAATGTGCAAAGATGTTTCCTCCGTGAAGGGGCACCTGGGGCAGTACCGGGTCTTGCACAGGTTGCGGGCATGCATGAATGACCTAAGAGGCAGTCCTCCCTGGATGGCCATCCATGAAATGTCCTTGTGCCCGTTGGTCAACCTGCCAGATGACACGTTAGTCCAAACAGTCTCCAACGTGTCGGCATGAAGCCCTGGAACAGACTCCAGTGAGTCCTTTGCTCTGATGTGCTTGTGGATCGTCTTAGGTTTCCACAAGTCGGGCTTAAGACCCTCCAGTTGATGCTCCCTCACAAACCGGACGACATCTCCGTAGAACCAGGGAGCGTGCCAGTTGTAAGGGAAGGAGCTGTCCCACTTGTCCCAGCCAAAACCTCGCCAGAGGGGAAGGAGGAAGTAGCGGGACATGGCCTTGCCCGCAGAGCCGTTTGCTGTCCTCAGAGTCCTACGAACACAGTCACATACAAAAGCGATCCGCAGCAGAGTGGGAATGTCGGGTATACCCTTCCCACCTTTGCGGGGCTCCTTGTACATAACAGTCCGCTTTACTCTGTCCATTTTCGAGCCCCAGATGAAGCGAAACACAGTCCTGGTAATGGCCCTCGAGACGGTGGCAAGAGGGGGCCATGCCTGTGCAGTGTATTGTAGCACAGGCAAGACTTCGTTACGCAGGACCATTGCTTTGCCCTCAATAGTGAGTTGTCTGAGGCTCCACAGTCCGATCCTTTGGTTGACTTTGGCCAAGCGTTCTTCCCACGACTTTAGGGCTGCACCTTCCTTACCGAACCAGACTCCCAGAATTTTGATGAAGTCCGGCTTGATAGTAAACGGGAAGGAGGCAGGAGAAGGCAGGTACCACTTTCCGAAGAGCATGGCTTCCGACTTCCCGCAGTTGACTTTTGCCCCTGAAGCGCGTCCGAACTCCTCACAGGTCTGGACGAGTGCAGTCACCGAACTCTGGTCAGCGCAGAAGACGGTCACGTCGTCCATGTACAGCGAGCATTTGACCTCGAAGTGTCCTGGACCTGGTGCGGTGATCCCTCTGATCTCTCCATTCTGCCGGATAGCCTCTGCGAAGAGCTCTATAACACAAACAAAAAGGAGAGGTGAAAGAGGACAGCCTTGTCTAACCCCCGACGATACAGGAAAGGGGTCAGTCTTCCAGCCGTTCACCAGCACCGAGCTGTAAATGTCGCAATACATCAGGTTAACATACAAACAGAACAACCTGCCAAGCCGCAGCCTACGCAGAGCCTTACCCATGAATTCGTGAGAGACCCGGTCAAAAGCCTTCTCCTGATCCAGACTGACCAGGGCCGCGTGTGTACGGCGGCTTTGCATGTAATGCACCGTGTCCCTCACCAGGGCAAGACTGTCGGCCACCCTACGGCCAGGAATGCCGCAGGTTTGGTCCGATCCGATGATCTGTCCGATGACAACCTTCAGTCTGTTGGCCAATACTTTGGCGAGGATCTTGTAGTCCACGTTCAGGAGAGAGATGGGACGCCAGTTTTTCAGGTCACATCTCTCCCCCTTCCGCTTATACAAGATCGTGATCATGCCTTCTCTCAAGGACGGTGGCATTCTACCCTCCACCACCATCTCCTCATAGAGCTCCAGCAGGTCCGGACTGATCAAGTCCCCCAGCGCTACATAGAGCTCTGCTGGGAGACCATCACTGCCCGGGGTCCTGCCGGGTCTGAAGGATTTAGCGGCAGAGAGCAGTTCCTCCACCGTCAGGGGTACATCCATAGCCTCCGTACCTGCAGGATCAAGATGATTAGTGATACCTGACAGGAATTTATCGGCGGCTTCGGGGTCAGTGGTTTTCCGGGAGTAGAGGCTTCGGTAGTAGTCTGTGACGACTCCCATCACCTCCTTCTTCCCAGAATGCATGTTTCCGGTCTCATCTCGAAGTTCCTTCAGGGGCGTGTGGCCGGCATGGAGTTTCCTGAAAAAGAACGAGTTACATTTCTCACCCTTCTCCAGGTTCTCCACCTTGGAACGAAAGACAATTCGCTTGGATTCCTCCTCAAAGTGCCTTTTCAGGCCCTTTTTGGCTTCCTCCAGCTCCTTCCTGACGTCCCAGCCGCATTGAAGGAGGTCTTGCAGGGATCGCAGCTGACGCTGCATCTCTCTGAAGTCTCTCTTCCTCTCACACGCCTGTTGACGACTTTTTGCCTGAAAGAAACAACGAAATTCAACTTTAACATATTCCCACCAGTCACAGGTTTTGTCAAAGAAGACTTTATCATTCCTCCAAACAATATAGGCGTCTCTAAGTTCCGCCAGTACCTCCTCTCTTTCCAGCAGGGCACAATTCAGCTTCCAGGAGCCAGGGCCGGGAGGAAAACCGTGGCCGATGGCACCCTGGAAGAGAATGGCCCTGTGGTCAGAGAAGAAGCAGGGGACCATGGAGTGCCCATGCTGCTTGACTGCCCGGGAGGTGAACACAAAGTCAATCCGAGAACGAAGTGAGCCATCGGGTCGGCTCCATGAATAGTTCACAGAGCCAATCCCCATGGAGCCCACAACGTCCTGCAAGGATGCTTCGGTTACCATCTCGATAAGCAGTTTGGAACTGACATCCAGTTTGATTGAAGTGCCGGAACTTCGTCCATCCTCTTCGATGGGGCAGTTGAAGTCCCCGGCCATCACCACTGCCCTAGTGGTGGCGAGCCGGGTCCGCAGGGTCTGGAATAGTTCCAGGCGCTCAGCCTTCATAGGGGGAGCGTACACGTTGATGAGCCTAATCGGCTCTCCTGCCCAGGAACCGTCTACGACCAACAAGCGGCCGCAGGCGAGCTCCTGGACAGAGTCAACAGTAAATACGCCTCCCCTAATCAGGATGGCAACCCCTGCAGACTTACAGTCGCCCCCACCAGACCAGTAGGACGGGCCATGGGTCCACTGCCTGGCCAGATGATGGTATGACCTGGAAGAGGGGAGAGTACATTCCTGCAGCATAAATACATCACTCGACTGCTTGGAAAGAAAAGTTAGCACCATCTGACATCTAGTCCTATCTCTAACACTCCTCACATTGAGGCTAAAGATGTTAAGTTTAGCAGCCATGGGGGAGAATAAAGAAGGTCAGTGCAAACGATACACCTTAGTTACCAGTCCGGTCGGGCGGATCCTCCTCTCCTGGCGGGTCCGAAAGATCCAGCAGGCCCTCTGACAAAAATTGTTCCAGGATTGTAGCCACCTGGATGTCTGTTGTGAAGTCGATGACCTCAGGTTCAGACACGAGTTCCTCCACCATCTGCTCCATTTCCTCCTGCTGCGCAAGGGAATCTTCGCAGATTTCTACGACTTGTCGCTTTGAGGACTCAGCAGCTGGGCTGTCCCTCACCTTTCTCTTCCTCTGGATGGCACCTGAGGAGACAAGAGGGGGAAAATCCTCCAGGGAGAGGACTCCAGCAGCTGGAGGGGAAGATGTTAGTGCTGCTGGAGCTGGGGAGAAGGGAGGCTGGGTTGGGAGAGGTGCAGGTGACAGGACCACTGAGATGGGTGGGTAGGAGAAGGTGAGAGCCTCAGTGGGGGTGACAGGGGTTGGGGACGGGGGGGTGGGGAGGGCCGGGCGAGGGAGGGTGGGAAGGGTAGGGCGAGGGAGGGCCGGGAGACGGGGGGGAGGGACTGTCGTCTTCTTACCATCCTTCTTATTCCCGGTCTTCTGCGCCGCTGGAGCTCTGGTTGGGGCGGGGTTCCCTCTGGCCGGAGCTTTCGCCGCTACAGTTGCCCAGGATCGATCCCTCTTCGGGCAGTCCTTGTAGGAGTGGGCTGCTTGTCCGCAGAGGTTGCACATTGTCCGTTTCGGGCAGTCTTTGGTCTCGTGTCCTGTTACCCGGCAGTTCTTGCAGGCGTCCTCCTTGCAGTCCTTCACCGAATGACCCTTCTTGCTGCATCTCCTGCAGATCTGCGGCATGTCCGGGTAGTAGATGAGGCCGTAGGAGTTGCCCAGCGAGAATGACTGGGGCAGGTGCTGGAGGCCGTCTTCCGCGCTCGAATCCTTGTTCAGTCGGACGATTACCGACCACTTGCCAGTCCAGAAGCCGAGTCCGTTCAGGATGTGGGTGGGTTCCCTCACCACTGTGCAGAACCGCTTCAGGAGCGTGGTGATGTCTTTGCCGGGGGTGTGTGGGTTCCGCATTGAGACCGTCACCCGCCTTTCCTCTCTTTGGACAGGGCAGTTGCCCACAAAGCGAGAGAAAGGGGATTCAGGCCTCGCCGCTTTCACCATCTCCCAGTACCTTCTGCAGATGTTGATCGAAGCGAAGGTCACGAAGAACATCCCGGTCATGAAGGCCTGGATGCTGATGGTCTCCGGCTTAGCGAAGCCCTGGTCCAGGAGCATCTTCTGGCAGAACACTTCTTCCGTCATGTCCGGCACTCTCCCGTCCACCTCCTTCAGCTTCAGGGCCACCGTCTGCTTCATCCAGGGCTCCAGGGTTGGAGCAGCCTGGTTCGGCTTCCTGGTGGCCTGTTGGCTTGAGGAGGCTTCAGGAGGAGATGTCCTGGCCTGGGTCGGCTCACCTGGTCCATCAGCCTTCTTCTTCTGGGTGGCAGGGTTGCTGGTTGAGGCCATGGCTTCTTCCAGCTGTTCCTGTCGCTTGGGGAGGATCTTCGATAGCTCTTTCCCGAAGGGGGCGGAGCTATGCAAATCTTCTCCTTGCTGGCCGAGGTTCTTCCACGAAATTTCTTCCGCAGCGGTTCCTCGTCGAGCTTCTTCTTCTGCGGCCGAGCTTCTTCGAAGATCCCCTTCAGCAGCGGCTCTTCTCCGAAGTTCTCCTTCTTCTTCCCGGCAGCGATCTCCCGGAGCTTCTTCCCCGATGGCGGCTTCTCCCTTCTGGATCGTCGTCTTCGGTGGTTCTTCTCCGCAGTTCGTCGCCGGCTTCGTCTGGAACGCTCTTGGATCGCTGAGCTAGTGTTTATAGCCCCCAGTGGTTCTCCGAGCTATCTATCCTTACAAGGACTGATAAGAACAGATACTACACTTGATCTTAGCCAAAAGGCCGAGAAGCGATAACCCGAATGGGCCGGCCGTTGACCGAGCCTGCCTAATACTGCTGTTCACCCCTTGCAGCGATTGATTCAGCCTACTCCTAGGCAATTCCATGGGGCCCTGCAGGCTCACACACATTTACAGCTACTAAGCGGGAGGGAGGTGAATAAAGGCCGGAGAGGAAGCTACACAGGATTTGCTTCTTTTGCTTGCACCACAATGCAGTGCTGAAAGAGGAGGAATCTACATAAAAACGCCTTCCTGGCAACGCCCAAATGCCCTCCTGCCATGCAGATAAACACTGGCAGCGGCAGCAAGTGCATGCCCACAGCCACCCCTTGTTCCTTCACACCTTGTATCAGCTGTAATCCAGTCCAGTCCGGTGCTGCCTGCTGAGCAGCACTGACCAACACTGCCTGGGCCCAGGCTTTTATCTATCTCTGAGGCAGGCCCCATTATGATGTCAGAAAGCTGGCTCTGGAATCCTGAGGGCTCCACTATGACACGTGCAAAGTTCCGTCTGAACTTTATATAAGACGGTGAGGCTCAGTCAGTCACTCAGTGTTGCCTGAGAGGGCAACACTGCAACAGCCGGCCGCCAGGCTGTCTTTTTTTTGCACATTTATTTGCCTCCAGGAGGCCACAAGAGGGAGACAAGGGACTGCAAAATGGAAAATAAGCATCCACCAACTTTACAGACAACTTCTCTTTGCTCCTACAACCTCCATCCTTGCACAGTTTGTTATTCTTCTAGGTAACATAGTAACAAATCCAAATTGCTGCTCTCTTTGTAGGCAAGCAAGGCTTTGTTGCAACTGCAATTCTTACTTCTTCTTGAAATGTAGGGACGACAGTACATTCCATCACATCCATGTAGTGTACACAGGTAGGTCCATTGTGGCGGGCAGGCAGGCAGGCAGGCGGGCGGGCGGGCGGCTTTAATGGCTGTTTGCTGTTCCCCTACTCCACTCCGCTATTTGACTGTGGTGCTGCATCAATCAGTGGCTGGCTCAGGTGCAGCTCTTTAACCTACCTAGGAGGGAGGGCGGAGAGAAGACAAGGAAGGTGAATGAGCTGTTCCAATGTGAAATGCCGGAAACACAGAAACACAGAAGACACACACACAACAAGAGGTGGCAATGTATTAATTAATTGCATTTAATAAATGAGCTCATTATCACACATGACTGTACAAATGCATTGTCCAACAGGTGTTGAAATAATGGGATTAAAAGGGGAGATCCCATCAGAAAGACAAAAACAATAGCAAACACAAATAGCACTTTTGGAATCTGATTTTAGTCAACACATAAGGGAAGGGTGCACCGGTCCTGGAAATACTGCAATACCAGGTCAATGCGTGGAGTGGACAGAGCAAGCTCTATTTCCATCTCCCTGTTCTAAAAATCCATTTAATATATGGTCCCCAGATAGGGGACGTATCAGATATTAAACTGATAAGAACAGATAAGGTTTCAACAAAGTTTTTTATTGGCAAAAATATTATATTTTACAGACTTTTTTTTTAAAATTGAAACCACAAGATAAAATCAATGGCATAATACATAAATATTCATACATTTAAATGAATACAAAAGTAATAATAATAAGACCAGTAATACAGATGTTATAATAAAAGTACAGAACAATAGCAGGATAAAATTTATACAGGGCATAAAAGACATAAAAGAATAAAACCATTTTTATTTACAATGTTATGGTATTCCACATTTGCAAACACCACATGGATGTTGCTTCTTTTACCCCTAGCTGCTTTTTGTCCCTAAGATAATAAATGTACATTTCACTTAGGGCATATTTGACACAATTTTTAACATCAATAAAATCATGTTTAAAAAGCAGAATGTTCCTAACCTTCCAGATGGCATTCTTAAAACAGTTTAAAATGATCCAACAGACCATTTGCTGTTTAAAACTTGGGCAGTTAAAAAGACCATAAAACACGTATTCAAATTTAAGATCTTTAAGACCGCAGGCCCATTTCAACAATGGGCCTACCTTCCTCCAAACCTCCTGTGCATATGGGCAGTTCCAAAACAGGTGCATTACCGTCTCGTCGTCACCACACCTGTCTCTCGGGCACTTGGCTCTCGCCACCAGTCCTCGCCTATGCTGGAATTCACGGGTAGGGAGGCACTGGTGAACGATTGCCCAGGCAAGGTCCTTGTGCACATTTGCCATAAATTTCCCGAAAACGTTCCGCCACACCACCTTGGACCTTGCCTGTGAGAAATTTGAAACTGCCAGTGTATCCTCCTGCCGCCTACAGGAGAGTGACACTTTTTTCTGGTCCCCCAATATGTCAGGCTCCAATTCTTGGAGACCTAGGAGCCTGACAGTTTTTTCGAGCACCGCATATTGTTTTGGGGGACACAGAAGCACAGGAGAATTCAAAGGGACACGAAACCATCGTTTAAAAATCATGCCCGTAGCGTACTTTAAAAAGTAGCTAAAAATACCATCAGAATTATACATTTTAAAACAGAAGCAAAAGTATTTAATGTAAAAGAAGTTAAAAAGGTTAGGAACATCTCTCCCGCCATTGTCCTTACATCTGTACATAAAATCACGTTTTAGTTTTTCCATTTTGGAACCCCATAAAAACATAAAACAGATCCTGGTCACTTTTTTAATATATAAAATTGTTGGAGGGAAAACCATAGCTACATAAAGCATTATGGGTAATAAAACAGATTTAATTATTAAAACTTTTCCCTCCATGGTGAGATTTCTCAAATTCCACATTAAAACCTTTTTTTCCATTTTGGCAATTACTGAATCCCAATTGGGTCTCCCATCGTTTTCTTGATTAAAAACAATTCCTAAAATTTTTATCTGATCCTGCTGCATGTTAACTCCTGGTGTCACAGAGGAATCCCATACACCAGTATAAAAACAGTCACATTTATCAACGTTTAATTTAAAACCAGAGGCTTCACAAAAAAAGCCGGTGTTCCTCAATGCCCTTCTCATAGAAGCGGCGTCTGGGCATAGGATGGTGGCGTCATCCATATAGCCTAGGATTTTTACCTGGTTCCCCCTTCCTCCAGGTATGGGCACGCCTCTGATGACTTTATCATCTCTTATTAGGGTGAACAGAGGTTCAATGGCACAAATAAAAAGGAGCGGAGACAACGGGCACCCCTGTTTCACCCCTGATAAAAGAGGAACACCTTTAGTTAAAAATCCGTTGATAGAAATTTGGCTAAAACAGGATCGATATAAAAGCTTAATACGTGTTAAAATAATTTCAGGAACAGCCATCTTTTTAAGAACCATAAAAAGATATTCATGGGAGACCCGGTCAAAAGCCTTCTCGAAATCTAAGGATAAAATAGCAAGGCTTTGACCCCTTTCTTTAAAATACCAAATGATGTCACGTAAAATATTCAGGGACTCAGTAATTGACCTCCCAGGTACCCCACATACCTGGTTTGGATGGATTAATTTATGAATAAAAGGTTTAAAACGGATTGTTATTAGTTTAGCTAAAATTTTACAATCAACGTTTAAAAGAGTAATAGGGCGCCAGTTTTTTAACTGGTCCTTCTCACCTTTTTTAAAAATTAAGGACACAATCCCCCTCCTCCAGGAAGGGGGCAGCTCTTCAGTAATAAAAACTTCCTTATACAATAAAAACATGTCATTCTTTAAAATTTCCCAAAAAGCATGATAAAATTCGATGGGCAGACCATCTTCCCCAGGAGCTTTCCCATTAGAAAAACTTTTAAAAGCAAATAAAAGTTCCTCCAAGGTAATATTACGGGATAAAACTTCCTGGTCTAAAATATCTAGCTTGGCATCAAGGGAATTAAGAACATGTTCTAAAAAGGAAGGATCAATATTTTTCTTGTTAAAAAGAGATTGGTAGAAATTAAAAGCAGAATTTAAAATGCCGACCATAGTGGTTTCTCCTTCAAGGTTTAAAATGACATCTCGTTTATCCATTACCTTTTTGAAGAAGAACCGGGAACACTTCTCGCCATCCTCGAGGTACTTTACATGTGAATTAAAAATTATTTGTTTCCCTTTCTCTTCTATGGCATGTTTTATTTCAGCTTTAAGATTTAAAATATCATCATCAACATCCATACCAATCTCCTTCAATTTAAAAAGTACATGTAAACGTTTATTAAGAACATAAAACCATTGTTTTTTCTCTTTTGCTTTCTTCTTACCTGCTCGAATAAAAAAAGCTCTGATTTTGGGTTTAATGCCCTCCCACCAGTGTAGCATAGGCTGACTGGGCGCTCTATGGGACTGCCAACACTGGTAGGTCCGCACAAACTCCTCTTTAATGATGGGGTCCTCCAGGAGTGTGGTGTTTAGTCTCCAGGGACCCCTACAAGCTTTTTGCTCTCCCTCTAGCTCCAGGTGCACCGAAAGGAGCTTGTGATCAGATAAAATATTTGTTAAAAGCAAACATTTTTTGGGAATAAAACTATTAGAAGTGAAAATAAAATCAATTCTGGAGCTCACTCTTCCATTGGACCAGGTGGGGCCTGGGTCCGCAGGCAAGAGTTCCCTCCAGCAATCTTTCAATTTAAAATCACCAATAAAATTCTTGAGCAGGTAAGAAGTACGGTCAATTTTTCGATTAAAATCCCCACCCTGCCGGTGTTCTCCATCACGTACACAGTTAAAATCACCACCCACCAGCAGGGGGGTAGACCCAACACAAAACAATGGTAAAATCTCTAATAGTTCTGCCCTCTCCTGTTTGGTAGGAGGGGCATAAACGTTTAAAACACGAATTAAAATTCCATTAAAAAGCAAATGTATTAAAATAGCTCTGCCGGGCATGATTTCAGTCACTGTTTGGATGGAGATAAAACGACCTCGGCAGAGCAATCCAACCCCCGCAGAGCGACAGTCATTTCCACCAGACCAGACTGAGGGGCCTAGTTTCCAGTCCATCTTTAAATCTTGATATTCCAAGTCATTAGGGATTCCACATTCTTGAAGCAGGCAAAGGTCAAAGTCCACAGTCTCTAAAAATGAAAATAAAGCAGTCCTGCGGACAGGGCTCTTTAGGGACCTCACATTTAGTGAGGCGACTTTGATAGGAACCAACATAGTCTTAGTTGAGGTCAGAGTCCGAACCAGAAGAGTCGTACTCGGAGATCAGCTGCGAGTCTGGACCCCCTTTTTGAGGGGTCAATAAATCTTGGATGTTGGTAGGGTCAGAGCCAGATACGTGGGCGGCTCCAACCCCCACACTGCTCTCATCCGAACTCCGATAGGCAGCTTTCCTCCGAACTCCGGACTCCTCTTCCTCTCGCTGTCTCTTTGCAGAATGGCTCCTATCCATCTCCTCGAAGTCGCTCTCACCCATCTCTGGCCCCTGGCTGAAGATATCGCTGATGTCCTTACTGGGCAGCTGCACAGGGGCCTGTGAGGTCCCATCACTCTTGGCAACCTTTGCCTGCTTACGGGGAGCCTTCATCGCAAGCCCCTCCACAACCGCAGTGGAGGAACTTTGCTCCGACCCCCCCGTTGACCGGTAATGGTCAAAACGAGGCTCCAATCCAGCATATTTTAGGGTTTTCTTAATGGAGCCCTCGTCTGACACAGAGTGTCTCCGCTCCATGCCCACACTCTTGGGACAGGCGTCAGGTCCTACTGCAGAACCTACGGAGCCACGACGCCTGTCGCTAACCACTGCCTCAACAGGGTCCACTGCAGGCGGAGCAGAGGACCTGTTTGCAGAGGTGCCGGTCAACTTATGTCCAGCAGAGTCAGAATTCCTCCTGCTCTGCCTGGACCCGGTGGAATCCCTATGGCCGTCCCTCGAGGCTGACATCGGTGGGCCCCCCGATGGAGCTGTGAAGGACTTTGGCCTGGACCCCTCAGTCGTCAATGCTCGTTTTGGGGCATTACCAGCGGCGTCTGCACATGTTGCAAACTGCCGCTCTGGCCCTGGTCTGGGTGGCCCAGATTTCGCTCTGCGGGGGCAATCTTTAAAAGCATGCCCAGTCATGCCGCACAGATTGCACAACACCTCGGAACTGCATTTTGCCGCCACGTGTCCAACCTGGCCACACCTGTTACACTGCACCACATGGGGCCGGTCACAATGTTCTCTGGTGTGGCCATATCTCAAGCAGTTCCGGCAGGCTATTGGCATCTGGGGGTAAAATAAGAATCCTCGATTCTTCCCAATGGCAAAGTTCTGGGGTGGGTGATGTAAGCCTCCAATGCCATTGGGATCCTGGCGGAACTTCACCCAATATTTCCTTTTGCCGTTCCAGAAGCTCTGGGTGTTCAAGATTTTGTGTGAGAAGCGGACCTCCCTGCAGTAACGACTGAGGAAGGTTTCAATGTCACACTCTGAGACAAATGGACTGAACATGCACATCACGAGCGGGACTTCTTCCTCCCCGTAGAGGAATAAAAAGTTCAGTCCATTTAGCCGCTCCTCACTCTGGTCCGCATCAGACAATCTTTTGTGCATGTTGTCGCAACATGCCGCGGCCGTAAAGGATATGGTGTACCGACCGCGGCTTTCCTGGTCATTGAGACACAGGATGTCCGCCCGCTTGAGCCCCAGGAAGTCCAGCAGAATCACCTCCACAATGAAGCGAAGGTTCTTCCGCTGGCGATGGCCTTCTTCCACCTCGATGCGGACGGACTGGCGCAACCGGGTGTCCCCGGATGCAAATCCAAATGTAAATGGCATTTTCAGTGCCTGGGGGCTAAGCCTGTCCCTTATAGCAGCAAGGGCTCAGATTCCACAATTAAGTGGAACCCTCCCCCAAGGCCAAGGATTAGGGTACCCCAGACACCTACGAAGCCCGATAAACGCCCTCGGAACGCTCTTAGAAAAACGCCTCAAGGCCGGTTGACCTCTTGGGTAAGGCGCGATCGCAACTCGTTGTCCGGGGGCTAAGCCCACTCCCCAAATAGCAGCAAGGGGGTGAAGTCTCTCTGTGAAAAGAGACGATCCCCCAAGGCCAAGGAGCAGGGTACCCCGGACACCTCCCAACAAAACCAGATGCAGAAATACTACACCTGATCTTGCCAAAAGGCCGAGAAGCGATAACCCGAATGGGCCGGCCGTTGACCGAGCCTGCCTAATACTGCTGTTCACCCCTTGCAGCGATTGATTCAGCCTACTCCTAGGCAATTCCATGGGGCCCTGCAGGCTCACACACATTTACAGCTACTAAGCGGGAGGGAGGTGAATAAAGGCCGGAGAGGAAGCTACACAGGATTTGCTTCTTTTGCTTGCACCACAATGCAGTGCTGAAAGAGGAGGAATCTACATAAAAACGCCTTCCTGGCAACGCCCAAATGCCCTCCTGCCATGCAGATAAACACTGGCAGCGGCAGCAAGTGCATGCCCACAGCCACCCCTTGTTCCTTCACACCTTGTATCAGCTGTAATCCAGTCCAGTCCGGTGCTGCCTGCTGAGCAGCACTGACCAACACTGCCTGGGCCCAGGCTTTTATCTATCTCTGAGGCAGGCCCCATTATGATGTCAGAAAGCTGGCTCTGGAATCCTGAGGGCTCCACTATGACACGTGCAAAGTTCCGTCTGAACTTTATATAAGACGGTGAGGCTCAGTCAGTCACTCAGTGTTGCCTGAGAGGGCAACACTGCAACAGCCGGCCGCCAGGCTGTCTTTTTTTTGCACATTTATTTGCCTCCAGGAGGCCACAAGAGGGAGACAAGGGACTGCAAAATGGAAAATAAGCATCCACCAACTTTACAGACAACTTCTCTTTGCTCCTACAACCTCCATCCTTGCACAGTTTGTTATTCTTCTAGGTAACATAGTAACAAATCCAAATTGCTGCTCTCTTTGTAGGCAAGCAAGGCTTTGTTGCAACTGCAATTCTTACTTCTTCTTGAAATGTAGGGACGACAGTACATTCCATCACATCCATGTAGTGTACACAGGTAGGTCCATTGTGGCGGGCAGGCAGGCAGGCAGGCGGGCGGGCGGGCGGCTTTAATGGCTGTTTGCTGTTCCCCTACTCCACTCCGCTATTTGACTGTGGTGCTGCATCAATCAGTGGCTGGCTCAGGTGCAGCTCTTTAACCTACCTAGGAGGGAGGGCGGAGAGAAGACAAGGAAGGTGAATGAGCTGTTCCAATGTGAAATGCCGGAAACACAGAAACACAGAAGACACACACACAACAAGAGGTGGCAATGTATTAATTAATTGCATTTAATAAATGAGCTCATTATCACACATGACTGTACAAATGCATTGTCCAACAGGTGTTGAAATAATGGGATTAAAAGGGGAGATCCCATCAGAAAGACAAAAACAATAGCAAACACAAATAGCACTTTTGGAATCTGATTTTAGTCAACACATAAGGGAAGGGTGCACCGGTCCTGGAAATACTGCAATACCAGGTCAATGCGTGGAGTGGACAGAGCAAGCTCTATTTCCATCTCCCTGTTCTAAAAATCCATTTAATATATGGTCCCCAGATAGGGGACGTATCAGATATTAAACTGATAAGAACAGATTTTTTTTTTTTTTTTTTTTTGAAAGCCCGAGTCGTGCTTTCTATCACCCAAGTGCATAAAAAGTGCAGAGGTGCCACACAAAAAGTGCACAAGGATGCGGTCTATCGCAGCCCTTCTCTTAAAAGAGAGAGGCCCCGCATAACCATTCCCTGACCCTCCAAACCATAGGCCTAGAGGATCAAGGATCGATGGTCCCCCCTCGCCGAAGCTTAGGGAGACCCAAACACACTCCTAGGCTTCTACCTGGGCTGCCACCCCAGTGTCCACCTAGGAGCCTGCATCCTAGTTGCACCTCCCCTCCGAAGAAGGGAGGCCGGGTTGCAGGGGAAAAAGGAACCAGAAGGCCACACATTTTCCCCCTAGACCTCAGGAGGGTCCCAAAAGGGCACCGCATCCCAAAATCCTTGTGACAAACGTGACAAACACACAGTGAAAAACAAAATTAAATAAGTGGATGTGCGCTGTGATACAGCCTGGACATCCGCCAGGTATAAAAAAATTCCTCATCTCCCAGCCAGAAGGCCGGGAGAATAAAGGTGTGTGCTCATATAGCGTGAAAGAGAGTGCGTGCAAGTGTGCCTTCACTCAGTGGGATCCCACCCCCAGTGAGTTAGGGCACCCCAGGGTCACCAGCCCTGGGGCACATAGCAACTCGGGCTTCCAAACTACCCGGCCTAATGACCTCGATCCGGCGGTCGCCTGGTCACCTACAAATGGTACCTTTAAACCAAATGCGTACACCAGAGCGATGACCGTTGTGGTTCCCTGCCCTCACCTCGGCGTTCTGTCATCCCCCTACGATGGCCCACGTACCACCGGCAGGGATGATTACTAACCTCAGCTTGAGCAGATACTACACTTGATCTTAGCCAAAAGGCCGAGAAGCGATAACCCGAATGGGCCGGCCGTTGACCGAGCCTGCCTAATACTGCTGTTCACCCCTTGCAGCGATTGATTCAGCCTACTCCTAGGCAATTCCATGGGGCCCTGCAGGCTCACACACATTTACAGCTACTAAGCGGGAGGGAGGTGAATAAAGGCCGGAGAGGAAGCTACACAGGATTTGCTTCTTTTGCTTGCACCACAATGCAGTGCTGAAAGAGGAGGAATCTACATAAAAACGCCTTCCTGGCAACGCCCAAATGCCCTCCTGCCATGCAGATAAACACTGGCAGCGGCAGCAAGTGCATGCCCACAGCCACCCCTTGTTCCTTCACACCTTGTATCAGCTGTAATCCAGTCCAGTCCGGTGCTGCCTGCTGAGCAGCACTGACCAACACTGCCTGGGCCCAGGCTTTTATCTATCTCTGAGGCAGGCCCCATTATGATGTCAGAAAGCTGGCTCTGGAATCCTGAGGGCTCCACTATGACACGTGCAAAGTTCCGTCTGAACTTTATATAAGACGGTGAGGCTCAGTCAGTCACTCAGTGTTGCCTGAGAGGGCAACACTGCAACAGCCGGCCGCCAGGCTGTCTTTTTTTTGCACATTTATTTGCCTCCAGGAGGCCACAAGAGGGAGACAAGGGACTGCAAAATGGAAAATAAGCATCCACCAACTTTACAGACAACTTCTCTTTGCTCCTACAACCTCCATCCTTGCACAGTTTGTTATTCTTCTAGGTAACATAGTAACAAATCCAAATTGCTGCTCTCTTTGTAGGCAAGCAAGGCTTTGTTGCAACTGCAATTCTTACTTCTTCTTGAAATGTAGGGACGACAGTACATTCCATCACATCCATGTAGTGTACACAGGTAGGTCCATTGTGGCGGGCAGGCAGGCAGGCAGGCGGGCGGGCGGGCGGCTTTAATGGCTGTTTGCTGTTCCCCTACTCCACTCCGCTATTTGACTGTGGTGCTGCATCAATCAGTGGCTGGCTCAGGTGCAGCTCTTTAACCTACCTAGGAGGGAGGGCGGAGAGAAGACAAGGAAGGTGAATGAGCTGTTCCAATGTGAAATGCCGGAAACACAGAAACACAGAAGACACACACACAACAAGAGGTGGCAATGTATTAATTAATTGCATTTAATAAATGAGCTCATTATCACACATGACTGTACAAATGCATTGTCCAACAGGTGTTGAAATAATGGGATTAAAAGGGGAGATCCCATCAGAAAGACAAAAACAATAGCAAACACAAATAGCACTTTTGGAATCTGATTTTAGTCAACACATAAGGGAAGGGTGCACCGGTCCTGGAAATACTGCAATACCAGGTCAATGCGTGGAGTGGACAGAGCAAGCTCTATTTCCATCTCCCTGTTCTAAAAATCCATTTAATATATGGTCCCCAGATAGGGGACGTATCAGATATTAAACTGATAAGAACAGATTTTTTTTTTTTTATTGAAAGCCCGAGCCGTGCTTTCTATCACCCAAGTGCATAAAAAGTGCAGAGGTGCCACACAAAAAGTGCACAAGGATGCGGTCTATCGCAGCCCTTCTCTTAAAAGAGAGAGGCCCCGCATAACCATTCCCTGACCCTCCAAACCATAGGCCTAGAGGATCAAGGATCGATGGTCCCCCCTCGCCGAAGCTTAGGGAGACCCAAACACACTCCTAGGCTTCTACCTGGGCTGCCACCCCAGTGTCCACCTAGGAGCCTGCATCCTAGTTGCACCTCCCCTCCGAAGAAGGGAGGCCGGGTTGCAGGGGAAAAAGGAACCAGAAGGCCACACATTTTCCCCCTAGACCTCAGGAGGGTCCCAAAAGGGCACCGCATCCCAAAATCCTTGTGACAAACGTGACAAACACACAGTGAAAAACAAAATTAAATAAGTGGATGTGCGCTGTGATACAGCCTGGACATCCGCCAGGTATATAAAAATTCCTCATCTCCCAGCCAGAAGGCCGGGAGAATAAAGGTGTGTGCTTAAAAGTGTGAAAGAAGAGTGCGTGCAAGTGTGCCTTCACTCAGTGGGATCCCACCCCCAGTGAGTTAGGGCACCCCAGGGTCACCAGCCCTGGGGCACATAGCAACTCGGGCTTTCAAACTACCCGACCTCCTGACCTCGATCCGGCGGTCGCCTGGTCACCTACAAATGGTACCTTTAAACCAAATGCGTACACCAGAGCGATGACCGTTGTGGTTCCCTGCCCTCACCTCGGCGTTCTGTCATCCCCCTACGATGGCCCACGTACCACCGGCAGGGATGATTACTAACCTCAGCTTGAGCAGGTACTACACTTGATCTTAGCCAAAAGGCCGAGAAGCGATAACCCGAATGGGCCGGCCGTTGACCGAGCCTGCCTAATACTGCTGTTCACCCCTTGCAGCGATTGATTCAGCCTACTCCTAGGCAATTCCATGGGGCCCTGCAGGCTCACACACATTTACAGCTACTAAGCGGGAGGGAGGTGAATAAAGGCCGGAGAGGAAGCTACACAGGATTTGCTTCTTTTGCTTGCACCACAATGCAGTGCTGAAAGAGGAGGAATCTACATAAAAACGCCTTCCTGGCAACGCCCAAATGCCCTCCTGCCATGCAGATAAACACTGGCAGCGGCAGCAAGTGCATGCCCACAGCCACCCCTTGTTCCTTCACACCTTGTATCAGCTGTAATCCAGTCCAGTCCGGTGCTGCCTGCTGAGCAGCACTGACCAACACTGCCTGGGCCCAGGCTTTTATCTATCTCTGAGGCAGGCCCCATTATGATGTCAGAAAGCTGGCTCTGGAATCCTGAGGGCTCCACTATGACACGTGCAAAGTTCCGTCTGAACTTTATATAAGACGGTGAGGCTCAGTCAGTCACTCAGTGTTGCCTGAGAGGGCAACACTGCAACAGCCGGCCGCCAGGCTGTCTTTTTTTTGCACATTTATTTGCCTCCAGGAGGCCACAAGAGGGAGACAAGGGACTGCAAAATGGAAAATAAGCATCCACCAACTTTACAGACAACTTCTCTTTGCTCCTACAACCTCCATCCTTGCACAGTTTGTTATTCTTCTAGGTAACATAGTAACAAATCCAAATTGCTGCTCTCTTTGTAGGCAAGCAAGGCTTTGTTGCAACTGCAATTCTTACTTCTTCTTGAAATGTAGGGACGACAGTACATTCCATCACATCCATGTAGTGTACACAGGTAGGTCCATTGTGGCGGGCAGGCAGGCAGGCAGGCAGGCGGGCGGGCGGGCGGCTTTAATGGCTGTTTGCTGTTCCCCTACTCCACTCCGCTATTTGACTGTGGTGCTGCATCAATCAGTGGCTGGCTCAGGTGCAGCTCTTTAACCTACCTAGGAGGGAGGGCGGAGAGAAGACAAGGAAGGTGAATGAGCTGTTCCAATGTGAAATGCCGGAAACACAGAAACACAGAAGACACACACACAACAAGAGGTGGCAATGTATTAATTAATTGCATTTAATAAATGAGCTCATTATCACACATGACTGTACAAATGCATTGTCCAACAGGTGTTGAAATAATGGGATTAAAAGGGGAGATCCCATCAGAAAGACAAAAACAATAGCAAACACAAATAGCACTTTTGGAATCTGATTTTAGTCAACACATAAGGGAAGGGTGCACCGGTCCTGGAAATACTGCAATACCAGGTCAATGCGTGGAGTGGACAGAGCAAGCTCTATTTCCATCTCCCTGTTCTAAAAATCCATTTAATATATGGTCCCCAGATAGGGGACGTATCAGATATGAAACTGATAAGAACAGATTTTTTTTTTTTTTTTTTTTTTTTTTTTTTTTTATTAAACCATTCAGGTTTTTTTGAATAAAACCGAGAACTGTAGTTGTTCAAACCACCTCTCTATTTTTCAAAAAATCTCATCACTCTGGTTCATTATTTTATTTTTCCATCAAATACAAGATAAGTCAAACAAAATTCCTCAAACTAAATACCTCCATTTTAACATTCGCCATATCCCTTCCGCATCCATACCTTTTTCTAGATCCCATTTATAATAAAAATACAATTTAGCCAATACCATACTAACCACATCCTCCATCTCAAATACTTCTCTTTTATACACATTCAAATTCCTCGTATTCCACAATACCTCTTTCACACAAGTCAAAAAAATCCACAACACTCTATCCTTTTCACTACCCAAACTACACAAACCAAACAAGACAATTTCATACGTCAAACTCTTCAAACCAGTCAATTCTTCGCACAACCCACTCAACTTTTTCCAAACATCCTTTGCATGCTTACACGACCAAAACACATGACTCACATCCTCATCATCCCCACAACCTTCTCTCGGACACCTTTCAGATGCAACCAAACCTCTTCTTTTCTGCACACTCCTTACAGGCAACACTCCATGTACCGACATCCATAACAAATCTTTCTGCTTATTTGACACATCATACGTAACAATCTTCTTCCACACAGACTTAGACTCCATCGAATTCAAACCATTTACAGAACACATCACATTATTCATACACATACTTCTCACAACATTCTTTTCGCTCAAAAATCTCTCCATTCTTACATCCTCTAGCTGGAACTTTTTAATAAATTTTTCAACATACAAATACCACCCTGTGCACTGAAAAGCAATTGGTTTACATAAATTACGTTTTTCCCACCTTAGACGCTGAATCACCGTTCCAGCTAGATACTTCGACATTCTGGAAGCCTTGGATTCTTTAAATAAAAGCTCTACAAAAAACCGTACACAATTAATTCCAATGAAGATCTCCAAATTTGGGAAATCAAGGCCTCCATTTCGTCTGCTTTTCATTAGAATTTCTCTCTTTGCCTTCTCAATCCCGCTCCCCCATAAAAAAAGGAACAAAACTCTATTCACTTTTTTTAACATATCAACAGCAGGAGGAAAAACCAGAGCAACATATAAAATCATAGGTAGAATAATACTTTTGACAATTAAAACCTTCCCCGAAAAAGAAAGATCCCTCATTCTCCACATTTCCAACTTTCTCACAATCCTACCACCTAACTCATCCCAACTTTCTCTCCCTTTCAACTCATCATCAAACACAATACCCAAAATTTTCACACCATCCACCTGTTCCATATCAGAATCACTCACTCGCTCATTACTGAAAAAAAATTTAAATTTGCTCTTACCCCAATTTATTTTAAAAGCAGACGCAATACAAAACATGTTTACAATCAACTTCACTCTGGACATATCATACACTGAATCACACAATACACAAATATCATCCATATATCCCAAAGCTTTCACACGTTTTCCATCACACCCGGGCACCACCAAACCTTTCACAACCTTATCATTTCTAATCATTTGCAACAATGGTTCAATCGCACAAATAAATAGGATGGGAGACAACGGACAACCCTGTCGCACACCAGACATAATACTAAATGATTCGGAAAAAAACCCATTCACCTGCACACAACTCTTTGCATTCGCGTATAAATTCTTCAACAAACTCACGAACTGAACCGGAAAACCCATTCTCTCTAACACTTTAAACAAAAACACATGCGCCACACGATCAAACGCTTTCTCAAAATCTAACGCACACACAATCACCTTCTTATTCCGACCCTTACAATCCTCAAGCATATCCCGCACCAACGCCATATTCTCATGCAATTTCCTTTTTGGTACCGCACATACCTGATCCTCATCAATCACACACCCAATCACATTTCTCATACGATTCGCAATCAGCTTGGCAAAAATTTTATAATCCGTATTCAGCAAAGTAATTGGTCGCCAGTTTTCTAAACGCCTCTTATCTCCTTTTTTATGCAACAGAACTACCATACCCTTCTTCATCACATCACACATATTCGTCCCAGAAAACAACACTCTCATAACATCTATAACATCCTTCCCAATTATGTCCCAATATTTCCCATAGAACTCAGCTGGTATTCCATCGATCCCTGGAGACTTATTTTTAGCCATACTTCCCACCACATCCTTTATTTCACCATCCATAATCTCACCAAGCAAAGACTCACATTCACTTTCAGGAACAAAATTACACACAATATCCAGAAACTCCTCATCATCACCCAAATCACACTTCTTCACATCATACAGTTGTTTATAAAAATCAGACACCACATCAATCACATCCTTACCAAACACCTCTTTATCATCCTTATCCAGTAACACATTCATTCCACTTTTTCCACCACACATTTTTTTAAAGAAAAATCTAGTACATTTCTCGTGATTATCTCTAACCTCCACCTTAGACCTAAATATTATTTCTTTCCCTTTTTCTCGGAACCACTCCTTAATATCTTTTTTTGTTTTTTCCAAATCGTGTCTTACATCCATACCCAAATTTTTACATTGATGAAGGAACGTCATCCGCATGTTAAAGCGTGAATATTGCAATCTTTTCCTTCTCGCTCTTCTATATCCTATCTGTCTAAAAAACCCACCAATCTTTTTTTTCACCCATACCCACCATTCACACACATTAGAGAAAGAACTTTTCTTTCTAGCCCAAAAACCATATTTTTCCCCAAACCTAGTTTTTACCCTTTCATCACACAGAAAACTGACATTCATCTTCCATACCCCTCTACCATAAAAGAAATTATTTATAACAAAAACCCCCAACAAACACTCGTGATCTGAAAACCACACTCTCTCCTGCGTATAATCTACACATTTCATTGCAGAGGTAGAAAAAAAGAAAAAATCCAGACGAGAATCCGTTCTTCCGTCATCGGCATGATAGGTAAATGGACCTGGTTTCCTGGTGACAGCGTCCTGCAAAGCAAAGTCCTGCAAAATTTTATTCCACAAAACTCCAGTGACATCCACATTAGACTCTGTGGACCCAGCTCGGGCCTGCTTCTCCAGGATACAGTTAATGTCACCAACAATAATGACAGGAACTTTACCGTGTAGAAAAAATTTTAAACTATCAAAAAGTGCCAACCTATCAGTTTTCACAGCATGGCCATAGATATTGATTAGCCTAAACTGCCACCCCTTATAGGCTAGTAACACGCAGACACATCTTCCTTCCTGTATAATTTGAGTCTGTTTGATGACAAACTCATTATTTTTGAAGAGGATACCAATTCCATCATTCCTATTTGTGGAAGAAAAAGACCAAATTGCTTCCCCAAACTTCCATTCTTCTTTCCTGGGCATTTTTGATAAACCACATTCTTGTACGCAAACAATGTCACTGCCCTTAGAGGCCAAAAAGTCCAGGACTGCAGCACGCTTGTGAGCAGAGGAGAACACCCGTACATTTTGTGAGACAATTTTTAATCTCAAAGACATGCGGGCATAGTATGGTTAGTGCAATGGAAAGCCATGAAAAACCAGAACATATCACGTCCCAGGGAAATACATCGCTCTTTCCAGATTCGCCACATTGACTTCACTGAGGAAACCTTCCCCAGGAGAGCTGGGTACTTCTGAGGCCACCTCAGATGACTTAGGGCTAGAACTAGAGTCACTGTCCAACAATGAGAAAGGATTTGCATGAGCCGAATCTTCCAACAAGCCTATCTTCAGTCTCTTCACCGCTTTTCCAGACTTCCCCCTTTTTGAGACAACTTTATGGAAGATTTCCGCACTAGTGGCACTAGGCATCCTGGCCTCCTTCTCGTCCTCCTCCGATATTGACCACTCCACTTTAGCTGAGTCTTCCATTTTTGACTCTGGGCTAGAAAAAGACAAAATTTGCATACTTGCACCATCATCAGGGGAAGCACACCCAATAGGTGGCGCTGTGTCTTCACCTTCCATAGGTATAACCCCAGGTGCTTCATCAACACTTTGCTCTGCAGGAGGGACCACACCCAACTCCATGCTGTTAGTATGTGAGGTTAGAACCTCTCCTAATACAGCTTTCCCTGGGTCCTGACAAGCAGACACAGAAACACTGCCAGCAGGCTCTGAAATTTCCTCAGAAGAGGCAGCAAGGGAACTTGTTGTTCTCACCTGTCTGCCCCATGTTCTTCTCTCTTGTCCTAAGAAAGGAAACACCTTTGGACATTTCCTACAGGTATGGCCAGGCAAACCACAAATATCACACCTGGATGGGGAAATACATGCACTAGCCTCATGTCCGGTTTCCTTGCAATTTCTGCAAACCTTGCCTTTACATGCATCTTTGGTATGCCCGTAGGAAAAACATGATCTGCAAAAGCATGGCATATCTTGGTAATACAGATACCCCTTATTACCACCAATTGAAAAATTAGCAGGAGGATTCATCACTCCTCCAATACAGCTGGAGTCAGGTTTCAGCCTGACCCAGTACTTGATATCACCATTGAAAACTCCCCATAGATTCTTCTGCTCCACACCACCTCTAACATGGGTACAGTAGTGAGCTAAAAAGGCCCTGACCAGCCTTCTATCCAGAAATGGGTTATACATGTGGATGGTAATACATTTCTCCACTGCTGAAAAAAGAGGTTGCACTTCAATAGATGTTAAAGCCTCATGCATGTGTTTCTCCTTGAGCAACTGAAAAACATTTAGACAGTAGGCGGCCTCAAAAAAGGATACATCATACGTAGCAATATTGCTGAAAGCTTGGATACAGAATACCTCTACCAACTTAACTCCAGCCAGGTCCAGAAGGATGTTCTCAATGATGTGCCCAGTATCCACTTCGTCTCTCCTCTGCTCTTTTACCACAAAACGAATAGTATTCCGCACTGCTGCCATCTTGATATGGAATGCCCAACGGCACGGTGATCGCTCCCAAAAACGTCGGAGAGGACTCCACGAAAGACCGAACCCCCGGCCCAGACCAGGCAATAAACCTGATCTGAGCCAAAAGGCCGAGAAGCGATAACCCGAATGGGCCGGCCGTTGACCGAGCCTGCCTAATACTGCTGTTCACCCCTTGCAGCGATTGATTCAGCCTACTCCTAGGCAATTCCATGGGGCCCTGCAGGCTCACACACATTTACAGCTACTAAGCGGGAGGGAGGTGAATAAAGGCCGGAGAGGAAGCTACACAGGATTTGCTTCTTTTGCTTGCACCACAATGCAGTGCTGAAAGAGGAGGAATCTACATAAAAACGCCTTCCTGGCAACGCCCAAATGCCCTCCTGCCATGCAGATAAACACTGGCAGCGGCAGCAAGTGCATGCCCACAGCCACCCCTTGTTCCTTCACACCTTGTATCAGCTGTAATCCAGTCCAGTGCTGCCTGCTGAGCAGCACTGACCAACACTGCCTGGGCCCAGGCTTTTATCTATCTCTGAGGCAGGCCCCATTATGATGTCAGAAAGCTGGCTCTGGAATCCTGAGGGCTCCACTATGACACGTGCAAAGTTCCGTCTGAACTTTATATAAGACGGTGAGGCTCAGTCAGTCACTCAGTGTTGCCTGAGAGGGCAACACTGCAACAGCCGGCCGCCAGGCTGTCTTTTTTTTGCACATTTATTTGCCTCCAGGAGGCCACAAGAGGGAGACAAGGGACTGCAAAATGGAAAATAAGCATCCACCAACTTTACAGACAACTTCTCTTTGCTCCTACAACCTCCATCCTTGCACAGTTTGTTATTCTTCTAGGTAACATAGTAACAAATCCAAATTGCTGCTCTCTTTGTAGGCAAGCAAGGCTTTGTTGCAACTGCAATTCTTACTTCTTCTTGAAATGTAGGGACGACAGTACATTCCATCACATCCATGTAGTGTACACAGGTAGGTCCATTGTGGCGGGCAGGCAGGCAGGCAGGCAGGCGGGCGGGCGGGCGGCTTTAATGGCTGTTTGCTGTTCCCCTACTCCACTCCGCTATTTGACTGTGGTGCTGCATCAATCAGTGGCTGGCTCAGGTGCAGCTCTTTAACCTACCTAGGAGGGAGGGCGGAGAGAAGACAAGGAAGGTGAATGAGCTGTTCCAATGTGAAATGCCGGAAACACAGAAACACAGAAGACACACACACAACAAGAGGTGGCAATGTATTAATTAATTGCATTTAATAAATGAGCTCATTATCACACATGACTGTACAAATGCATTGTCCAACAGGTGTTGAAATAATGGGATTAAAAGGGGAGATCCCATCAGAAAGACAAAAACAATAGCAAACACAAATAGCACTTTTGGAATCTGATTTTAGTCAACACATAAGGGAAGGGTGCACCGGTCCTGGAAATACTGCAATACCAGGTCAATGCGTGGAGTGGACAGAGCAAGCTCTATTTCCATCTCCCTGTTCTAAAAATCCATTTAATATATGGTCCCCAGATAGGGGACGTATCAGATATTAAACTGATAAGAACAGATTTTTTTTTTTTTTTTTTTTTTTTTAGCCCGAGTCGTGCTTTCTATCACCCAAGTGCATAAAAAGTGCAGAGGTGCCACACAAAAAGTGCACAAGGATGCGGTCTATCGCAGCCCTTCTCTTAAAAGAGAGAGGCCCCGCATAACCATTCCCTGACCCTCCAAACCATAGGCCTAGAGGATCAAGGATCGATGGTCCCCCCTCGCCGAAGCTTAGGGAGACCCAAACACACTCCTAGGCTTCTACCTGGGCTGCCACCCCAGTGTCCACCTAGGAGCCTGCATCCTAGTTGCACCTCCCCTCCGAAGAAGGGAGGCCGGGTTGCAGGGGAAAAAGGAACCAGAAGGCCACACATTTTCCCCCTAGACCTCAGGAGGGTCCCAAAAGGGCACCGCATCCCAAAATCCTTGTGACAAACGTGACAAACACACAGTGAAAAACAAAATTAAATAAGTGGATGTGCGCTGTGATACAGCCTGGACATCCGCCAGGTATAAAAAAAATTCCTCATCTCCCAGCCAGAAGGCCGGGAGAATAAAGGTGTGTGCTCATATAGCGTGAAAGAGAGTGCGTGCAAGTGTGCCTTCACTCAGTGGGATCCCACCCCCAGTGAGTTAGGGCACCCCAGGGTCACCAGCCCTGGGGCACATAGCAACTCGGGCTTTCAAACTACCCGACCTCCTGACCTCGATCCGGCGGTCGCCTGGTCACCTACAAATGGTACCTTTAAACCAAATGCGTACACCAGAGCGATGACCGTTGTGGTTCCCTGCCCTCACCTCGGCGTTCTGTCATCCCCCTACGATGGCCCACGTACCACCGGCAGGGATGATTACTAACCTCAGCTTGAGCAGGTTTTTTTTTTTTTTTTTTTTTTTTTTTTGAAAGCCCGAGTCGTGCTTTCTATCACCCAAGTGCATAAAAAGTGCAGAGGTGCCACACAAAAAGTGCACAAGGATGCGGTCTATCGCAGCCCTTCTCTTAAAAGAGAGAGGCCCCGCATAACCATTCCTCGACCCTCCAAGCCTTAGGCCTAGAGGATCAAGGATCGATGATCCCCCTTCGCCGAAGCTTAGGGAGACCCAACAACACTCCAAGGCTTCTACCTGGGCTGCCACCCCAGTGTCCACCTTGGAGCCTGCATCTAAGGTGCACCTCCCCTCCGAAGAAGGGAGGCCGGGTTGCAGGGGAAAAAGGAACCAGAAGGCCACACATTTTCCCCCTAGACCTCAGGAGGGTCCCAAAAGGGCACCGCATCCCAAAATCCTTGTGACAAAACGTGACAAACACACAGTGAAAAACAAAATTAAATAAGTGGATGTGCGCTGTGATACAGCCTGGACATCCGCCAGGTATAAAAAATTCCTCATCTCCCAGCCAGAAGGCCGGGAGAATAAAGGTGTGTGCTTAAAAGTGTGAAAGAAGAGTGCGTGCAAATGTGCCTTTGCTCAGTGGGATCCCACCCCCAGTGAGTTAGGGCACCCCAGGGTCACCAGCCCTGGGGCACATAGCAACTCGGGCTTTCATACTACCCGACCTCCTGACCTCGATCCGGCGGTCGCCTGGTCACCTACAAATGGTACCTTTAAACCAAATGCGTACACCAGAGCGATGACCGTTGTGGTTCCCTGCCCTCACCTCGGCGTTCTGTCATCCCCCTACGATGGCCGCTGTACCACCGGCAGGGATGATTACTAACCTCAGCTTGAGCAGGTACTACACTTGATCTTAGCCAAAAGGCCGAGAAGCGATAACCCGAATGGGCCGGCCGTTGACCGAGCCTGCCTAATACTGCTGTTCACCCCTTGCAGCGATTGATTCAGCCTACTCCTAGGCAATTCCATGGGGCCCTGCAGGCTCACACACATTTACAGCTACTAAGCGGGAGGGAGGTGAATAAAGGCCGGAGAGGAAGCTACACAGGATTTGCTTCTTTTGCTTGCACCACAATGCAGTGCTGAAAGAGGAGGAATCTACATAAAAACGCCTTCCTGGCAACGCCCAAATGCCCTCCTGCCATGCAGATAAACACTGGCAGCGGCAGCAAGTGCATGCCCACAGCCACCCCTTGTTCCTTCACACCTTGTATCAGCTGTAATCCAGTCCAGTCCGGTGCTGCCTGCTGAGCAGCACTGACCAACACTGCCTGGGCCCAGGCTTTTATCTATCTCTGAGGCAGGCCCCATTATGATGTCAGAAAGCTGGCTCTGGAATCCTGAGGGCTCCACTATGACACGTGCAAAGTTCCGTCTGAACTTTATATAAGACGGTGAGGCTCAGTCAGTCACTCAGTGTTGCCTGAGAGGGCAACACTGCAACAGCCGGCCGCCAGGCTGTCTTTTTTTTGCACATTTATTTGCCTCCAGGAGGCCACAAGAGGGAGACAAGGGACTGCAAAATGGAAAATAAGCATCCACCAACTTTACAGACAACTTCTCTTTGCTCCTACAACCTCCATCCTTGCACAGTTTGTTATTCTTCTAGGTAACATAGTAACAAATCCAAATTGCTGCTCTCTTTGTAGGCAAGCAAGGCTTTGTTGCAACTGCAATTCTTACTTCTTCTTGAAATGTAGGGACGACAGTACATTCCATCACATCCATGTAGTGTACACAGGTAGGTCCATTGTGGCGGGCAGGCAGGCAGGCAGGCAGGCGGGCGGGCGGGCGGCTTTAATGGCTGTTTGCTGTTCCCCTACTCCACTCCGCTATTTGACTGTGGTGCTGCATCAATCAGTGGCTGGCTCAGGTGCAGCTCTTTAACCTACCTAGGAGGGAGGGCGGAGAGAAGACAAGGAAGGTGAATGAGCTGTTCCAATGTGAAATGCCGGAAACACAGAAACACAGAAGACACACACACAACAAGAGGTGGCAATGTATTAATTAATTGCATTTAATAAATGAGCTCATTATCACACATGACTGTACAAATGCATTGTCCAACAGGTGTTGAAATAATGGGATTAAAAGGGGAGATCCCATCAGAAAGACAAAAACAATAGCAAACACAAATAGCACTTTTGGAATCTGATTTTAGTCAACACATAAGGGAAGGGTGCACCGGTCCTGGAAATACTGCAATACCAGGTCAATGCGTGGAGTGGACAGAGCAAGCTCTATTTCCATCTCCCTGTTCTAAAAATCCATTTAATATATGGTCCCCAGATAGGGGACGTATCAGATATTAAACTGATAAGAACAGATTTTTTCTTTTTTTTCATTCAGATCACGTCTTAAAAATCATAAAATTCAAAATAAAAAAGACTTAGATCATCACAATGAAAACTGAAAACGTATAATTAACTTTTGTTTTCCTCTTTCCTTTTTTCCTTTTAAGAAATCAAAAAAACATTCCTTTTTTAACAGCAATAGTTCCTAACATATCCACTAAATGTTCCTGCAAATCATTACCATCCCATTCACAGTTTACAATGCACGCTAACCACGTTGGCACACCATACCGTTCAAGAAACCCTGGTAAATTTTCTCTTACACAGAGCCGCACCCTTCTCCGCATTTTTTCAAAATTAATTTTACTACGTAACTGCTCTACTTCTTCCAGTAACCTGTCTCTTTCTGCTCTTTCCTCTTCTGAAATGACACTTTTTTTCTTTCTCTCTGCTTTTTTCCTTTTTTTCTCATCACTTTGCCCACTTCCTTCCAATTTCTGAAGCTTTCCTTCTTCCAAACTAACTTCCGCTTCCTTTCTTTTGACTATCTTCTTATTTTCCTCTTGTACCTCACGTTTGCTTTTCTTTGGGCATGATTTGAATATGTGCCCCTCCTCTCCACACATATTACATACTTTCCCTTTCTGACATTCATTATACTTATGCCCCTCTTGCAGACATTTTGTACACATTACTTTCTCACACGTTTCTCTCTCATGACCATAATCTTTACAATTCAAACAAAACATATCCATTCCCAAAAAAAATAAATTTCCACATGCACTTCCAATCTTAAACCGCGCTGGAGGAAACAATAGGTTTCTAGATTCACCAATTCTCACAAATTTACAAAGAAATTTCCATTTCCCAGTCCAAAATCCAAAGGGGTTAAACACTTTCCCCTTTCCCACCACCTCCTCACAAAACTTAGTGAGAAATGACTTAATGTCCTCTTCCTCCACGTAAGGCGAAAACATCTTTACGACCACCAACTTCTTGTTTGGCACAAAATGTGGTGTTACCTTCACACCCACAAGTCTTGGGTCCCTTTTACCTTCCTTCAAGCGTTCCAAAAAATCTGAATAAATTTCTTCTGTAGCGAAGGTAACGTCAAAGCACCCTCTCCTCGGATAGTCCATCACCGCCAAAATGCACGATCTCTCCAGCTGAAAGAAATCCAACAAAAGGACCTTCGTGATGTACTCCAAATCCTTCCTTTGCCTCTCAGATTCCTCCACGAAAAACCGGACCGCATTCCTGGTTCGCATATGTTCGGGAATTTCCTCCATCCTGCTCCAAAAGAATTCCAGCAATCTCCAAAGAAATACCTTCAGTACCGGAGTACCAGGCAGGTGATCGCTCCCCGTTGCCCTGGACTAATCCTCCTCCCCAATAGCAGCAGAGGGGTGAAGTCTCTCCTAAGAGAAACGATCCCCCCAGGCCAAGGAAAAGGGTACCAGGGCACCTCCTGACCAAGAAACAAGGCAATACCCTAAAGTACTACACTTGATCTTAGCCAAAAGGCCGAGAAGCGATAACCCGAATGGGCCGGCCGTTGACCGAGCCTGCCTAATACTGCTGTTCACCCCTTGCAGCGATTGATTCAGCCTACTCCTAGGCAATTCCATGGGGCCCTGCAGGCTCACACACATTTACAGCTACTAAGCGGGAGGGAGGTGAATAAAGGCCGGAGAGGAAGCTACACAGGATTTGCTTCTTTTGCTTGCACCACAATGCAGTGCTGAAAGAGGAGGAATCTACATAAAAACGCCTTCCTGGCAACGCCCAAATGCCCTCCTGCCATGCAGATAAACACTGGCAGCGGCAGCAAGTGCATGCCCACAGCCACCCCTTGTTCCTTCACACCTTGTATCAGCTGTAATCCAGTCCAGTCCGGTGCTGCCTGCTGAGCAGCACTGACCAACACTGCCTGGGCCCAGGCTTTTATCTATCTCTGAGGCAGGCCCCATTATGATGTCAGAAAGCTGGCTCTGGAATCCTGAGGGCTCCACTATGACACGTGCAAAGTTCCGTCTGAACTTTATATAAGACGGTGAGGCTCAGTCAGTCACTCAGTGTTGCCTGAGAGGGCAACACTGCAACAGCCGGCCGCCAGGCTGTCTTTTTTTTGCACATTTATTTGCCTCCAGGAGGCCACAAGAGGGAGACAAGGGACTGCAAAATGGAAAATAAGCATCCACCAACTTTACAGACAACTTCTCTTTGCTCCTACAACCTCCATCCTTGCACAGTTTGTTATTCTTCTAGGTAACATAGTAACAAATCCAAATTGCTGCTCTCTTTGTAGGCAAGCAAGGCTTTGTTGCAACTGCAATTCTTACTTCTTCTTGAAATGTAGGGACGACAGTACATTCCATCACATCCATGTAGTGTACACAGGTAGGTCCATTGTGGCGGGCAGGCAGGCAGGCAGGCAGGCGGGCGGGCGGGCGGCTTTAATGGCTGTTTGCTGTTCCCCTACTCCACTCCGCTATTTGACTGTGGTGCTGCATCAATCAGTGGCTGGCTCAGGTGCAGCTCTTTAACCTACCTAGGAGGGAGGGCGGAGAGAAGACAAGGAAGGTGAATGAGCTGTTCCAATGTGAAATGCCGGAAACACAGAAACACAGAAGACACACACACAACAAGAGGTGGCAATGTATTAATTAATTGCATTTAATAAATGAGCTCATTATCACACATGACTGTACAAATGCATTGTCCAACAGGTGTTGAAATAATGGGATTAAAAGGGGAGATCCCATCAGAAAGACAAAAACAATAGCAAACACAAATAGCACTTTTGGAATCTGATTTTAGTCAACACATAAGGGAAGGGTGCACCGGTCCTGGAAATACTGCAATACCAGGTCAATGCGTGGAGTGGACAGAGCAAGCTCTATTTCCATCTCCCTGTTCTAAAAATCCATTTAATATATGGTCCCCAGATAGGGGACGTATCAGATATTAAACTGATAAGAACAGATTTTTTTTTTTTTTTACAAAAGTTTTTATTGATCAATTGAAACAAAATACAAGTACAATATACATCATAATACAATCAGAACAATGTCAGTGTCATACAATCGTTTCAGTTCACACAAGTAATGTACAAAATAATCACACCCAATGTTTCCATTTCTTAACCTTCCAGATCCCCTCAGAATCTGACCCAGAACGTTTACAATCAAGCTTGTACATAAAATACAATCTACTGAGAAACAATTTAATACAGTCATCAACAGACATTTTGTCTTTTTTATAAACCAGAATATTTCGTGAGTCCCATAAAGTTTCACGCAGGGCAATAGTAAACATCCACACTAGTCTGTGTTGCACAGACATTGTAAGGCCTACCCCATAAAGTAACATGCTGACAGAGGCAGAAGAGATGCCAGTAAGTTCTAAAAACAAACGCTTTAACTTAGCAATGACCTGTTTGGCATAGGGACAACCATAAAGCAAGTGAAATACGGTTTCTATGTCACCGCAATTTTCCCTCGGACACTGTTCAGATGGCGCCATATCTCTGCGTTTTAAGAACGCCTTTGTTGGAAGAGCCTCATGAAAGGATAACCATGTCACCTCCCTTTGTTTGGGTGACACTGGCAAAGCACTGACCATTTTCCATGCATTTTTAGCCTGAGAGCTAGACAGGTCAGCTATGTTCGTTACAATTTCATCCTTCCGGTACCATTTCAGAATATGAATTTTACTGGTGCTTAATAATCCCAAGGATTCTAGATTATATTTATTCTTGAAATATTGTAGTGCAAAGTAAAAAGGAGGCGCAACAAAGGCCCAAGGTTTGGTTCTATCTAACGGTAACCAACCCCATTTATGAAACATCCAGCCACCCAAATATCGGATCATGTGACCGGCCCATCTTTTAGATAGTACTAACTTGTGTATTAATAACCAGTAGTGCATGTGAGATAGAAAAGCAATGTCAGGAAAATGTAGACCACCGTTAATGGGTAATTTCAGACATTTGACACGAGCAACTTTCTCAGCTTTTGACCCCCATAGAAAGATACACAATATTCTGGTCATTTGCTGTATCCACCTGCTGGAGGGAGTGAAAACACAGGTGAGATAAAAAATCATGGGCAAGATGACTGCCTTTATTATGAGCACCTTCCCAAAAAGAGACATTTGCCTGGTCTTATAGAAGTTCAGCTTCTGTGTTACTCTTTCACCCAACTTCTGAAAGGATTGGCTACCTTTTAACGCCTGATCATAATGAACCCCCAGAATAGTCAGTCCCTGTGGGTCATGGGGCACCTGTGTGTCTTGTACAGGTGTGACAGCCGCAAACGTTGAGTATTTGCATTTATCCCAGTTTACAGACATGGCAGACACATTACAGAAAATACGTAAATGTAATTTTGCTCTATTCAAGTCCGCTTGGGATGTGTTAACCAACACCACATCATCCATATAGGCCAGTAATTTTACTGCCTCACCTTGAGACCCTGGGAGAAAGAAACCTTTTATTATTTTATCTTTAATAACAGACTGAATAAAAGTTTCCATGACACTTATGAAAAGTACTGGCGACAAAGGGCACCCCTGTCGCACCCCAGAAGAAACCGTGAAAGGGTCGCCTAGGGAACCATTAACCTGAACACAGCTAGTAACCTCCGAATACATACTTTGAATGACTCGCAGCATCTGTGCAGGGATACCAAAAGCACGTAAAACAGAAAATAAAAATTGATGTGAAACTGTGTCATACGCTTTTTGCAGATCAATGGAAGTAAGAACCAATAGCGAACGATTAGACAGAGACGTATGAATAATATCCCTAACCAGCAAAAGGTTTTCATGAATACGCCTACCAGGCACTGCACATGTCTGAGCAGGCCCGATAAGATCTGGTAACACAGCGCTAAGTCTGGATGTGAGAATTTTCGCCACCACCTTATAATCAACATTGAGTAATGTAATAGGGCGCCAGTTTTTGACATCCCTACGGTCACCCTTCTTATACAATAAAGTAATCACTCCATTCTTCATAGAAGCAGATAATTCCCCTGTAGAAATAATCAAGTGAATGATTTGGACAAAAACTATTTTGATGATGTCCCAAAAGGTAATATAAAATTCCTTAGATAATCCATCTAAACCTGGAGTCTTATTATTCTGCATGGACTTTAAGGTATTCAGAACTTCTTCCTCCGTCACAGGTGCCACTAAGGAGGGGACAGCGGTATCATGGACCTGCTTATCAAGGACAGAACAATAGTCATCAATTTCTTCACTTGAAGCAGCATCACGATTAGAATACAATGCAGAGTAAAAGTTAGATATAACAGGTCCCACACCTGGGCCCTGCACCTCATTGCCTTGGTCATCTAAAACAGTTTTGAACACAGAATGAACACGAACAGATTTTTTAAAGAAATACCTGGTGCAGCACTCATTTTCCTCCATATGCTGCACCTTAGCACGAAACATAATGCTTTTACCCCGTCGGGCAAGGGTGTCATTGAAAGCCTGTTTGGCAGTTTGTAATTCGTCAGAAACATCAATCCCTTCTCTTTGTAATTTCCCCAAAACCACAAGGTTGTTGATTAGTTTGGTATATTGCCTTCTATGCTGCTTGGCCAAACTTCTGCCGTAACGCTGGAAGAAGGAGGCAACATTTACTTTTATCCAATCCCACCACAACAGAGGTGAGGCGAAGGAGGTTTCCTTTGAAACCCATACATTAAATTGCATTTCAAACAATTTATGAACATCGGGTTCCCCTAAAAGTAAGTTGTTGAGTTTCCAAAACCCCTTGCCTTGCACAATGGCACCTTGTAAGGACACATCACATAATAAACCCACATGGTCAGAAAAACCAACATTAACAATGGAAAATTGCATAACTGTAAAATGAGATGTGCAAAACATAAAGTCAATGCGTGATTTCACCTTGCCATGATCAGCATAGTAGGTGTAAATAGGGTCAGAGTGATGTGGAACAGCACAAATGTCCTTTAAGGAGAAATCCTGTAAGATAGAATTTAGCAAAGTTCCAGTGCTGTCCAGTTTACAGTTATTTGTAGTACCACAGCGCCCTCTAGTGTCAATGATACTATTGAAATCTCCTGCAAGTACAGTTGGTAAAGTACCTGGCAGGAAAACCTTTAAATTATGAAAAAATTCTAAACGGTCAGCCTTGTTTGCAGGGGCATAAACATTAAATAATCGAAAAGGAGTCCCGGACAAGTCCATGTCGAGTTGCTGAAGCCGACCTGGTATTAAAACAGTATGATGGAAACAGTTTATCACAGAAGATTTGAGAAGAACCCCGACTCCAGTATTTCTAGTTAAGTCTGAAGGAGCCCAGTAAGCTGGCCCAGCTTGCCACTCCAAATTAGAGGGCATAACATTTAAAGCACATTCCTGGAGGCAAATCAGGTCCACAGGCTGAGTACGTAAAAAGTCTAAAACAGCAGCCCGTCTGTTTGTCGAGGCAATACCCCTGACATTTAGGGAAAGCACCCGTAACATTAGAATAAACTATATACAGTTAAAAAGTACTAAACCAGTCAAGGAGGGCCTTCGGAAAAGCCACATACCTCCTGTAGAAGTTGAACGCCAACGGAGTCCAGAAATTCGGAAGACGGGGAAATTAGAGGCGGGTCCTGGTGATGCGGAAGAGCCGTGTCCTCTTCAGAAGAGCAGGATAAGGCACTGTAGCGGTTGGGACTGGCAATGGAGTCCATCATCTTTTTCTTTGGAGGGCCTGCTCCGTCCTTACCAGGCTTGCGACGGGCCTTCACAACAGAGAAAACAGATCGATCTAGATCCTGATGGGGAGTAGGTGATATCACAGACCCAGAGGTAGTGGGTGCAGAGAGGTCCATACCCGCCGGCTCTGTATCCGCCCATACGATGGTCATGCCACTTTCCTCTGTGTCGGACTGGAAAGAAGAAAGGAACTCTTCAATCTCTGTAGCAGATGATGCGGTGTGCTGTGGCGAGGGAGCCTCAACCCTTGGAGCAGGGGAGACCTCAGCCGGCTTCTGCAGCTCTGTAACCTGGCTCAACGAAGAAGAAGCTGGAACAGCATCCGTCTGGGAAACAGCAGGCAAGTCCTTCAGAGAATCTGATGTAGAAGCTGGCACCAGGCCAGGACAATTCAGAGGCGGCAAGAGGGTCAGAGCCTGGGCCATAGGTAGCTCATTTGCGGGTGCCTCAGGCTCTGCCTCTGCCAGCTGGACCTCCAGGAAGATGGGCCCTCGTCCCGATCGGGCGGCATCAGCGTAGCTACGATTCGTCATCATTCCTCTGGGGCAGGCTCGCACCAAATGTTCTTTGGAGCCACACAGGTCACAGGTGCGAGGTTGGGAACAGTGCCCAGCATCATGGCTCGCGCTTCCACAGTTCCGGCAGCAGCGACCAGTCGGGCAGGACTCCTTGGTGTGCCCGAAGTTGAGACACTGCCTGCAGTACTTGGGCTGGCCTGGGTAGACCAGATATCCTCTGTTTCCTCCAAGGGAGAAGGAGGCAGGAGGGTGACAAACTCCACCGATTCCCTCAGGGTCTGGACGAAATCTCACCCAGAAACGAAGCTTGCCGTTGGGGATCCCGAAGACGTTCCTCAGCTTGTTGCCTCCTCTGACGCTGCTACAGTATCGCTGCAGGAAGGCCACCACATGCGCCAGCTCCGTGAAGGGGTTGAAGAGGTGGAGGGTAATCGGCTTCTCATCCATCTGGAACAGCGGTATCAAGAGGAAATCCGTCAGCTCCGGCTCAGTTAGCAGCTTTTTGCTTTTTTCAAAGACAGTCAGGCATTGTCCGTTTGTCTCAAAAGAGACATCGAAAAAGCCTTGGGCAGCACTGTCTTGAAGGCAGAAAATGTCAGTCGCTCTGAGTTTCAGCATCCTGAAAAGGACGGTCTGAACGAAAGGTCCAAGCTCATATCTTCGGTTGCAGTCTGGCTTTACCAGGAAGCGGATGGTATTTCGGATCCCCTGAGCCTCCATATCACCAGCCAGTGAAGTTCGATCCACTATCTTAGCCAAAAGGCCGAGAAGCGATAACCCGAATGGGCCGGCCGTTGACCGAGCCTGCCTAATACTGCTGTTCACCCCTTGCAGCGATTGATTCAGCCTACTCCTAGGCAATTCCATGGGGCCCTGCAGGCTCACACACATTTACAGCTACTAAGCGGGAGGGAGGTGAATAAAGGCCGGAGAGGAAGCTACACAGGATTTGCTTCTTTTGCTTGCACCACAATGCAGTGCTGAAAGAGGAGGAATCTACATAAAAACGCCTTCCTGGCAACGCCCAAATGCCCTCCTGCCATGCAGATAAACACTGGCAGCGGCAGCAAGTGCATGCCCACAGCCACCCCTTGTTCCTTCACACCTTGTATCAGCTGTAATCCAGTCCAGTCCGGTGCTGCCTGCTGAGCAGCACTGACCAACACTGCCTGGGCCCAGGCTTTTATCTATCTCTGAGGCAGGCCCCATTATGATGTCAGAAAGCTGGCTCTGGAATCCTGAGGGCTCCACTATGACACGTGCAAAGTTCCGTCTGAACTTTATATAAGACGGTGAGGCTCAGTCAGTCACTCAGTGTTGCCTGAGAGGGCAACACTGCAACAGCCGGCCGCCAGGCTGTCTTTTTTTTGCACATTTATTTGCCTCCAGGAGGCCACAAGAGGGAGACAAGGGACTGCAAAATGGAAAATAAGCATCCACCAACTTTACAGACAACTTCTCTTTGCTCCTACAACCTCCATCCTTGCACAGTTTGTTATTCTTCTAGGTAACATAGTAACAAATCCAAATTGCTGCTCTCTTTGTAGGCAAGCAAGGCTTTGTTGCAACTGCAATTCTTACTTCTTCTTGAAATGTAGGGACGACAGTACATTCCATCACATCCATGTAGTGTACACAGGTAGGTCCATTGTGGCGGGCAGGCAGGCAGGCAGGCAGGCGGGCGGGCGGGCGGCTTTAATGGCTGTTTGCTGTTCCCCTACTCCACTCCGCTATTTGACTGTGGTGCTGCATCAATCAGTGGCTGGCTCAGGTGCAGCTCTTTAACCTACCTAGGAGGGAGGGCGGAGAGAAGACAAGGAAGGTGAATGAGCTGTTCCAATGTGAAATGCCGGAAACACAGAAACACAGAAGACACACACACAACAAGAGGTGGCAATGTATTAATTAATTGCATTTAATAAATGAGCTCATTATCACACATGACTGTACAAATGCATTGTCCAACAGGTGTTGAAATAATGGGATTAAAAGGGGAGATCCCATCAGAAAGACAAAAACAATAGCAAACACAAATAGCACTTTTGGAATCTGATTTTAGTCAACACATAAGGGAAGGGTGCACCGGTCCTGGAAATACTGCAATACCAGGTCAATGCGTGGAGTGGACAGAGCAAGCTCTATTTCCATCTCCCTGTTCTAAAAATCCATTTAATATATGGTCCCCAGATAGGGGACGTATCAGATATTAAACTGATAAGAACAGATTTTTTTTTTTTTTTTTTTTTTTTTTTATTAAACCATTCAGGTTTTTTTGAATAAAACCGAGAACTGTAGTTGTTCAAACCACCTCTCTATTTTTCAAAAAATCTCATCACTCTGGTTCATTATTTTATTTTTCCATCAAATACAAGATAAATCAAACAAAATTCCTCAAACTAAATACCTCCATTTTAACATTCGCCATATCCCTTCCGCATCCATACCTCTTTCTAGATCCCATTTATAATAAAAATACAATTTAGCCAATACCATACTAACCACATCCTCCATCTCAAATACTTCTCTTTTATACACATTCAAATTCCTCGTATTCCACAATACTTCTTTCACACAAGTCAGAAAAATCCACAACACTCTATCCTTTTCACTACCCAAACTACACAAACCAAACAAGACAATTTCATACGTCAAAACCTTCAAACCAGTCAATTCTTCACACAACCCACTCAACTTTTTCCAAACATCCTTTGCATGTTTACACGACCAAAACACATGACTCACATCCTCATCATCCCCACAACCTTCTCTCGGACACCTTTCAGACGCAACCAAACCTCTTCTTTTCTGAACACTCCTTACAGGCAACACTCCATGTACCGACATCCATAACAAATCTTTCTGCTTATTTGACACATCATACGTAACAATCTTCTTCCACACAGACTTAGACTCCATCGAATTCAAACCATTTACAGAACACATCACATTATTCATACACATACTTCTCACAACATTCTTTTCTCTCAAAAATCTCTCCATTCTTACATCCTCTAGCTGGAACTTTTTGATAAATTTTTCTACATACAAATACCACCCCGTGCACTGGAAAGCAATTGGTTTACATAAATTTCTTTTTTCCCAACTTAGACGCTGAATCACCGTTCCAGCTAGATACTTAGACATTCTGGAAGCCTTGGATTCCTTAAATAAAAGCTCTACAAAAAAACGTACACAATTAATTCCAATGAAAATCTCCAAATTTGGGAAATCAAGGCCTCCATTACGTCTGCTTTTCATTAGAATTTCTCTCCTTGCCTTCTCAATCCCGCTCCCCCATAGAAAAAGGAACAAAACTCTATTCACTTTTTTTAACATAGCAACAGCAGGAGGAAAAACCAGAGCAACATATAAAATCATAGGTAGAATAATACTTTTGACAATTAAAACCTTCCCCGAAAAAGAAAGATCCCTCATTCTCCACATTTCCAACTTTCTCACAATCCTACCACCTAACTCATCCCAACTTTCTTTCCCTTTCAGCTCATCATCAAACACAATACCCAAAATTTTCACACCATTCACCTGTTCCATATCAGAATCACACACTCGCTCATTACTGAAAAAAATTTTAAATTTGCTCTTACCCCAATTTATTTTAAAAGCAGACGCAATACAAAACATATTTACAATCAACTTCACTCTGGACATATCATACACTGAATCACACAATACACAAATATCATCCATATATCCCAAAGCTTTCACACGCTTTCCATCACACCCGGGCACCACCAAACCTTTCACAACCTTATCATTTCTAATCATTTGCAACAATGGTTCAATCGCACAAATAAAAAGGATGGGAGACAACGGACAACCCTGTCGCACACCAGACATAATACTAAATGATTCTGAAAAAAACCCATTCACCTGCACACAACTCTTTGCATTCGCGTATAATTTCTTCAACAAACTCACAAACTGAACCGGAAAACCCATTCTCTCTAACACTTTGAACAAAAACACATGCGCCACACGATCAAACGCTTTCTCAAAATCTAACGCACACACAATCACCTTCTTATTCCGACCCTTACAATCCTCAAGCATGTCCCGCACCAACGCCACGTTCTCATGCAATTTCCTTTTCGGTACCGCACATACCTGATCCTCATCAATTACACACCCAATCACATCTCTCATACGATTCGCAATCAGCTTGGCAAAAATTTTATAATCCGTATTCAGCAAAGTAATTGGTCGCCAGTTTTCTAACCGTCTCTTATCTCCTTTTTTATGCAACAGAACTACCATACCCTTCTTCATCACATCACACATATTCGTCCCAGAAAACAACACTCTCATAACATCAATAACATCCTTCCCAATTATATCCCAATATTTCCCATAGAAATCAGCTGGTATTCCATCGATCCCTGGAGACTTATTTTTGGCCATACTTCCCACCACATCCTTTACTTCACCATCCATAATCTCACCAAGCAAAAGCTCACATTCACTTTCAGGAACAAAATTACACACAATATCCAAAAACTCATCATCGTCACCCAGATCACACTTCTTCACATCATACAGTTGTTTATAAAAATCAGACACCACATCAATCACATCCTTACCAAACACCTCTTTATCATCCTTATCCAATAACACATTCATACCACTTTTCCCACCACACATTTTTTTAAAGAAAAATCTAGTGCACTTCTCGTGATTATCTCTAACCTCCACCTTAGACCTAAATATTATTTCTTTCCCTTTCTCTCGGAACCACTCCTTAATATCTTTTTTTGTTTTTTCTAAATCGTGTCTTACATCCATACCCAAATTTTTACATTGATGAAGGAACGTCATCCTCATATTAAAGCGTGAATATTGCAATCTTTTCCTTCTCGCTCTTCTATATCCTATCTGTCTAAAAAACCCACCAATCTTTTTTTTCACCCATACCCACCATTCACACACATTAGAGAAAGAACTTTTCTTCCTAACCCAAAACCCATATTTTTTCCCAAACCTAGTTTTTACCCTTTCATCACTCAGAAAACTGACATTCATCTTCCATACCCCTCTACCATAAAAGAAATTATTTATAACAAAAACCCCCAACAAACACTCGTGATCTGAAAACCACACTCTCTCCTGCGCATAATCGACACATTTCATTGCTGAAGTAGAAAAAAAGAAAAAGTCCAGACGAGAATCCGTTCTTCCGTCATCGGCATGGTAAGTAAATGGACCTGGTTTCCTGGTGACAGCGTCCTGCAAAGCAAAGTCCTGCAAAATTTTATTCCACAAACTTCCGGTAGCGTCCACATTAGACTCTGTGGATCCAGCTCGGGCCTGCTTCTCCAGGATACAGTTAATATCACCGACAATAATAACAGGAACTTTACCATGTAGAAAAAATTTTAAACTATCAAAAAGTGCCAACCTATCAGTTTTCACAGCATGGCCATAGATATTGATAAGCCTAAACTGCCATCCCTTATAGGATAGTAACACACAGACACATCTTCCTTCCTGAATGATTTGAGTCTGTTTGATGACAAACTCATTATTTTTGAAGAGAATACCAATTCCATCATTCCTATTTGTGGAAGAAAAGGACCAAATTGCTTCCCCAAACTTCCATTCTTCTTTCCTAGGCATTTTTGATAAACCACATTCTTGTACGCAAACAATGTCACTGCCCTTAGAGGCCAAAAAGTCCAGGACTGCAGCACGCTTGTGAGCAGAGGAGAACACCCGTACATTTTGAGAGACAATCTTTAATCTCAAAGACATGCGGGCATAGTATGGTTAGTGGAAAAGAAAGCCATGAGAAAACCAGAACATATCACGTCCCAGGGAAATACATAGCTCTTTCCAGATTCGCCACATTGGCTTCACTGAGGAAACCTTCCCCAGGAGAGCTGGGTACTTCTGAGGCCACCTCAGATGACTTAGGGCTACAACTAGAGTCACTGTCCAGCAATGAGAAAGGATTTGCATGAGCAGAATCTTCCAACAAACCTATCTTCAGTCTCTTCACCGCCTTTCCAGACTTCCCCCTTTTTGAGACAACTTTGTGGAAAATTTCCGCACTAGTGGCACTAGGCATCCTGGCCTCCTTCTCGTCCTCCTCCGATATTGACCACTCCACTTTAGCTGAGTCTTCCGTTTTTGACTCTGGGCTAGAGAAAGACAAAATTTGCATACTTGCACCATTATCAGGGTATGCACACCCACTAGGTGGCGCTGTGTCTTCACCTTCCATAGGTATAACCACAGGTGTCTCATCAACAGTTGGCTCTGCAGGAGGGACCACACCCAACTCCATGCTATCAGTATGTGAGGTTAGAACCTCTCCAAATCCAGCTTTCCCAGGGTCCTGAGAAGCAGCCACAGAAACACTGCCAGCAGGCTCTGAAATTACATCAGAAGAGGCAGCAAGGGAACCTGTTGTTCTCACCTGTCTGCCCCATGTCCTTCTCTCTTGCCCTAAGAAGGGAAACACCTTTGGGCATTTTCTACAGGTATGACCAGGCAAACCACAAATGTCACACCTGGATGGGGAAATACATGCACTAGCCTCATGTCCTGTTTCTTTACAATTCCTGCATACCTTGCCTTTGCATGCATCTTTGGTATGCCCGTAGGAAAAACATGATCTACAAAAGCATGGCATATCTTGGTAGTAAAGATATCCCTTATTACCACCAATTGAAAAATTAGCAGGAGGATTCATCACTCCTCCAATACAGCTGGAGTCAGGTTTCAGCCTGACCCAGTACTTGATATCACCATTGAAAACTCCCCATAGATTCTTCTGCTCCACACCACCTCTAACATGGGTACAGTAGTGAGCTAAAAAGGCCCTAACCAGCCTTCTATCCAGAAATGGGTTATACATGTGGATTGTGATACATTTCTCCACTGCTGAAAAAAGAGGTTGCACTTCAATAGATGTTAAAGCCTCATGCATGTGTTTCTCCTTGAGCAACTGAAAAACATTTAGACAGTAGGCGGCCTCAAAAAAGGATACGTCATACGTAGCAATATTACTGAAAGCTTGGATACAGAATACCTCTACCAACTTAACTCCAGCCAGGTCCAGAAGGATGTTCTCAATGATGTGCCCAGTATCCACTTCGTCTCTCCTCTGCTCATTTACCACAAAACGAATAGTATTCCGCACAGCTGCCATCTTGATATGGAATGCCCAACGGCACGGTGATCGCTCCCAAAAACGTCGGAGAGGACTCCACGAAAGACCGAACCCCCGGCCCAGACCAGGCAATAAACCTGATCTGAGCCAAAAGGCCGAGAAGCGATAACCCGAATGGGCCGGCCGTTGACCGAGCCTGCCTAATACTGCTGTTCACCCCTTGCAGCGATTGATTCAGCCTACTCCTAGGCAATTCCATGGGGCCCTGCAGGCTCACACACATTTACAGCTACTAAGCGGGAGGGAGGTGAATAAAGGCCGGAGAGGAAGCTACACAGGATTTGCTTCTTTTGCTTGCACCACAATGCAGTGCTGAAAGAGGAGGAATCTACATAAAAACGCCTTCCTGGCAACGCCCAAATGCCCTCCTGCCATGCAGATAAACACTGGCAGCGGCAGCAAGTGCATGCCCACAGCCACCCCTTGTTCCTTCACACCTTGTATCAGCTGTAATCCAGTCCAGTCCGGTGCTGCCTGCTGAGCAGCACTGACCAACACTGCCTGGGCCCAGGCTTTTATCTATCTCTGAGGCAGGCCCCATTATGATGTCAGAAAGCTGGCTCTGGAATCCTGAGGGCTCCACTATGACACGTGCAAAGTTCCGTCTGAACTTTATATAAGACGGTGAGGCTCAGTCAGTCACTCAGTGTTGCCTGAGAGGGCAACACTGCAACAGCCGGCCGCCAGGCTGTCTTTTTTTTGCACATTTATTTGCCTCCAGGAGGCCACAAGAGGGAGACAAGGGACTGCAAAATGGAAAATAAGCATCCACCAACTTTACAGACAACTTCTCTTTGCTCCTACAACCTCCATCCTTGCACAGTTTGTTATTCTTCTAGGTAACATAGTAACAAATCCAAATTGCTGCTCTCTTTGTAGGCAAGCAAGGCTTTGTTGCAACTGCAATTCTTACTTCTTCTTGAAATGTAGGGACGACAGTACATTCCATCACATCCATGTAGTGTACACAGGTAGGTCCATTGTGGCGGGCAGGCAGGCAGGCAGGCAGGCGGGCGGGCGGGCGGCTTTAATGGCTGTTTGCTGTTCCCCTACTCCACTCCGCTATTTGACTGTGGTGCTGCATCAATCAGTGGCTGGCTCAGGTGCAGCTCTTTAACCTACCTAGGAGGGAGGGCGGAGAGAAGACAAGGAAGGTGAATGAGCTGTTCCAATGTGAAATGCCGGAAACACAGAAACACAGAAGACACACACACAACAAGAGGTGGCAATGTATTAATTAATTGCATTTAATAAATGAGCTCATTATCACACATGACTGTACAAATGCATTGTCCAACAGGTGTTGAAATAATGGGATTAAAAGGGGAGATCCCATCAGAAAGACAAAAACAATAGCAAACACAAATAGCACTTTTGGAATCTGATTTTAGTCAACACATAAGGGAAGGGTGCACCGGTCCTGGAAATACTGCAATACCAGGTCAATGCGTGGAGTGGACAGAGCAAGCTCTATTTCCATCTCCCTGTTCTAAAAATCCATTTAATATATGGTCCCCAGATAGGGGACGTATCAGATATTAAACTGATAAGAACAGATTTTTGATTGAAAAATGCTTTATTGACAATCAATCGTCATCATACAAACATTACTGCGACGCAGCGCAAGCCATGAAGCAGCAAATAATAAATAATAACAGTCGTCAAACATAACATGACAGTATAATACACAGTACAGGCTAGCCTATGCTATACATTACACCACATGCTACACTAACATTCTTGCATTCACTAAAGCCAAACAACAAAGCATTACAGACAAGTGATGGGATAGGGGAGTGGGTAGGAGGGGATAGGGAAGGGGGAAATCACAGGCCCGAAGCTTTATTGAAAGACAACACACAAGAAGGGAGAGTGGGGGGAAGGGGAGTATCAGTCCTCTTCCTCATCGACGTCCGGGCTGTCCCAGGTGGAATAGTCTCTGAGCAGGCTGTGGATCAGCCTGCGGCAGTCCTGGACGGACACACTCTCTCTCCGCAAAATCAGACGGTTCCTGGCAAACCATATAGCGTCCTTAAAGCAGTTCATAAGGCGCCAGGCTTCCTGGATTGCTCCATCCGTGGTATTCCCAGGAAATAGTCCATAAAGTACCGAGCGGTACGACAGTCTGTTCCTGGGTACTGAGTCCTTGAGTTCATGTTCCAAGGCTTTCAACAGACCCTGTGCAAAGGGGCACTGCCAGAAAATGTGCAAAGATGTTTCCTCCGTGAAGGGGCACCTGGGGCAGTACCGGGTCTTGCACAGGTTGCGGGCATGCATGAATGACCTAAGAGGCAGTCCTCCCTGGATGGCCATCCATGAAATGTCCTTGTGCCCGTTGGTCAACCTGCCAGATGACACGTTAGTCCAAACAGTCTCCAACGTGTCGGCATGAAGCCCTGGAACAGACTCCAGTGAGTCCTTTGCTCTGATGTGCTTGTGGATCGTCTTAGGTTTCCACAAGTCGGGCTTAAGACCCTCCAGTTGATGCTCCCTCACGAACCGGACGACATCTCCGTAGAACCAGGGAGCGTGCCAGTTGTAAGGGAAGGAGCTGTCCCACTTGTCCCAGCCAAAACCTCGCCAGAGGGGAAGGAGGAAGTAGCGGGACATGGCCTTGCCCGCAGAGCCGTTTGCTGTCCTCAGAGTCCTACGAACACAGTCACATACAAAAGCGATCCGCAGCAGAGTGGGAATGTCGGGTATACCCTTCCCACCTTTGCGGGGCTCCTTGTACATAACAGTCCGCTTTACTCTGTCCATTTTCGAGCCCCAGATGAAGCGAAACACAGTCCTGGTAATGGCCCTCGAGACGGTGGCAAGAGGGGGCCATGCCTGTGCAGTGTATTGTAGCACAGGCAAGACTTCGTTACGCAGGACCATTGCTTTGCCCTCAATAGTGAGTTGTCTGAGGCTCCACAGTCCGATCCTTTGGTTGACTTTGGCCAAGCGTTCTTCCCACGACTTTAGGGCTGCACCTTCCTTACCGAACCAGACTCCCAGAATTTTGATGAAGTCCGGCTTGATAGTAAACGGGAAGGAGGCAGGAGAAGGCAGGTACCACTTTCCGAAGAGCATGGCTTCCGACTTCCCGCAGTTGACTTTTGCCCCTGAAGCGCGTCCGAACTCCTCACAGGTCTGGACGAGTGCAGTCACCGAACTCTGGTCAGCGCAGAAGACGGTCACGTCGTCCATGTACAGCGAGCATTTGACCTCGAAGTGTCCTGGACCTGGTGCGGTGATCCCTCTGATCTCTCCATTCTGCCGGATAGCCTCTGCGGAGAGCTCTATAACACAAACAAAAAGGAGAGGTGAAAGAGGACAGCCTTGTCTAACCCCCGACGATACAGGAAAGGGGTCAGTCTTCCAGCCGTTCACCAGCACCGAGCTGTAAATGTCGCAATACATCAGGTTAACATACAAACAGAACAACCTGCCAAGCCGCAGCCTACGCAGAGCCTTACCCATGAATTCGTGAGAGACCCGGTCAAAAGCCTTCTCCTGATCCAGACTGACCAGGGCCGCGTGTGTACGGCGGCTTTGCATGTAATGCACCGTGTCCCTCACCAGGGCAAGACTGTCGGCCACCCTACGGCCAGGAATGCCGCAGGTTTGGTCCGATCCGATGATCTGTCCGATGACAACCTTCAGTCTGTTGGCCAATACTTTGGCGAGGATCTTGTAGTCCACGTTCAGGAGAGAGATGGGACGCCAGTTTTTCAGGTCACATCTCTCCCCCTTCCGCTTATACAAGATCGTGATCATGCCTTCTCTCAAGGACGGTGGCATTCTACCCTCCACCACCATCTCCTCATAGAGCTCCAGCAGGTCCGGACTGATCAAGTCCCCCAGCGCTACATAGAGCTCTGCTGGGAGACCATCACTGCCCGGGGTCCTGCCGGGTCTGAAGGATTTAGCGGCAGAGAGCAGTTCCTCCACCGTCAGGGGTACATCCATAGCCTCCGTACCTGCAGGATCAAGATGATTAGTGATACCTGACAGGAATTTATCGGCGGCTTCGGGGTCAGTGGTTTTCCGGGAGTAGAGGCTTCGGTAGTAGTCTGTGACGACTCCCATCACCTCCTTCTTCCCAGAATGCATGTTTCCGGTCTCATCTCGAAGTTCCTTCAGGGGCGTGTGGCCGGCATGGAGTTTCCTGAAAAAGAACGAGTTACATTTCTCACCCTTCTCCAGGTTCTCCACCTTGGAACGAAAGACAATTCGCTTGGATTCCTCCTCAAAGTGCCTTTTCAGGCCCTTTTTGGCTTCCTCCAGCTCCTTCCTGACGTCCCAGCCGCATTGAAGGAGGTCTTGCAGGGATCGCAGCTGACGCTGCATCTCTCTGAAGTCTCTCTTCCTCTCACACGCCTGTTGACGACTTTTTGCCTGAAAGAAACAACGAAATTCAACTTTAACATATTCCCACCAGTCACAGGTTTTGTCAAAGAAAACTTTATCATTCCTCCAAACAATATAGGCGTCTCTAAGTTCCGCCAGTACCTCCTCTCTTTCCAGCAGGGCACAATTCAGCTTCCAGGAGCCAGGGCCGGGAGGAAAACCGTGGCCGATGGCACCCTGGAAGAGAATGGCCCTGTGGTCAGAGAAGAAGCAGGGGACCATGGAGTGCCCATGCTGCTTGACTGCCCGGGAGGTGAACACAAAGTCAATCCGAGAACGAAGTGAGCCATCGGGTCGGCTCCATGAATAGTTCACAGAGCCAATCCCCATGGAGCCCACAACGTCCTGCAAGGATGCTTCGGTTACCATCTCGATAAGCAGTTTGGAACTGACATCCAGTTTGATTGAAGTGCCGGAACTTCGTCCATCCTCTTCGATGGGGCAGTTGAAGTCCCCGGCCATCACCACTGCCCTAGTGGTGGCGAGCTGGGTCCGCAGGGTCTGGAATAGTTCCAGGCGCTCAGCCTTCATAGGGGGAGCGTACACGTTGATGAGCCTAATCGGCTCTCCTGCCCAGGAACCGTCTACGACCAACAAGCGGCCGCAGGCGAGCTCCTGGACAGAGTCAACAGTAAATACGCTTCCCCTAATCAGGATGGCAACCCCTGCAGACTTACAGTCGCCCCCACCAGACCAGTAGGACGGGCCATGGGTCCACTGCCTGGCCAGATGATGGTATGACCTGGAAGAGGGGAGAGTACATTCCTGCAGCATAAATACATCACTCGACTGCTTGGAAAGAAAAGTTAGCACCATCTGACATCTAGTCCTATCTCTAACACTCCTCACACTGAGGCTAAAGATGTTAAGTTTAGCAGCCATGGGGGAGAATAAAGAAGGTTAGTGCAAACGATACACCTTAGTTACCAGTCCGGTCGGGCGGATCCTCCTCTCCTGGCGGGTCCGAAAGATCCAGCAGGCCCTCTGACAAAAATTGTTCCAGGATTGTAGCCACCTGGATGTCTGTTGTGAAGTCGATGACCTCAGGTTCAGACACGAGTTCCTCCACCATCTGCTCCATTTCCTCCTGCTGCGCAAGGGAATCTTCGCAGATTTCCACGACTTGTCGCTTTGAGGACTCAGCAGCTGGGCTGTCCCTCACCTTTCTCTTCCTCTGGATGGCACCTGAGGAGACAAGAGGGGGAAAATCCTCCAGGGAGAGGACTCCAGCAGCTGGAGGGGAAGATGTTAGTGCTGCTGGAGCTGGGGAGAAGGGAGGCTGGGTTGGGAGAGGTGCAGGTGACAGGACCACTGAGATGGGTGGGTAGGAGAAGGTGAGAGCCTCAGTGGGGGTGACAGGGGTTGGGGACGGGGGGGTGGGGAGGGCCGGGCGAGGGAGGGTGGGAAGGGTAGGGCGAGGGAGGGCCGGGAGACGGGGGGGAGGGACTGTCGTCTTCTTACCATCCTTCTTATTCCCGGTCTTCTGCGCCGCTGGAGCTCTGGCTGGGGCGGGGTTCCCTCTGGCCGGAGCTTTCGCCGCTACAGTTGCCCAGGATCGATCCCTCTTCGGGCAGTCCTTGTAGGAGTGGGCTGCTTGTCCGCAGAGGTTGCACATTGTCCGTTTCGGGCAGTCTTTGGTCTCGTGTCCTGTTACCCGGCAGTTCTTGCAGGCGTCCTCCTTGCAGTCCTTCACCGAATGACCCTTCTTGCTGCATCTCCTGCAGATCTGCGGCATGTCCGGGTAGTAGATGAGGCCGTAGGAGTTGCCCAGCGAGAATGACTGGGGCAGGTGTTGGAGGCCGTCTTCCGCGCTGGAATCCTTGTTCAGTCGGACGATTACCGACCACTTGCCAGTCCAGAAGCCGAGTCCGTTCAGGATGTGGGTGGGTTCCCTCACCACTGTGCAGAACCGCTTCAGGAGCGTGGTGATGTCTTTGCCGGGGGTGTGTGGGTTCCGCATTGAGACCGTCACCCGCCTTTCCTCTCTTTGGACAGGGCAGTTGCCCACAAAGCGAGAGAAAGGGGATTCAGGCCTCGCCGCTTTCACCATCTCCCAGTACCTTCTGCAGATGTTGATCGAAGCGAAGGTCACGAAGAACATCCCGGTCATGAAGGCCTGGATGCTGATGGTCTCCGGCTTAGCGAAGCCCTGGTCCAGGAGCATCTTCTGGCAGAACACTTCTTCCGTCATGTCCGGCACTCTCCCGTCCACCTCCTTCAGCTTCAGGGCCACCGTCTGCTTCATCCAGGGCTCCAGGGTTGGAGCAGCCTGGTTCGGCTTCCTGGTGGCCTGTTGGCTTGAGGAGGCTTCAGGAGGAGATGTCCTGGCCTGGGCCGGCTCACCTGGTCCATCAGCCTTCTCCTTCTGGGTGGCAGGGTTGCTGGTTGAGGCCATGGCTTCTTCCAGCTGTTCCTGTCGCTTGGGGAGGATCTTCGATAGCTCTTTCCCAAAGGGGGCGGAGCTATGCAAATCTTCTCCTTGCTGGCCGAGGTTCTTCCACGAAATTTCTTCCGCAGCGGTTCCTCGTCGAGCTTCTTCTGCGGCCGAGCTTCTTCAAAGATCCCCTTCAGCAGCGGCTCTTCTCCGAAGGTCTCTGTCGCAGTTCTCCTTCTTCTTCCCGGCAGCGATCACCCGGAGCTTCTTCCCCGATGGCGGCTTCTCCCTTCTGGATCGTCGTCTTCGCTGGTTCTTCTCCGCAGTTCGTCGCCGGCTTCGTCTGGAACGCTCTTGGATCGCTAAGCTAGTGTTTATAGCCCCCAGTGGTTCTCCGAGCTATCTATCCTTACAAGGACTGATAAGAACAGATTTTTTGATTGAAAAATGCTTTATTGACAATCAATCGTCATCATACAAACATTACTGCGACGCAGCGCAAGCCATGAAGCAGCAAATAATAAATAATAACAGTCGTCAAACATAACATGACAGTATAATACACAGTACAGGCTAGCCTATGCTATACATTACACCACATGCTACACTAACATTCTTGCATTCACTAAAGCCAAACAACAAAGCATTACAGACAAGTGATGGGATAGGGGAGTGGGTAGGAGGGGATAGGGAAGGGGGAAATCACAGGCCCGAAGCTTTATTGAAAGACAACACACAAGAAGGGAGAGTGGGGGGAAGGGGAGTATCAGTCCTCTTCCTCATCGACGTCCGGGCTGTCCCAGGTGGAATAGTCTCTGAGCAGGCTGTGGATCAGCCTGCGGCAGTCCTGGACGGACACACTCTCTCTCCGCAAAATCAGACGGTTCCTGGCAAACCATATAGCGTCCTTAAAGCAGTTCATAAGGCGCCAGGCTTCCTGGATTGCTCCATCCGTGGTATTCCCAGGAAATAGTCCATAAAGTACCGAGCGGTACGACAGTCTGTTCCTGGGTACTGAGTCCTTGAGTTCATGTTCCAAGGCTTTCAACAGACCCTGTGCAAAGGGGCACTGCCAGAAAATGTGCAAAGATGTTTCCTCCGTGAAGGGGCACCTGGGGCAGTACCGGGTCTTGCACAGGTTGCGGGCATGCATGAATGACCTAAGAGGCAGTCCTCCCTGGATGGCCATCCATGAAATGTCCTTGTGCCCGTTGGTCAACCTGCCAGATGACACGTTAGTCCAAACAGTCTCCAACGTGTCGGCATGAAGCCCTGGAACAGACTCCAGTGAGTCCTTTGCTCTGATGTGCTTGTGGATCGTCTTAGGTTTCCACAAGTCGGGCTTAAGACCCTCCAGTTGATGCTCCCTCACGAACCGGACGACATCTCCGTAGAACCAGGGAGCGTGCCAGTTGTAAGGGAAGGAGCTGTCCCACTTGTCCCAGCCAAAACCTCGCCAGAGGGGAAGGAGGAAGTAGCGGGACATGGCCTTGCCCGCAGAGCCGTTTGCTGTCCTCAGAGTCCTACGAACACAGTCACATACAAAAGCGATCCGCAGCAGAGTGGGAATGTCGGGTATACCCTTCCCACCTTTGCGGGGCTCCTTGTACATAACAGTCCGCTTTACTCTGTCCATTTTCGAGCCCCAGATGAAGCGAAACACAGTCCTGGTAATGGCCCTCGAGACGGTGGCAAGAGGGGGCCATGCCTGTGCAGTGTATTGTAGCACAGGCAAGACTTCGTTACGCAGGACCATTGCTTTGCCCTCAATAGTGAGTTGTCTGAGGCTCCACAGTCCGATCCTTTGGTTGACTTTGGCCAAGCGTTCTTCCCACGACTTTAGGGCTGCACCTTCCTTACCGAACCAGACTCCCAGAATTTTGATGAAGTCCGGCTTGATAGTAAACGGGAAGGAGGCAGGAGAAGGCAGGTACCACTTTCCGAAGAGCATGGCTTCCGACTTCCCGCAGTTGACTTTTGCCCCTGAAGCGCGTCCGAACTCCTCACAGGTCTGGACGAGTGCAGTCACCGAACTCTGGTCAGCGCAGAAGACGGTCACGTCGTCCATGTACAGCGAGCATTTGACCTCGAAGTGTCCTGGACCTGGTGCGGTGATCCCTCTGATCTCTCCATTCTGCCGGATAGCCTCTGCGAAGAGCTCTATAACACAAACAAAAAGGAGAGGTGAAAGAGGACAGCCTTGTCTAACCCCCGACGATACAGGAAAGGGGTCAGTCTTCCAGCCGTTCACCAGCACCGAGCTGTAAATGTCGCAATACATCAGGTTAACATACAAACAGAACAACCTGCCAAGCCGCAGCCTACGCAGAGCCTTACCCATGAATTCGTGAGAGACCCGGTCAAAAGCCTTCTCCTGATCCAGACTGACCAGGGCCGCGTGTGTACGGCGGCTTTGCATGTAATGCACCGTGTCCCTCACCAGGGCAAGACTGTCGGCCACCCTACGGCCAGGAATGCCGCAGGTTTGGTCCGATCCGATGATCTGTCCGATGACAACCTTCAGTCTGTTGGCCAATACTTTGGCGAGGATCTTGTAGTCCACGTTCAGGAGAGAGATGGGACGCCAGTTTTTCAGGTCACATCTCTCCCCTTTCCGCTTATACAAGATCGTGATCATGCCTTCTCTCAAGGACGGTGGCATTCTACCCTCCACCACCATCTCCTCATAGAGCTCCAGCAGGTCCGGACTGATCAAGTCCCCCAGCGCTACATAGAGCTCTGCTGGGAGACCATCACTGCCCGGGGTCCTGCCGGGTCTGAAGGATTTAGCGGCAGAGAGCAGTTCCTCCACCGTCAGGGGTACATCCATAGCCTCCGTACCTGCAGGATCAAGATGATTAGTGATACCTGACAGGAATTTATCGGCGGCTTCGGGGTCAGTGGTTTTCCGGGAGTAGAGGCTTCGGTAGTAGTCTGTGACGACTCCCATCACCTCCTTCTTCCCAGAATGCATGTTTCCGGTCTCATCTCGAAGTTCCTTCAGGGGCGTGTGGCCGGCATGGAGTTTCCTGAAAAAGAACGAGTTACATTTCTCACCCTTCTCCAGGTTCTCCACCTTGGAACGAAAGACAATTCGCTTGGATTCCTCCTCAAAGTGCCTTTTCAGGCCCTTTTTGGCTTCCTCCAGCTCCTTCCTGACGTCCCAGCCGCATTGAAGGAGGTCTTGCAGGGATCGCAGCTGACGCTGCATCTCTCTGAAGTCTCTCTTCCTCTCACACGCCTGTTGACGACTTTTTGCCTGAAAGAAACAACGAAATTCAACTTTAACATATTCCCACCAGTCACAGGTTTTGTCAAAGAAAACTTTATCATTCCTCCAAACAATATAGGCGTCTCTAAGTTCCGCCAGTACCTCCTCTCTTTCCAGCAGGGCACAATTCAGCTTCCAGGAGCCAGGGCCGGGAGGAAAACCGTGGCCGATGGCACCCTGGAAGAGAATGGCCCTGTGGTCAGAGAAGAAGCAGGGGACCATGGAGTGCCCATGCTGCTTGACTGCCCGGGAGGTGAACACAAAGTCAATCCGAGAACGAAGTGAGCCATCGGGTCGGCTCCATGAATAGTTCACAGAGCCAATCCCCATGGAGCCCACAACGTCCTGCAAGGATGCTTCGGTTACCATCTCGATAAGCAGTTTGGAACTGACATCCAGTTTGATTGAAGTGCCGGAACTTCGTCCATCCTCTTCGATGGGGCAGTTGAAGTCCCCGGCCATCACCACTGCCCTAGTGGTGGCGAGCTGGGTCCGCAGGGTCTGGAATAGTTCCAGGCGCTCAGCCTTCATAGGGGGAGCGTACACGTTGATGAGCCTAATCGGCTCTCCTGCCCAGGAACCGTCTACGACCAACAAGCGGCCGCAGGCGAGCTCCTGGACAGAGTCAACAGTAAATACGCTTCCCCTAATCAGGATGGCAACCCCTGCAGACTTACAGTCGCCCCCACCAGACCAGTAGGACGGGCCATGGGTCCACTGCCTGGCCAGATGATGGTATGACCTGGAAGAGGGGAGAGTACATTCCTGCAGCATAAATACATCACTCGACTGCTTGGAAAGAAAAGTTAGCACCATCTGACATCTAGTCCTATCTCTAACACTCCTCACATTGAGGCTAAAGATGTTAAGTTCAGCAGCCATGGGGGAGAATAAAGAAGGTTAGTGCAAACGATACACCTTAGTTACCAGTCCGGTCGGGCGGATCCTCCTCTCCTGGCGGGTCCGAAAGATCCAGCAGGCCCTCTGACAAAAATTGTTCCAGGATTGTAGCCACCTGGATGTCTGTTGTGAAGTCGATGACCTCAGGTTCAGACACGAGTTCCTCCACCATCTGCTCCATTTCCTCCTGCTGCGCAAGGGAATCTTCGCAGATTTCCACGACTTGTCGCTTTGAGGACTCAGCAGCTGGGCTGTCCCTCACCTTTCTCTTCCTCTGGATGGCACCTGAGGAGACAAGAGGGGGAAAATCCTCCAGGGAGAGGACTCCAGCAGCTGGAGGGGAAGATGTTAGTGCTGCTGGAGCTGGGGAGAAGGGAGGCTGGGTTGGGAGAGGTGCAGGTGACAGGACCACTGAGATGGGTGGGTAGGAGAAGGTGAGAGCCTCAGTGGGGGTGACAGGGGTTGGGGACGGGGGGGTGGGGAGGGCCGGGCGAGGGAGGGTGGGAAGGGTAGGGCGAGGGAGGGCCGGGAGACGGGGGGGAGGGACTGTCGTCTTCTTACCATCCTTCTTATTCCCGGTCTTCTGCGCCGCTGGAGCTCTGGCTGGGGCGGGGTTCCCTCTGGCCGGAGCTTTCGCCGCTACAGTTGCCCAGGATCGATCCCTCTTCGGGCAGTCCTTGTAGGAGTGGGCTGCTTGTCCGCAGAGGTTGCACATTGTCCGTTTCGGGCAGTCTTTGGTCTCGTGTCCTGTTACCCGGCAGTTCTTGCAGGCGTCCTCCTTGCAGTCCTTCACCGAATGACCCTTCTTGCTGCATCTCCTGCAGATCTGCGGCATGTCCGGGTAGTAGATGAGGCCGTAGGAGTTGCCCAGCGAGAATGACTGGGGCAGGTGTTGGAGGCCGTCTTCCGCGCTGGAATCCTTGTTCAGTCGGACGATTACCGACCACTTGCCAGTCCAGAAGCCGAGTCCGTTCAGGATGTGGGTGGGTTCCCTCACCACTGTGCAGAACCGCTTCAGGAGCGTGGTGATGTCTTTGCCGGGGGTGTGTGGGTTCCGCATTGAGACCGTCACCCGCCTTTCCTCTCTTTGGACAGGGCAGTTGCCCACAAAGCGAGAGAAAGGGGATTCAGGCCTCGCCGCTTTCACCATCTCCCAGTACCTTCTGCAGATGTTGATCGAAGCGAAGGTCACGAAGAACATCCCGGTCATGAAGGCCTGGATGCTGATGGTCTCCGGCTTAGCGAAGCCCTGGTCCAGGAGCATCTTCTGGCAGAACACTTCTTCCGTCATGTCCGGCACTCTCCCGTCCACCTCCTTCAGCTTCAGGGCCACCGTCTGCTTCATCCAGGGCTCCAGGGTTGGAGCAGCCTGGTTCGGCTTCCTGGTGGCCTGTTGGCTTGAGGAGGCTTCAGGAGGAGATGTCCTGGCCTGGGCCGGCTCACCTGGTCCATCAGCCTTCTTCTTCTGGGTGGCAGGGTTGCTGGTTGAGGCCATGGCTTCTTCCAGCTGTTCCTGTCGCTTGGGGAGGATCTTCGATAGCTCTTTCCCGAAGGGGGCGGAGCTATGCAAATCTTCTCCTTGCTGGCCGAGGTTCTTCCACGAAATTTCTTCCGCAGCGGTTCCTCGTCGAGCTTCTTCTGCGGCCGAGCTTCTTCAAAGATCCCCTTCAGCAGCGGCTCTTCTCCGAAGGTCTCTGTCGCAGTTCTCCTTCTTCTTCCCGGCAGCGATCTCCCGGAGCTTCTTCCTCGATGGCGGCTTCTCCCTTCTGGATCGTCGTCTTCGCTGGTTCTTCTCCGCAGTTCGTCGCCGGCTTCGTCTGGAACGCTCTTGGATCGCTAAGCTAGTGTTTATAGCCCCCAGTGGTTCTCCGAGCTATCTATCCTTACAAGGACTGATAAGAACAGATTTTTTGATTGAAAATTGCTTTATTGACAATCAATCGTCATCATACAAACATTACTGCGACGCAGCGCAAGCCATGAAGCAGTAAATAATAAATAATAACAGTCGTCAAACATAACATGACAGTATAATACACAGTACAGGCTAGCCTATGCTATACATTACACCACATGCTACACTAACATTCTTGCATTCACTAAAGCCAAACAACAAAGCATTACAGACAAGTGATGGGATAGGGGAGTGGGTAGGAGGGGATAGGGAAGGGGGAAATCACAGGCCCGAAGCTTTATTGAAAGACAACACACAAGAAGGGAGAGTGGGGGGAAGGGGAGTATCAGTCCTCTTCCTCATCGACGTCCGGGCTGTCCCAGGTGGAATAGTCTCTGAGCAGGCTGTGGATCAGCCTGCGGCAGTCCTGGACGGACACACTCTCTCTCCGCAAAATCAGACGGTTCCTGGCAAACCATATAGCGTCCTTAAAGCAGTTCATAAGGCGCCAGGCTTCCTGGATTGCTCCATCCGTGGTATTCCCAGGAAATAGTCCATAAAGTACCGAGCGGTACGACAGTCTGTTCCTGGGTACTGAGTCCTTGAGTTCATGTTCCAAGGCTTTCAACAGACCCTGTGCAAAGGGGCACTGCCAGAAAATGTGCAAAGATGTTTCCTCCGTGAAGGGGCACCTGGGGCAGTACCGGGTCTTGCACAGGTTGCGGGCATGCATGAATGACCTAAGAGGCAGTCCTCCCTGGATGGCCATCCATGAAATGTCCTTGTGCCCGTTGGTCAACCTGCCAGATGACACGTTAGTCCAAACAGTCTCCAACGTGTCGGCATGAAGCCCTGGAACAGACTCCAGTGAGTCCTTTGCTCTGATGTGCTTGTGGATCGTCTTAGGTTTCCACAAGTCGGGCTTAAGACCCTCCAGTTGATGCTCCCTCACGAACCGGACGACATCTCCGTAGAACCAGGGAGCGTGCCAGTTGTAAGGGAAGGAGCTGTCCCACTTGTCCCAGCCAAAACCTCGCCAGAGGGGAAGGAGGAAGTAGCGGGACATGGCCTTGCCCGCAGAGCCGTTTGCTGTCCTCAGAGTCCTACGAACACAGTCACATACAAAAGCGATCCGCAGCAGAGTGGGAATGTCGGGTATACCCTTCCCACCTTTGCGGGGCTCCTTGTACATAACAGTCCGCTTTACTCTGTCCATTTTCGAGCCCCAGATGAAGCGAAACACAGTCCTGGTAATGGCCCTCGAGACGGTGGCAAGAGGGGGCCATGCCTGTGCAGTGTATTGTAGCACAGGCAAGACTTCGTTACGCAGGACCATTGCTTTGCCCTCAATAGTGAGTTGTCTGAGGCTCCACAGTCCGATCCTTTGGTTGACTTTGGCCAAGCGTTCTTCCCACGACTTTAGGGCTGCACCTTCCTTACCGAACCAGACTCCCAGAATTTTGATGAAGTCCGGCTTGATAGTAAACGGGAAGGAGGCAGGAGAAGGCAGGTACCACTTTCCGAAGAGCATGGCTTCCGACTTCCCGCAGTTGACTTTTGCCCCTGAAGCGCGTCCGAACTCCTCACAGGTCTGGACGAGTGCAGTCACCGAACTCTGGTCAGCGCAGAAGACGGTCACGTCGTCCATGTACAGCGAGCATTTGACCTCGAAGTGTCCTGGACCTGGTGCGGTGATCCCTCTGATCTCTCCATTCTGCCGGATAGCCTCTGCGAAGAGCTCTATAACACAAACAAAAAGGAGAGGTGAAAGAGGACAGCCTTGTCTAACCCCCGACGATACAGGAAAGGGGTCAGTCTTCCAGCCGTTCACCAGCACCGAGCTGTAAATGTCGCAATACATCAGGTTAACATACAAACAGAACAACCTGCCAAGCCGCAGCCTACGCAGAGCCTTACCCATGAATTCGTGAGAGACCCGGTCAAAAGCCTTCTCCTGATCCAGACTGACCAGGGCCGCGTGTGTACGGCGGCTTTGCATGTAATGCACCGTGTCCCTCACCAGGGCAAGACTGTCGGCCACCCTACGGCCAGGAATGCCGCAGGTTTGGTCCGATCCGATGATCTGTCCGATGACAACCTTCAGTCTGTTGGCCAATACTTTGGCGAGGATCTTGTAGTCCACGTTCAGGAGAGAGATGGGACGCCAGTTTTTCAGGTCACATCTCTCCCCCTTCCGCTTATACAAGATCGTGATCATGCCTTCTCTCAAGGACGGTGGCATTCTACCCTCCACCACCATCTCCTCATAGAGCTCCAGCAGGTCCGGACTGATCAAGTCCCCCAGCGCTACATAGAGCTCTGCTGGGAGACCATCACTGCCCGGGGTCCTGCCGGGTCTGAAGGATTTAGCGGCAGAGAGCAGTTCCTCCACCGTCAGGGGTACATCCATAGCCTCCGTACCTGCAGGATCAAGATGATTAGTGATACCTGACAGGAATTTATCGGCGGCTTCGGGGTCAGTGGTTTTCCGGGAGTAGAGGCTTCGGTAGTAGTCTGTGACGACTCCCATCACCTCCTTCTTCCCAGAATGCATGTTTCCGGTCTCATCTCGAAGTTCCTTCAGGGGCGTGTGGCCGGCATGGAGTTTCCTGAAAAAGAACGAGTTACATTTCTCACCCTTCTCCAGGTTCTCCACCTTGGAACGAAAGACAATTCGCTTGGATTCCTCCTCAAAGTGCCTTTTCAGGCCCTTTTTGGCTTCCTCCAGCTCCTTCCTGACGTCCCAGCCGCATTGAAGGAGGTCTTGCAGGGATCGCAGCTGACGCTGCATCTCTCTGAAGTCTCTCTTCCTCTCACACGCCTGTTGACGACTTTTTGCCTGAAAGAAACAACGAAATTCAACTTTAACATATTCCCACCAGTCACAGGTTTTGTCAAAGAAAACTTTATCATTCCTCCAAACAATATAGGCGTCTCTAAGTTCCGCCAGTACCTCCTCTCTTTCCAGCAGGGCACAATTCAGCTTCCAGGAGCCAGGGCCGGGAGGAAAACCGTGGCCGATGGCACCCTGGAAGAGAATGGCCCTGTGGTCAGAGAAGAAGCAGGGGACCATGGAGTGCCCATGCCGCTTGACTGCCCGGGAGGTGAACACAAAGTCAATCCGAGAACGAAGTGAGCCATCGGGTCGGCTCCATGAATAGTTCACAGAGCCAATCCCCATGGAGCCCACAACGTCCTGCAAGGATGCTTCGGTTACCATCTCGATAAGCAGTTTGGAACTGACATCCAGTTTGATTGAAGTGCCGGAACTTCGTCCATCCTCTTCGATGGGGCAGTTGAAGTCCCCGGCCATCACCACTGCCCTAGTGGTGGCGAGCTGGGTCCGCAGGGTCTGGAATAGTTCCAGGCGCTCAGCCTTCATAGGGGGAGCGTACACGTTGATGAGCCTAATCGGCTCTCCTGCCCAGGAACCGTCTACGACCAACAAGCGGCCGCAGGCGAGCTCCTGGACAGAGTCAACAGTAAATACGCTTCCCCTAATCAGGATGGCAACCCCTGCAGACTTACAGTCGCCCCCACCAGACCAGTAGGACGGGCCATGGGTCCACTGCCTGGCCAGATGATGGTATGACCTGGAAGAGGGGAGAGTACATTCCTGCAGCATAAATACATCACTCGACTGCTTGGAAAGAAAAGTTAGCACCATCTGACATCTAGTCCTATCTCTAACACTCCTCACATTGAGGCTAAAGATGTTAAGTTTAGCAGCCATGGGGGAGAATAAAGAAGGTTAGTGCAAACGATACACCTTAGTTACCAGTCCGGTCGGGCGGATCCTCCTCTCCTGGCGGGTCCGAAAGATCCAGCAGGCCTTCTGACAAAAATTGTTCCAGGATTGTAGCCACCTGGATGTCTGTTGTGAAGTCGATGACCTCAGGTTCAGACACGAGTTCCTCCACCATCTGCTCCATTTCCTCCTGCTGCGCAAGGGAATCTTCGCAGATTTCCACGACTTGTCGCTTTGAGGACTCAGCAGCTGGGCTGTCCCTCACCTTTCTCTTCCTCTGGATGGCACCTGAGGAGACAAGAGGGGGAAAAACCTCCAGGGAGAGGACTCCAGCAGCTGGAGGGGAAGATGTTAGTGCTGCTGGAGCTGGGGAGAAGGGAGGCTGGGTTGGGAGAGGTGCAGGTGACAGGACCACTGAGATGGGTGGGTAGGAGAAGGTGAGAGCCTCAGTGGGGGTGACAGGGGTTGGGGACGGGGGGGTGGGGAGGGCCGGGCGAGGGAGGGTGGGAAGGGTAGGGCGAGGGAGGGCCGGGAGACGGGGGGGAGGGACTGTCGTCTTCTTACCATCCTTCTTATTCCCGGTCTTCTGCGCCGCTGGAGCTCTGGCTGGGGCGGGGTTCCCTCTGGCCGGAGCTTTCGCCGCTACAGTTGCCCAGGATCGATCCCTCTTCGGGCAGTCCTTGTAGGAGTGGGCTGCTTGTCCGCAGAGGTTGCACATTGTCCGTTTCGGGCAGTCTTTGGTCTCGTGTCCTGTTACCCGGCAGTTCTTGCAGGCGTCCTCCTTGCAGTCCTTCACCGAATGACCCTTCTTGCTGCATCTCCTGCAGATCTGCGGCATGTCCGGGTAGTAGATGAGGCCGTAGGAGTTGCCCAGCGAGAATGACTGGGGCAGGTGTTGGAGGCCGTCTTCCGCGCTGGAATCCTTGTTCAGTCGGACGATTACCGACCACTTGCCAGTCCAGAAGCCGAGTCCGTTCAGGATGTGGGTGGGTTCCCTCACCACTGTGCAGAACCGCTTCAGGAGCGTGGTGATGTCTTTGCCGGGGGTGTGTGGGTTCCGCATTGAGACCGTCACCCGCCTTTCCTCTCTTTGGACAGGGCAGTTGCCCACAAAGCGAGAGAAAGGGGATTCAGGCCTCGCCGCTTTCACCATCTCCCAGTACCTTCTGCAGATGTTGATCGAAGCGAAGGTCACGAAGAACATCCCGGTCATGAAGGCCTGGATGCTGATGGTCTCCGGCTTAGCGAAGCCCTGGTCCAGGAGCATCTTCTGGCAGAACACTTCTTCCGTCATGTCCGGCACTCTCCCGTCCACCTCCTTCAGCTTCAGGGCCACCGTCTGCTTCATCCAGGGCTCCAGGGTTGGAGCAGCCTGGTTCGGCTTCCTGGTGGCCTGTTGGCTTGAGGAGGCTTCAGGAGGAGATGTCCTGGCCTGGGCCGGCTCACCTGGTCCATCAGCCTTCTTCTTCTGGGTGGCAGGGTTGCTGGTTGAGGCCATGGCTTCTTCCAGCTGTTCCTGTCGCTTGGGGAGGATCTTCGATAGCTCTTTCCCGAAGGGGGCGGAGCTATGCAAATCTTCTCCTTGCTGGCCGAGGTTCTTCCACGAAATTTCTTCCGCAGCGGTTCCTCGTCGAGCTTCTTCTGCGGCCGAGCTTCTTCAAAGATCCCCTTCAGCAGCGGCTCTTCTCCGAAGGTCTCTGTCGCAGTTCTCCTTCTTCTTCCCGGCAGCGATCTCCCGGAGCTTCTTCCCCGATGGCGGCTTCTCCCTTCTGGATCGTCGTCTTCGCTGGTTCTTCTCCGCAGTTCGTCGCCGGCTTCGTCTGGAACGCTCTTGGATCGCTAAGCTAGTGTTTATAGCCCCCAGTGGTTCTCCGAGCTATCTATCCTTACAAGGACTGATAAGAACAGATTTTTGATTGAAAAATGCTTTATTGACAATCAATCGTCATCATACAAACATTACTGCGACGCAGCGCAAGCCATGAAGCAGCAAATAATAAATAATAACAGTCGTCAAACATAACATGACAGTATAATACACAGTACAGGCTAGCCTATGCTATACATTACACCACATGCTACACTAACATTCTTGCATTCACTAAAGCCAAACAACAAAGCATTACAGACAAGTGATGGGATAGGGGAGTGGGTAGGAGGGGATAGGGAAGGGGGAAATCACAGGCCCGAAGCTTTATTGAAAGACAACACACAAGAAGGGAGAGTGGGGGGAAGGGGAGTATCAGTCCTCTTCCTCATCGACGTCCGGGCTGTCCCAGGTGGAATAGTCTCTGAGCAGGCTGTGGATCAGCCTGCGGCAGTCCTGGACGGACACACTCTCTCTCCGCAAAATCAGACGGTTCCTGGCAAACCATATAGCGTCCTTAAAGCAGTTCATAAGGCGCCAGGCTTCCTGGATTGCTCCATCCGTGGTATTCCCAGGAAATAGTCCATAAAGTACCGAGCGGTACGACAGTCTGTTCCTGGGTACTGAGTCCTTGAGTTCATGTTCCAAGGCTTTCAACAGACCCTGTGCAAAGGGGCACTGCCAGAAAATGTGCAAAGATGTTTCCTCCGTGAAGGGGCACCTGGGGCAGTACCGGGTCTTGCACAGGTTGCGGGCATGCATGAATGACCTGAGAGGCAGTCCTCCCTGGATGGCCATCCATGAAATGTCCTTGTGCCCGTTGGTCAACCTGCCAGATGACACGTTAGTCCAAACAGTCTCCAACGTGTCGGCATGAAGCCCTGGAACAGACTCCAGTGAGTCCTTTGCTCTGATGTGCTTGTGGATCGTCTTAGGTTTCCACAAGTCGGGCTTAAGACCCTCCAGTTGATGCTCCCTCACGAACCGGACGACATCTCCGTAGAACCAGGGAGCGTGCCAGTTGTAAGGGAAGGAGCTGTCCCACTTGTCCCAGCCAAAACCTCGCCAGAGGGGAAGGAGGAAGTAGCGGGACATGGCCTTGCCCGCAGAGCCGTTTGCTGTCCTCAGAGTCCTACGAACACAGTCACATACAAAAGCGATCCGCAGCAGAGTGGGAATGTCGGGTATACCCTTCCCACCTTTGCGGGGCTCCTTGTACATAACAGTCCGCTTTACTCTGTCCATTTTCGAGCCCCAGATGAAGCGAAACACAGTCCTGGTAATGGCCCTCGAGACGGTGGCAAGAGGGGGCCATGCCTGTGCAGTGTATTGTAGCACAGGCAAGACTTCGTTACGCAGGACCATTGCTTTGCCCTCAATAGTGAGTTGTCTGAGGCTCCACAGTCCGATCCTTTGGTTGACTTTGGCCAAGCGTTCTTCCCACGACTTTAGGGCTGCACCTTCCTTACCGAACCATACTCCCAGAATTTTGATGAAGTCCGGCTTGATAGTAAACGGGAGGGAGGCAGGAGAAGGCAGGTACCACTTTCCGAAGAGCATGGCTTCCGACTTCCCGCAGTTGACTTTTGCCCCTGAAGCGCGTCCGAACTCCTCACAGGTCTGGACGAGTGCAGTCACCGAACTCTGGTCAGCGCAGAAGACGGTCACGTCGTCCATGTACAGCGAGCATTTGACCTCGAAGTGTCCTGGACCTGGTGCGGTGATCCCTCTGATCTCTCCATTCTGCCGGATAGCCTCTGCGAAGAGCTCTATAACACAAACAAAAAGGAGAGGTGAAAGAGGACAGCCTTGTCTAACCCCCGACGATACAGGAAAGGGGTCAGTCTTCCAGCCGTTCACCAGCACCGAGCTGTAAATGTCGCAATACATCAGGTTAACATACAAACAGAACAACCTGCCAAGCCGCAGCCTACGCAGAGCCTTACCCATGAATTCGTGAGAGACCCGGTCAAAAGCCTTCTCCTGATCCAGACTGACCAGGGCCGCGTGTGTACGGCGGCTTTGCATGTAATGCACCGTGTCCCTCACCAGGGCAAGACTGTCGGCCACCCTACGGCCAGGAATGCCGCAGGTTTGGTCCGATCCGATGATCTGTCCGATGACAACCTTCAGTCTGTTGGCCAATACTTTGGCGAGGATCTTGTAGTCCACGTTCAGGAGAGAGATGGGACGCCAGTTTTTCAGGTCACATCTCTCCCCCTTCCGCTTATACAAGATCGTGATCATGCCTTCTCTCAAGGACGGTGGCATTCTACCCTCCACCACCATCTCCTCATAGAGCTCCAGCAGGTCCGGACTGATCAAGTCCCCCAGCGCTACATAGAGCTCTGCTGGGAGACCATCACTGCCCGGGGTCCTGCCGGGTCTGAAGGATTTAGCGGCAGAGAGCAGTTCCTCCACCGTCAGGGGTACATCCATAGCCTCCGTACCTGCAGGATCAAGATGATTAGTGATACCTGACAGGAATTTATCGGCGGCTTCGGGGTCAGTGGTTTTCCGGGAGTAGAGGCTTCGGTAGTAGTCTGTGACGACTCCCATCACCTCCTTCTTCCCAGAATGCATGTTTCCGGTCTCATCTCGAAGTTCCTTCAGGGGCGTGTGGCCGGCATGGAGTTTCCTGAAAAAGAACGAGTTACATTTCTCACCCTTCTCCAGGTTCTCCACCTTGGAACGAAAGACAATTCGCTTGGATTCCTCCTCAAAGTGCCTTTTCAGGCCCTTTTTGGCTTCCTCCAGCTCCTTCCTGACGTCCCAGCCGCATTGAAGGAGGTCTTGCAGGGATCGCAGCTGACGCTGCATCTCTCTGAAGTCTCTCTTCCTCTCACACGCCTGTTGACGACTTTTTGCCTGAAAGAAACAACGAAATTCAACTTTAACATATTCCCACCAGTCACAGGTTTTGTCAAAGAAAACTTTATCATTCCTCCAAACAATATAGGCGTCTCTAAGTTCCGCCAGTACCTCCTCTCTTTCCAGCAGGGCACAATTCAGCTTCCAGGAGCCAGGGCCGGGAGGAAAACCGTGGCCGATGGCACCCTGGAAGAGAATGGCCCTGTGGTCAGAGAAGAAGCAGGGGACCATGGAGTGCCCATGCTGCTTGACTGCCCGGGAGGTGAACACAAAGTCAATCCGAGAACGAAGTGAGCCATCGGGTCGGCTCCATGAATAGTTCACAGAGCCAATCCCCATGGAGCCCACAACGTCCTGCAAGGATGCTTCGGTTACCATCTCGATAAGCAGTTTGGAACTGACATCCAGTTTGATTGAAGTGCCGGAACTTCGTCCATCCTCTTCGATGGGGCAGTTGAAGTCCCCGGCCATCACCACTGCCCTAGTGGTGGCGAGCTGGGTCCGCAGGGTCTGGAATAGTTCCAGGCGCTCAGCCTTCATAGGGGGAGCGTACACGTTGATGAGCCTAATCGGCTCTCCTGCCCAGGAACCGTCTACGACCAACAAGCGGCCGCAGGCGAGCTCCTGGACAGAGTCAACAGTAAATACGCTTCCCCTAATCAGGATGGCAACCCCTGCAGACTTACAGTCGCCCCCACCAGACCAGTAGGACGGGCCATGGGTCCACTGCCTGGCCAGATGATGGTATGACCTGGAAGAGGGGAGAGTACATTCCTGCAGCATAAATACATCACTCGACTGCTTGGAAAGAAAAGTTAGCACCATCTGACATCTAGTCCTATCTCTAACACTCCTCACATTGAGGCTAAAGATGTTAAGTTTAGCAGCCATGGGGGAGAATAAAGAAGGTTAGTGCAAACGATACACCTTAGTTACCAGTCCGGTCGGGCGGATCCTCCTCTCCTGGCGGGTCCGAAAGATCCAGCAGGCCCTCTGACAAAAACTGTTCCAGGATTGTAGCCACCTGGATGTCTGTTGTGAAGTCGATGACCTCAGGTTCAGACACGAGTTCCTCCACCATCTGCTCCATTTCCTCCTGCTGCGCAAGGGAATCTTCGCAGATTTCCACGACTTGTCGCTTTGAGGACTCAGCAGCTGGGCTGTCCCTCACCTTTCTCTTCCTCTGGATGGCACCTGAGGAGACAAGAGGGGGAAAATCCTCCAGGGAGAGGACTCCAGCAGCTGGAGGGGAAGATGTTAGTGCTGCTGGAGCTGGGGAGAAGGGAGGCTGGGTTGGGAGGGGTGCAGGTGACAGGACCACTGAGATGGGTGGGTAGGAGAAGGTGAGAGCCTCAGTGGGGGTGACAGGGGTTGGGGACGGGGGGGTGGGGAGGGCCGGGCGAGGGAGGGTGGGAAGGGTAGGGCGAGGGAGGGCCGGGAGAGGGGGGGGAGGGACTGTCGTCTTCTTACCATCCTTCTTTTTCCCGGTCTTCTGTGCCGCTGGAGCTCTGGCTGGGGCGGGGTTCCCTCTGGCTGGAGCTTTCGCTGCTACAGTTGCCCAGGATCGATCCCTCTTCGGGCAGTCCTTGTAAGAGTGGGCTGCTTGTCCGCAGAGGTTGCACATTGTCCGTTTCGGGCAGTCTTTGGTCTCGTGTCCTGTTACCCGGCAGTTCTTGCAGGCGTCCTCCTTGCAGTCCTTCATCGAATGACCCTTCTTGCTGCATCTCCTGCAGATCTGCGGCATGTCCGGGTAGTAGATGAGGCCGTAGGAGTTGCCCAGCGAGAATGACTGGGGCAGGTGCTGGAGGCCGTCTTCCGCGCTTGAATCCTTGTTGAGTCGGACGATTACCGACCACTTGCCAGTCCAGAAGCCGAGTCCGTTCAGGATGTGGGTGGGTTCCCTCACCACTGTGCAGAACCGCTTCAGGAGCGTGGTGATGTCTTTGCCGGGGGTGTGTGGGTTCCGCATTGAGACCGTCACCCGCCTTTCCTCTCTTTGGACAGGGCAGTTGCCCACAAAGCGAGAGAAAGGGGATTCAGGCCTCGCCGCTTTCACCATCTCCCAGTACCTTCTGCAGATGTTGATCGAAGCGAAGGTCACGAAGAACATCCCGGTCATGAAGGCCTGGATGCTGATGGTCTCCGGCTTAGCGAAGCCCTGGTCCAGGAGCATCTTCTGGCAGAACACTTCTTCCGTCATGTCCGGCACTCTCCCGTCCACCTCCTTCAGCTTCAGGGCCACCGTCTGCTTCATCCAGGGCTCCAGGGTTGGAGCAGCCTGGTTCGGCTTCCTGGTGGCCTGTCCGCTTGAGGAGGCTTCAGGAGGAGATGTCCTGGCCTGGGCCGGCTCACCTGGTCCATCAGCCTTCTCCTTCTGGGTGGCAGGGTTGCTGGTTGAGGCCATGGCTTCTTCCAGCTGTTCCTGTCGCTTGGGGAGGATCTTCGATAGCTCTTTCCCGAAGGGGGCGGAGCTATGCAAATCTTCTCCTTGCTGGCCGAGGTTCTTCCACGAAATTTCTTCCGCAGCGGTTCCTCGTCGAGCTTCTTCTGCGGCCGAGCTTCTTCAAAGATCCCCTTCAGCAGCGGCTCTTCTCCGAAGGTCTCTGTCGCAGTTCTCCTTCTTCCCGGCAGCGATCTCCCGGAGCTTCTTCCCCGATGGCGGCTTCTCCCTTCTGGATCGTCGTCTTCGCTGGTTCTTCTCCGCAGTTCGTCGCCGGCTTCGTCTGGAACGCTCTTGGATCGCTAAGCTAGTGTTTATAGCCCCCAGTGGTTCTCCGAGCTATCTATCCTTACAAGGACTGATAAGAACAGATACTACACTTGATCTTAGCCAAAAGGCCGAGAAGCGATAACCCGAATGGGCCGGCCGTTGACCGAGCCTGCCTAATACTGCTGTTCACCCCTTGCAGCGATTGATTCAGCCTACTCCTAGGCAATTCCATGGGGCCCTGCAGGCTCACACACATTTACAGCTACTAAGCGGGAGGGAGGTGAATAAAGGCCGGAGAGGAAGCTACACAGGATTTGCTTCTTTTGCTTGCACCACAATGCAGTGCTGAAAGAGGAGGAATCTACATAAAAACGCCTTCCTGGCAACGCCCAAATGCCCTCCTGCCATGCAGATAAACACTGGCAGCGGCAGCAAGTGCATGCCCACAGCCACCCCTTGTTCCTTCACACCTTGTATCAGCTGTAATCCAGTCCAGTCCGGTGCTGCCTGCTGAGCAGCACTGACCAACACTGCCTGGGCCCAGGCTTTTATCTATCTCTGAGGCAGGCCCCATTATGATGTCAGAAAGCTGGCTCTGGAATCCTGAGGGCTCCACTATGACACGTGCAAAGTTCCGTCTGAACTTTATATAAGACGGTGAGGCTCAGTCAGTCACTCAGTGTTGCCTGAGAGGGCAACACTGCAACAGCCGGCCGCCAGGCTGTCTTTTTTTTGCACATTTATTTGCCTCCAGGAGGCCACAAGAGGGAGACAAGGGACTGCAAAATGGAAAATAAGCATCCACCAACTTTACAGACAACTTCTCTTTGCTCCTACAACCTCCATCCTTGCACAGTTTGTTATTCTTCTAGGTAACATAGTAACAAATCCAAATTGCTGCTCTCTTTGTAGGCAAGCAAGGCTTTGTTGCAACTGCAATTCTTACTTCTTCTTGAAATGTAGGGACGACAGTACATTCCATCACATCCATGTAGTGTACACAGGTAGGTCCATTGTGGCGGGCAGGCAGGCGGGCGGGCGGGCGGCTTTAATGGCTGTTTGCTGTTCCCCTACTCCACTCCGCTATTTGACTGTGGTGCTGCATCAATCAGTGGCTGGCTCAGGTGCAGCTCTTTAACCTACCTAGGAGGGAGGGCGGAGAGAAGACAAGGAAGGTGAATGAGCTGTTCCAATGTGAAATGCCGGAAACACAGAAACACAGAAGACACACACACAACAAGAGGTGGCAATGTATTAATTAATTGCATTTAATAAATGAGCTCATTATCACACATGACTGTACAAATGCATTGTCCAACAGGTGTTGAAATAATGGGATTAAAAGGGGAGATCCCATCAGAAAGACAAAAACAATAGCAAACACAAATAGCACTTTTGGAATCTGATTTTAGTCAACACATAAGGGAAGGGTGCACCGGTCCTGGAAATACTGCAATACCAGGTCAATGCGTGGAGTGGACAGAGCAAGCTCTATTTCCATCTCCCTGTTCTAAAAATCCATTTAATATATGGTCCCCAGATAGGGGACGTATCAGATATTAAACTGATAAGAACAGATCCGGTTTCCACTCAGATCCGTCTCGAGTTAAATTTTAAACTTCAAATTTAAAGACTTGATCATCATTATGAAAAACCAAAATATAATTTTTATTTCTCTTTTTTTTGTAAGTAAAATTAATAAAACAAACCATTTCTTACAGCGATTACACCTACCATATCCACAAGATGTTCTCGAAGATCTTGACCATCCCACTCCAAATTTACAATACACGCCAACCAGGTTGGCACTTTATATCTTTCAAGAAAATCGGATATATCTCCTCTTAGACAAGTTCGTACCCGCCTCCGAACCTTCTCAAAATTAATTTTCTCTCTTAATTCCTCTATGTCTTTTACTAATTTATCTCTTTCTGCTCTATTTTCATCTGAAACAACATTTTTTTCCACAATTTTTCTCCTTTTTGTTTCATCACTCCTTTTAACCTCAACGCTTTTCCATCCTCCTCCCACTTCCTGTGGCTTATCCTCTTTTCCTGAGGTAACTTTCTCTTCCTTTCTTTTAACTATCTGTTCCTTTCTTTTAACGGTCTTCTTACTCTCCTCCTTTACTTCACTTTTGCTTTTCTTTAAACAATTTTTAAACACATGCCCTTCTTCTCTACACATGTTACACACTTTACCCTTCTCACAATCATTGTACATATGACCTTCTTGGAAACATTTTGTACAGAATATTTTCCCACAATTTTCCTTCACATGTCCATACTCTTTGCAATTATGGCAAAAAATCCCCATTCCAAAAAAATAGAGATTCCCACTTGCACTGCCAATTTTAAAGCGTGCTGGAGGAAGCAATAAGTTTCCAGCCTCTCCAACTGCCTTAATTTTACACAGGAATTTCCATTTGCCTGTCCAAAATCCAAAGGGATTAAAGACCTTACCCTTCTCCACCACCTCCTCACAGAACTTAGTGAGAAAACATATAATATCGTCTTTACACACATAGGGGGAAAACATTTTAACAATCACCAACTTTTTGCTAGGAGCAAAGTGTGGTGTTACAATCACACCAACCAGTCTTGGATCCTGCTTCTTCTCCTTCAAAGTGTCCAGAAAGTCCAGATAAATTTCCTCCGTACAAAAGGTGACATCGAAGCATCCTCTTCTTGGATAGTCCATTACAGACAATATCCATTGTCTCTCCAACTGGAAAAGACCAAGCAAGAGTACCTTTGTTAGGAATTCCAAGTCCCTGCTTTGTCCTCCAGATTCCTCCATCGTAAAACGAACAGCATTCCGAGTCCGCATGTAGTCAGGGATTTCCTCCATCCTGCCGCAAAAAAGCCAACGATATCCAACGAAATCCAACGAACTCCAACGATAATACCTTCAGCACCTAAATGCCAGGCAAGTGATCGCTCCCCGTTGCCCTGGACTAATCCTCTCCCCCAATAGCAGCAGAGGGGTTAAGTCTCTTGTAAAAGAGACGATCCCCCCAGGCCAAGGAAAAGGGTACCAGGGCACCTCCTGACCAAGAAACAAGGCAATACCCTAAAGTACTACACTTGATCTTAGCCAAAAGGCCGAGAAGCGATAACCCGAATGGGCCGGCCGTTGACCGAGCCTGCCTAATACTGCTGTTCACCCCTTGCAGCGATTGATTCAGCCTACTCCTAGGCAATTCCATGGGGCCCTGCAGGCTCACACACATTTACAGCTACTAAGCGGGAGGGAGGTGAATAAAGGCCGGAGAGGAAGCTACACAGGATTTGCTTCTTTTGCTTGCACCACAATGCAGTGCTGAAAGAGGAGGAATCTACATAAAAACGCCTTCCTGGCAACGCCCAAATGCCCTCCTGCCATGCAGATAAACACTGGCAGCGGCAGCAAGTGCATGCCCACAGCCACCCCTTGTTCCTTCACACCTTGTATCAGCTGTAATCCAGTCCAGTCCGGTGCTGCCTGCTGAGCAGCACTGACCAACACTGCCTGGGCCCAGGCTTTTATCTATCTCTGAGGCAGGCCCCATTATGATGTCAGAAAGCTGGCTCTGGAATCCTGAGGGCTCCACTATGACACGTGCAAAGTTCCGTCTGAACTTTATATAAGACGGTGAGGCTCAGTCAGTCACTCAGTGTTGCCTGAGAGGGCAACACTGCAACAGCCGGCCGCCAGGCTGTCTTTTTTTTGCACATTTATTTGCCTCCAGGAGGCCACAAGAGGGAGACAAGGGACTGCAAAATGGAAAATAAGCATCCACCAACTTTACAGACAACTTCTCTTTGCTCCTACAACCTCCATCCTTGCACAGTTTGTTATTCTTCTAGGTAACATAGTAACAAATCCAAATTGCTGCTCTCTTTGTAGGCAAGCAAGGCTTTGTTGCAACTGCAATTCTTACTTCTTCTTGAAATGTAGGGACGACAGTACATTCCATCACATCCATGTAGTGTACACAGGTAGGTCCATTGTGGCGGGCAGGCAGGCAGGCAGGCAGGCGGGCGGGCGGGCGGCTTTAATGGCTGTTTGCTGTTCCCCTACTCCACTCCGCTATTTGACTGTGGTGCTGCATCAATCAGTGGCTGGCTCAGGTGCAGCTCTTTAACCTACCTAGGAGGGAGGGCGGAGAGAAGACAAGGAAGGTGAATGAGCTGTTCCAATGTGAAATGCCGGAAACACAGAAACACAGAAGACACACACACAACAAGAGGTGGCAATGTATTAATTAATTGCATTTAATAAATGAGCTCATTATCACACATGACTGTACAAATGCATTGTCCAACAGGTGTTGAAATAATGGGATTAAAAGGGGAGATCCCATCAGAAAGACAAAAACAATAGCAAACACAAATAGCACTTTTGGAATCTGATTTTAGTCAACACATAAGGGAAGGGTGCACCGGTCCTGGAAATACTGCAATACCAGGTCAATGCGTGGAGTGGACAGAGCAAGCTCTATTTCCATCTCCCTGTTCTAAAAATCCATTTAATATATGGTCCCCAGATAGGGGACGTATCAGATATTAAACTGATAAGAACAGATTTTTGATTGAAAAATGCTTTATTGACAATCAATCGTCATCATACAAACATTACTGCGACGCAGCGCGAGCCATGAAGCAGCAAATAATAAATAATAACAGTCGTCAAACATAACATGACAGTATAATACACAGTACAGGCTAGCCTATGCTATACATTACACCACATGCTACACTAACATTCTTGCATTCACTAAAGCCAAACAACAAAGCATTACAGACAAGTGATGGGATAGGGGAGTGGGTAGGGGGGGATAGGGAAGCGGGAAATCACAGGCCCGAAGCTTTATTGAAAGACAACACACAAGAAGGGAGAGTGGGGGGAAGGGGAGTATCAGTCCTCTTCCTCATCGACGTCCGGGCTGTCCCAGGTGGAATAGTCTCTGAGCAGGCTGTGGATCAGCCTGCGGCAGTCCTGGACGGACACACTCTCTCTCCGCAAAATCAGACGATTCCTGGCGAACCATATAGCGTCCTTAAAACAGTTCATAAGGCGCCAGGCTTCCTGGATTGCTCCATCCGTGGTATTCCCAGGAAATAGTCCATAAAGTACCGAGCGGTACGACAGTCTGTTCCTGGGAACTGAGTCCTTGAGTTCGTGTTCCAAGGCTTTCAACAGACCCTGTGCAAAGGGGCACTGCCAGAAAATGTGCAAAGATGTTTCCTCCGTGAAGGGGCACCTGGGGCAGTACCGGGTCTTGCACAGGTTGCGGGCATGCATGAATGACCTAAGAGGCAGTCCTCCCTGGATGGCCATCCATGAAATGTCCTTGTGCCCGTTGGTCAACCTGCCAGATGACACGTTAGTCCAAACAGTCTCCAACGTGTCGGCATGAAGCCCTGGAACAAACTCCAGTGAGTCCTTTGCTCTGATGTGCTTGTGGATCGTCTTAGGTTTCCACAAGTCGGGCTTAAGACCCTCCAGTTGATGCTCCCTCACAAACCGGACGACATCTCCGTAGAACCAGGGAGCGTGCCAGTTGTAAGGGAAGGAGCTGTCCCACTTATCCCAGCCAAAACCTCGCCAGAGGGGAAGGAGGAAGTAGCGGGACATGGCCTTGCCCGCAGAGCCGTTTGCTGTCCTCAGAGTCCTACGAACACAGTCACATACAAAAGCGATCCGCAGCAGAGTGGGAATGTCGGGTATACCCTTCCCACCTTTGCGGGGCTCCTTGTACATAACAGTCCGCTTTACTCTGTCCATTTTCGAGCCCCAGATGAAGCGAAACACAGTCCTGGTAATGGCCCTCGAGACCGTTGCAAGAGGGGGCCATGCCTGTGCAGTGTATTGTAGCACAGGCAAGACTTCGTTACGCAGGACCATTGCTTTGCCCTCAATAGTGAGTTGTCTGAGGCTCCACAGTCCGATCCTTTGGTTGACTTTGGCCAAGCGTTCTTCCCACGACTTTAGGGCTGCACCTTCCTTACCGAACCAGACTCCCAGAATTTTGATGAAGTCCGGCTTGATAGTAAACGGGAAGGAGGCAGGAGAAGGCAGGTACCACTTTCCGAAGAGCATGGCTTCCGACTTCCCGCAGTTGACTTTTGCCCCTGAAGCGCGTCCGAACTCCTCACAGGTCTGGACGAGTGCAGTCACCGAACTCTGGTCAGCGCAGAAGACGGTCACGTCGTCCATGTACAGCGAGCATTTGACCTCGAAGTGTCCTGGACCTGGTGCGGTGATCCCTCTGATCTCTCCATTCTGCCGGATAGCCTCTGCGAAGAGCTCTATAACACAAACAAAAAGGAGAGGTGAAAGAGGACAGCCTTGTCTAACCCCCGACGATACAGGAAAGGGGTCAGTCTTCCAGCCGTTCACCAGCACCGAGCTGTAAATGTCGCAATACATCAGGTTAACATACAAACAGAACAACCTGCCAAGCCGCAGCCTACGCAGAGCCTTACCCATGAATTCGTGAGAGACCCGGTCAAAAGCCTTCTCCTGATCCAGACTGACCAGGGCCGCGTGTGTACGGCGGCTTTGCATGTAATGCACCGTGTCCCTCACCAGGGCAAGACTGTCGGCCACCCTACGGCCAGGAATGCCGCAGGTTTGGTCCGATCCGATGATCTGTCCGATGACAACCTTCAGTCTGTTGGTCAATACTTTGGCGAGGATCTTGTAGTCCACGTTCAGGAGAGAGATGGGACGCCAGTTTTTCAGGTCACATCTCTCCCCCTTCCGCTTATACAAGATCGTGATCATGCCTTCTCTCAAGGACGGTGGCATTCTACCCTCCACCACCATCTCCTCATAGAGCTCCAGCAGGTCCGGACAGATCAAGTCCCCCAGCGCTACATAGAGCTCTGCTGGGAGACCATCACTGCCCGGGGTCCTGCCGGGTCTGAAGGATTTAGCGGCAGAGAGCAGTTCCTCCACCGTCAGGGGTACGTCCATAGCCTCCGTACCTGCAGGATCAAGATGATTAGTGATACCTGACAGGAATTTATCGGCGGCTTCGGGGTCAGTGGTTTTCCGGGAGTAGAGGCTTCGGTAGTAGTCTGTGACGACTCCCATCACCTCCTTCTTCCCAGAATGCATGTTTCCGGTCTCATCTCGGAGTTCCTTCAGGGGCGTGTGGCCGGCATGGAGTTTCCTGAAAAAGAACGAGTTACATTTCTCACCCTTCTCCAGGTTCTCCACCTTGGAACGAAAGACAATTCGCTTGGATTCCTCCTCAAAGTGCCTTTTCAGGCCCTTTTTGGCTTCCTCCAGCTCCTTCCTGACGTCCCAGCCGCATTGAAGGAGGTCTTGCAGGGATCGCAGCTGACGCTGCATCTCTCTGAAGTCTCTCTTCCTCTCACACGCCTGTTGACGACTTTTTGCCTGAAAGAAACAACGAAATTCAACTTTAACATATTCCCACCAGTCACAGGTTTTGTCAAAGAAAACTTTATCATTCCTCCAAACAATATAGGCGTCTCTAAGTTCCGCCAGTACCTCTTCTCTTTCCAGCAGGGCACAATTCAGCTTCCAGGAGCCAGGGCCGGGAGGAAAACCGTGGCCGATGGCACCCTGGAAGAGAATGGCCCTGTGGTCAGAGAAGAAGCAGGGGACCATGGAGTGCCCATGCTGCTTGACTGCCCGGGAGGTGAACACAAAGTCAATCCGAGAACGAAGTGAGCCATCGGGTCGGCTCCATGAATAGTTCACAGAGCCGATCCCCATGGAGCCCACAACGTCCTGCAAGGATGCTTCGGTTACCATCTCGATAAGCAGTTTGGAACTGACATCCAGCTTGATTGAAGTGCCGGAACTTCGTCCATCCTCTTCGATGGGGCAGTTGAAGTCCCCGGCCATCACCACTGCCCTAGTGGTGGCGAGCTGGGTCCGCAGGGTCTGGAATAGTTCCAGGCGCTCAGCCTTCATAGGGGGAGCGTACACGTTGATGAGCCTAATCGGCTCTCCCGCCCAGGAACCGTCTACGACCAACAAGCGGCCGCAGACGAGCTCCTGGACAGAGTCAACAGTAAATACGCTTCCCCTAATCAGGATGGCAACCCCTGCAGACTTACAGTCGCCCCCACCAGACCAGTAGGACGGGCCATGGGTCCACTGCCTGGCCAGATGATGGTATGACCTGGAAGAGGGGAGAGTACATTCCTGCAGCATAAATACATCACTCGACTGCTTGGAAAGAAAAGTTAGCACCATCTGACATCTAGTCCTATCTCTAACACTCCTCACATTGAGGCTAAAGATGTTAAGTTTAGCAGCCATGGGGGAGAATAAAGAAGGTTAGTGCAAACGATACACCTTAGTTACCAGTCCGGTCGGGCGGATCCTCCTCTCTGGAGCCTGGCGGGTCCGGAAGATCCAGCAGGCCCTCTGACAAAAATTGTTCCAGGATTGTAGCCACCTGGATGTCTGTTGTGAAGTCGATGACCTCAGGTTCAGACACGAGTTCCTCCACCATCTGCTCCATTTCCTCCTGCTGCGCAAGGGAATCTTCGCAGATTTCCACGACTTGTCTCTTTGAGGACTCAGCAGCTGGGCTGTCCCTCACCTTTCTCTTCCTCTGGATGGCACCTGAGGAGACAAGAGGGGGAAAATCCTCCAGGGAGAGGACTCCAGCAGCTGGAGGGGAAGATGTTAGTGCTGCTGGAGCTGGGGAGAAGGGAGGCTGGGTTGGGAGAGGTGCAGGTGACAGGACCACTGAGATGGGTGGGTAGGAGAAGGTGAGAGCCTCAGTGGGGGTGACAGGGGTTGGGGACGGGGGGGTGGGGAGGGCCGGGCGAGGGAGGGTGGGAAGGGTAGGGCGAGGGAGGGCCGGGAGAGGGGGGGGAGGGACTGTCGTCTTCTTACCATCCTTCTTTTTCCCGGTCTTCTGTGCCGCTGGAGCTCTGGCTGGGGCGGGGTTCCCTCTGGCTGGAGCTTTCGCTGCTACAGTTGCCCAGGATCGATCCCTCTTCGGGCAGTCCTTGTAAGAGTGGGCTGCTTGTCCGCAGAGGTTGCACATTGTCCGTTTCGGGCAGTCTTTGGTCTCGTGTCCTGTTACCCGGCAGTTCTTGCAGGCGTCCTCCTTGCAGTCCTTCACCGAATGACCCTTCTTGCTGCATCTCCTGCAGATCTGCGGCATGTCCGGGTAGTAGATGAGGCCGTAGGAGTTGCCCAGCGAGAATGACTGGGGCAGGTGCTGGAGGCCGTCTTCCGCGCTCGAATCCTTGTTCAGTCGGACGATTACCGACCACTTGCCAGTCCAGAAGCCGAGTCCGTTCAGGATGTGGGTGGGTTCCCTCACCACTGTGCAGAACCGCTTCAGGAGCGTGGTGATGTCTTTGCCGGGGGTGTGTGGGTTCCGCATTGAGACCGTCACCCGCCTTTCCTCTCTTTGGACAGGGCAGTTGCCCACAAAGCGAGAGAAAGGGGATTCAGGCCTCGCCGCTTTCACCATCTCCCAGTACCTTCTGCAGATGTTGATCGAAGCGAAGGTCACGAAGAACATCCCGGTCATGAAGGCCTGGATACTGATGGTCTCCGGCTTAGCGAAGCCCTGATCCAGGAGCATCTTCTGGCAGAACACTTCTTCCGTCATGTCCGGCACTCTCCCGTCCACCTCCTTGAGCTTCAGGGCCACCGTCTGCTTCATCCAGGGCTCCAGGGTTGGAGCAGCCTGGTTCGGCTTCCTGGTGGCCTGTTGGCTTGAGGAGGCTTCAGGAGGAGATGTCCTGGCCTGGGCCGGCTCACCTGGTCCATCAGCCTTCTCCTTCTGGGTGGCAGGGTTGCTGGTTGAGGCCATGGCTTCTTCCAGCTGTTCCTGTCGCTTGGGGAGGATCTTCGATAGCTCTTTCCCGAAGGGGGCGGAGCTATGCAAATCTTCTCCTTGCTGGCCGAGGTTCTTCCACGAAATTTCTTCCGCAGCGGTTCCTCGTCGAGCTTCTTCTTCTGCGGCCGAGCTTCTTCGAAGATCCCCTTCAGCAGCGGCTCTTCTCCGAAGTTCTCCTTCTTCTTCCCGGCAGCGATCTCCCGGAGCTTCTTCCTCGATGGCGGCTTCTCCCTTCTGGATCGTCGTCTTCGCTGGTTCTTCTCCGCAGTTCGTCGCCGGCTTCGTCTGGAACGCTCTTGGATCGCTAAGCTAGTGTTTATAGCCCCCAGTGGTTCTCCGAGCTATCTATCCTTACAAGGACTGATAAGAACAGATTTTTTGATTGAAAATTGCTTTATTGACAATCAATCGTCATCATACAAACATTACTGCGACGCAGCGCAAGCCATGAAGCAGCAAATAATAAATAATAACAGTCGTCAAACATAACATGACAGTATAATACACAGTACAGGCTAGCCTATGCTATACATTACACCACATGCTACACTAACATTCTTGCATTCACTAAAGCCAAACAACAAAGCATTACAGACAAGTGATGGGATAGGGGAGTGGGTAGGAGGGGATAGGGAAGGGGGAAATCACAGGCCCGAAGCTTTATTGAAAGACAACACACAAGAAGGGAGAGTGGGGGGAAGGGGGGTATCAGTCCTCTTCCTCATCGACGTCCGGGCTGTCCCAGGTGGAATAGTCTCTGAGCAGGCTGTGGATCAGCCTGCGGCAGTCCTGGACGGACACACTCTCTCTCCGCAAAATCAGACGGTTCCTGGCAAACCATATAGCGTCCTTAAAGCAGTTCATAAGGCGCCAGGCTTCCTGGATTGCTCCATCCGTGGTATTCCCAGGAAATAGTCCATAAAGTACCGAGCGGTACGACAGTCTGTTCCTGGGTACTGAGTCCTTGAGTTCATGTTCCAAGGCTTTCAACAGACCCTGTGCAAAGGGGCACTGCCAGAAAATGTGCAAAGATGTTTCCTCCGTGAAGGGGCACCTGGGGCAGTACCGGGTCTTGCACAGGTTGCGGGCATGCATGAATGACCTAAGAGGCAGTCCTCCCTGGATGGCCATCCATGAAATGTCCTTGTGCCCGTTGGTCAACCTGCCAGATGACACGTTAGTCCAAACAGTCTCCAACGTGTCGGCATGAAGCCCTGGAACAGACTCCAGTGAGTCCTTTGCTCTGATGTGCTTGTGGATCGTCTTAGGTTTCCACAAGTCGGGCTTAAGACCCTCCAGTTGATGCTCCCTCACAAACCGGACGACATCTCCGTAGAACCAGGGAGCGTGCCAGTTGTAAGGGAAGGAGCTGTCCCACTTGTCCCAGCCAAAACCTCGCCAGAGGGGAAGGAGGAAGTAGCGGGACATGGCCTTGCCCGCAGAGCCGTTTGCTGTCCTCAGAGTCCTACGAACACAGTCACATGCAAAAGCGATCCGCAGCAGAGTGGGAATGTCGGGTATACCCTTCCCACCTTTGCGGGGCTCCTTGTACATAACAGTCCGCTTTACTCTGTCCATTTTCGAGCCCCAGATGAAGCGAAACACAGTCCTGGTAATGGCCCTCGAGACGGTGGCAAGAGGGGGCCATGCCTGTGCAGTGTATTGTAGCACAGGCAAGACTTCGTTACGCAGGACCATTGCTTTGCCCTCAATAGTGAGTTGTCTGAGGCTCCACAGTCCGATCCTTTGGTTGACTTTGGCCAAGCGTTCTTCCCACGACTTTAGGGCTGCACCTTCCTTACCGAACCAGACTCCCAGAATTTTGATGAAGTCCGGCTTGATAGTAAACGGGAAGGAGGCAGGAGAAGGCAGGTACCACTTTCCGAAGAGCATGGCTTCCGACTTCCCGCAGTTGACTTTTGCCCCTGAAGCGCGTCCGAACTCCTCGCAGGTCTGGACGAGTGCAGTCACCGAACTCTGGTCAGCGCAGAAGACGGTCACGTCGTCCATGTACAGCGAGCATTTGACCTCGAAGTGTCCTGGACCTGGTGCGGTGATCCCTCTGATCTCTCCATTCTGCCGGATAGCCTCTGCGAAGAGCTCTATAACACAAACAAAAAGGAGAGGTGAAAGAGGACAGCCTTGTCTAACCCCCGACGATACAGGAAAGGGGTCAGTCTTCCAGCCGTTCACCAGCACCGAGCTGTAAATGTCGCAATACATCAGGTTAACATACAAACAGAACAACCTGCCAAGCCGCAGCCTACGCAGAGCCTTACCCATGAATTCGTGAGAGACCCGGTCAAAAGCCTTCTCCTGATCCAGACTGACCAGGGCCGCGTGTGTACGGCGGCTTTGCATGTAATGCACCGTGTCCCTCACCAGGGCAAGACTGTCGGCCACCCTACGGCCAGGAATGCCGCAGGTTTGGTCCGATCCGATGATCTGTCCGATGACAACCTTCAGTCTGTTGGCCAATACTTTGGCGAGGATCTTGTAGTCCACGTTCAGGAGAGAGATGGGACGCCAGTTTTTCAGGTCACATCTCTCCCCCTTCCGCTTATACAAGATCGTGATCATGCCTTCTCTCAAGGACGGTGGCATTCTACCCTCCACCACCATCTCCTCATAGAGCTCCAGCAGGTCCGGACAGATCAAGTCCCCCAGCGCTACATAGAGCTCTGCTGGGAGACCATCACTGCCCGGGGTCCTGCCGGGTCTGAAGGATTTAGCGGCAGAGAGCAGTTCCTCCACCGTCAGGGGTACATCCATAGCCTCCGTACCTGCAGGATCAAAGTGATTAGTGATACCTGACAGGAATTTATCGGCGGCTTCGGGGTCAGTGGTTTTCCGGGAGTAGAGGCTTCGGTAGTAGTCTGTGACGACTCCCATCACCTCCTTCTTCCCAGAATGCATGTTTCCGGTCTCATCTCGGAGTTCCTTCAGGGGCGTGTGGCCGGCATGGAGTTTCCTGAAAAAGAACGAGTTACATTTCTCACCCTTCTCCAGGTTCTCCACCTTGGAACGAAAGACAATTCGCTTGGATTCCTCCTCAAAGTGCCTTTTCAGGCCCTTTTTGGCTTCCTCCAGCTCCTTCCTGACGTCCCAGCCGCATTGAAGGAGGTCTTGCAGGGATCGCAGCTGACGCTGCATCTCTCTGAAGTCTCTCTTCCTCTCACACGCCTGTTGACGACTTTTTGCCTGAAAGAAACAACGAAATTCAACTTTAACATATTCCCACCAGTTACAGGTTTTGTCAAAGAAAACTTTATCATTCCTCCAAACAATATAGGCGTCTCTAAGTTCCGCCAGTACCTCCTCTCTTTCCAGCAGGGCACAATTCAGCTTCCAGGAGCCAGGGCCGGGAGGAAAACCGTGGCCGATGGCACCCTGGAAGAGAATGGCCCTGTGGTCAGAGAAGAAGCAGGGGACCATGGAGTGCCCATGCTGCTTGACTGCCCGGGAGGTGAACACAAAGTCAATCCGAGAACGAAGTGAGCCATCGGGTCGGCTCCATGAATAGTTCACAGAGCCGATCCCCATGGAGCCCACAACGTCCTGCAAGGATGCTTCGGTTACCATCTCGATAAGCAGTTTGGAACTGACATCCAGCTTGATTGAAGTGCCGGAACTTCGTCCATCCTCTTCGATGGGGCAGTTGAAGTCCCCGGCCATCACCACTGCCCTAGTGGTGGCGAGCTGGGTCCGCAGGGTCTGGAATAGTTCCAGGCGCTCAGCCTTCATAGGGGGAGCGTACACGTTGATGAGCCTAATCGGCTCTCCCGCCCAGGAACCGTCTACGACCAACAAGCGGCCGCAGACGAGCTCCTGGACAGAGTCAACAGTAAATACGCTTCCCCTAATCAGGATGGCAACCCCTGCAGACTTACAGTCGCCCCCACCAGACCAGTAGGACGGGCCATGGGTCCACTGCCTGGCCAGATGATGGTATGACCTGGAAGAGGGGAGAGTACATTCCTGCAGCATAAATACATCACTCGACTGCTTGGAAAGAAAAGTTAGCACCATCTGACATCTAGTCCTATCTCTAACACTCCTCACATTGAGGCTAAAGATGTTAAGTTTAGCAGCCATGGGGGAGAATAAAGAAGGTTAGTGCAAACGATACACCTTAGTTACCAGTCCGGTCGGGCGGATCCTCCTCTCTGGAGCCTGGCGGGTCCGGAAGATCCAGCAGGCCCTCTGACAAAAATTGTTCCAGGATTGTAGCCACCTGGATGTCTGTTGTGAAGTCGATGACCTCAGGTTCAGACACGAGTTCCTCCACCATCTGCTCCATTTCCTCCTGCTGCGCAAGGGAATCTTCGCAGATTTCCACGACTTGTCGCTTTGAGGACTCAGCAGCTGGGCTGTCCCTCACCTTTCTCTTCCTCTGGATGGCACCTGAGGAGACAAGAGGGGGAAAATCCTCCAGGGAGAGGACTCCAGCAGCTGGAGGGGAAGATGTTAGTGCTGCTGGAGCTGGGGAGAAGGGAGGCTGGGTTGGGAGAGGTGCAGGTGACAGGACCACTGAGATGGGTGGGTAGGAGAAGGTGAGAGCCTCAGTGGGGGTGACAGGGGTTGGGGACGGGGGGGTGGGGAGGGCCGGGCGAGGGAGGGTGGGAAGGGTAGGGCGAGGGAGGGCCGGGAGAGGGGGGGGAGGGACTGTCGTCTTCTTACCATCCTTCTTTTTCCCGGTCTTCTGTGCCGCTGGAGCTCTGGCTGGGGCGGGGTTCCCTCTGGCTGGAGCTTTTGCTGCTACAGTTGCCCAGGATCGATCCCTCTTCGGGCAGTCCTTGTAAGAGTGGGCTGCTTGTCCGCAGAGGTTGCACATTGTCCGTTTCGGGCAGTCTTTGGTCTCGTGTCCTGTTACCCGGCAGTTCTTGCAGGCGTCCTCCTTGCAGTCCTTCACCGAATGACCCTTCTTGCTGCATCTCCTGCAGATCTGCGGCATGTCCGGGTAATAGATGAGGCCGTAGGAGTTGCCCAGCGAGAATGACTGGGGCAGGTGCTGGAGGCCGTCTTCCGCGCTCGAATCCTTGTTCAGTCGGACGATTACCGACCACTTGCCAGTCCAGAAGCCGAGTCCGTTCAGGATGTGGGTGGGTTCCCTCACCACTGTGCAGAACCGCTTCAGGAGCGTGGTGATGTCTTTGCCGGGGGTGTGTGGGTTCCGCATTGAGACCGTCACCCGCCTTTCCTCTCTTTGGACAGGGCAGTTGCCCACAAAGCGAGAGAAAGGGGATTCAGGCCTCGCCGCTTTCACCATCTCCCAGTACCTTCTGCAGATGTTGATCGAAGCGAAGGTCACGAAGAACATCCCGGTCATGAAGGCCTGGATGCTGATGGTCTCCGGCTTAGCGAAGCCCTGGTCCAGGAGCATCTTCTGGCAGAACACTTCTTCCGTCATGTCCGGCACTCTCCCGTCCACCTCCTTCAGCTTCAGGGCCACCGTCTGCTTCATCCAGGGCTCCAGGGTTGGAGCAGCCTGGTTCGGCTTCCTGGTGGCCTGTTCGCCTGAGGAGGCTTCAGGAGGAGATGTCCTGGCCTGGGCCGGCTCACCTGGTCCATCAGCCTTCTTCTTCTGGGTGGCAGGGTTGCTGGTTGAGGCCATGGCTTCTTCCAGCTGTTCCTGTCGCTTGGGGAGGATCTTCGATAGCTCTTTCCCGAAGGGGGCGGAGCTATGCAAATCTTCTCCTTGCTGGCCGAGGTTCTTCCACAAAATTTCTTCCGCAGCGGTTCCTCGTCGAGCTTCTTCTTCTGCGGCCGAGCTTCTTCGAAGATCCCCTTCAGCAGCGGCTCTTCTCCGAAGTTCTCCTTCTTCTTCCCGGCAGCGATCTCCCGGAGCTTCTTCCCCGATGGCGGCTTCTCCCTTCTGGATCGTCGTCTTCGCTGGTTCTTCTCCGCAGTTCGTCGCCGGCTTCGTCTGGAACGCTCTTGGATCGCTAAGCTAGTGTTTATAGCCCCCAGTGGTTCTCCGAGCTATCTATCCTTACAAGGACTGATAAGAACAGATACTACACTTGATCTTAGCCAAAAGGCCGAGAAGCGATAACCCGAATGGGCCGGCCGTTGACCGAGCCTGCCTAATACTGCTGTTCACCCCTTGCAGCGATTGATTCAGCCTACTCCTAGGCAATTCCATGGGGCCCTGCAGGCTCACACACATTTACAGCTACTAAGCGGGAGGGAGGTGAATAAAGGCCGGAGAGGAAGCTACACAGGATTTGCTTCTTTTGCTTGCACCACAATGCAGTGCTGAAAGAGGAGGAATCTACATAAAAACGCCTTCCTGGCAACGCCCAAATGCCCTCCTGCCATGCAGATAAACACTGGCAGCGGCAGCAAGTGCATGCCCACAGCCACCCCTTGTTCCTTCACACCTTGTATCAGCTGTAATCCAGTCCAGTCCGGTGCTGCCTGCTGAGCAGCACTGACCAACACTGCCTGGGCCCAGGCTTTTATCTATCTCTGAGGCAGGCCCCATTATGATGTCAGAAAGCTGGCTCTGGAATCCTGAGGGCTCCACTATGACACGTGCAAAGTTCCGTCTGAACTTTATATAAGACGGTGAGGCTCAGTCAGTCACTCAGTGTTGCCTGAGAGGGCAACACTGCAACAGCCGGCCGCCAGGCTGTCTTTTTTTTGCACATTTATTTGCCTCCAGGAGGCCACAAGAGGGAGACAAGGGACTGCAAAATGGAAAATAAGCATCCACCAACTTTACAGACAACTTCTCTTTGCTCCTACAACCTCCATCCTTGCACAGTTTGTTATTCTTCTAGGTAACATAGTAACAAATCCAAATTGCTGCTCTCTTTGTAGGCAAGCAAGGCTTTGTTGCAACTGCAATTCTTACTTCTTCTTGAAATGTAGGGACGACAGTACATTCCATCACATCCATGTAGTGTACACAGGTAGGTCCATTGTGGCGGGCAGGCAGGCAGGCAGGCAGGCGGGCGGGCGGGCGGCTTTAATGGCTGTTTGCTGTTCCCCTACTCCACTCCGCTATTTGACTGTGGTGCTGCATCAATCAGTGGCTGGCTCAGGTGCAGCTCTTTAACCTACCTAGGAGGGAGGGCGGAGAGAAGACAAGGAAGGTGAATGAGCTGTTCCAATGTGAAATGCCGGAAACACAGAAACACAGAAGACACACACACAACAAGAGGTGGCAATGTATTAATTAATTGCATTTAATAAATGAGCTCATTATCACACATGACTGTACAAATGCATTGTCCAACAGGTGTTGAAATAATGGGATTAAAAGGGGAGATCCCATCAGAAAGACAAAAACAATAGCAAACACAAATAGCACTTTTGGAATCTGATTTTAGTCAACACATAAGGGAAGGGTGCACCGGTCCTGGAAATACTGCAATACCAGGTCAATGCGTGGAGTGGACAGAGCAAGCTCTATTTCCATCTCCCTGTTCTAAAAATCCATTTAATATATGGTCCCCAGATAGGGGACGTATCAGATATTAAACTGATAAGAACAGATACTACACTTGATCTTAGCCAAAAGGCCGAGAAGCGATAACCCGAATGGGCCGGCCGTTGACCGAGCCTGCCTAATACTGCTGTTCACCCCTTGCAGCGATTGATTCAGCCTACTCCTAGGCAATTCCATGGGGCCCTGCAGGCTCACACACATTTACAGCTACTAAGCGGGAGGGAGGTGAATAAAGGCCGGAGAGGAAGCTACACAGGATTTGCTTCTTTTGCTTGCACCACAATGCAGTGCTGAAAGAGGAGGAATCTACATAAAAACGCCTTCCTGGCAACGCCCAAATGCCCTCCTGCCATGCAGATAAACACTGGCAGCGGCAGCAAGTGCATGCCCACAGCCACCCCTTGTTCCTTCACACCTTGTATCAGCTGTAATCCAGTCCAGTCCGGTGCTGCCTGCTGAGCAGCACTGACCAACACTGCCTGGGCCCAGGCTTTTATCTATCTCTGAGGCAGGCCCCATTATGATGTCAGAAAGCTGGCTCTGGAATCCTGAGGGCTCCACTATGACACGTGCAAAGTTCCGTCTGAACTTTATATAAGACGGTGAGGCTCAGTCAGTCACTCAGTGTTGCCTGAGAGGGCAACACTGCAACAGCCGGCCGCCAGGCTGTCTTTTTTTTGCACATTTATTTGCCTCCAGGAGGCCACAAGAGGGAGACAAGGGACTGCAAAATGGAAAATAAGCATCCACCAACTTTACAGACAACTTCTCTTTGCTCCTACAACCTCCATCCTTGCACAGTTTGTTATTCTTCTAGGTAACATAGTAACAAATCCAAATTGCTGCTCTCTTTGTAGGCAAGCAAGGCTTTGTTGCAACTGCAATTCTTACTTCTTCTTGAAATGTAGGGACGACAGTACATTCCATCACATCCATGTAGTGTACACAGGTAGGTCCATTGTGGCGGGCAGGCAGGCAGGCGGGCGGGCGGGCGGCTTTAATGGCTGTTTGCTGTTCCCCTACTCCACTCCGCTATTTGACTGTGGTGCTGCATCAATCAGTGGCTGGCTCAGGTGCAGCTCTTTAACCTACCTAGGAGGGAGGGCGGAGAGAAGACAAGGAAGGTGAATGAGCTGTTCCAATGTGAAATGCCGGAAACACAGAAACACAGAAGACACACACACAACAAGAGGTGGCAATGTATTAATTAATTGCATTTAATAAATGAGCTCATTATCACACATGACTGTACAAATGCATTGTCCAACAGGTGTTGAAATAATGGGATTAAAAGGGGAGATCCCATCAGAAAGACAAAAACAATAGCAAACACAAATAGCACTTTTGGAATCTGATTTTAGTCAACACATAAGGGAAGGGTGCACCGGTCCTGGAAATACTGCAATACCAGGTCAATGCGTGGAGTGGACAGAGCAAGCTCTATTTCCATCTCCCTGTTCTAAAAATCCATTTAATATATGGTCCCCAGATAGGGGACGTATCAGATATTAAACTGATAAGAACAGATTTTTTTTTTTTTTTTTTTTTTTTTTTTTTTTTTTAAAACCATTCAGTTTAACTTAAAGCAACAGTACACAAACCATTTTGCATTTTAAGGCATAAGTTGCCTTAGTCGTACATCATCATGGCTATTTTATTCCAAACAATAATAATCAAGACACAGAAAGGATTGTGAAGAACAAAAATAAAACAGGAATAAATCTTATCAATTAGCTATATTTCACCAACCTTCTCCACTTCTTAAATTTCCATATCCCCTCTGCGTCTATACCACCACCGCACTGACTATCCCAACGATAGACTACGTATAGTCTTGACAAAACCATCCTCACACACTCACCAATGGGTACCCACTTATGTTTGAAAACACCTAAATTACGTACATCCCATAAGCTTTCCATTATACACACCATAATCAACCATAAGATCCTATCACTTACTCTGTTACAAGCCCCTATAGCAAACATCGCAACCTTCCAATCCACAAACTTCACCCCAGCTAACTCCTTACAGACGCCACCCATCCTCCTCCATACCTCATACGAATAATTGCAGTCCCAAAAAAGATGCCTAACAGTCTCCCGTGAATTACACCCAACCCTTGGACACACCTCAAATCTAACTAGCATTCTCCTCCTCTGCACATCTCTAACAGGCAATATATCATGCAACGCCATCCACACTATGTCCTTTTGTCTATTGGACATACCTCTCACGCCTAACTTCTTCCAAGTATCCACAACATCCTCTCCTCGCAAACCCACAATGTTACACACAACCTCATTCACACACAATCTTTTTAGCACAGCCTTCTTATCCAGAAACCCACCCATAGGCACTGCAATCAAATCATATTTCCTAATGAACCTTTCAATCACAACATACCATACCGGACATACATAAGCAACAGGCACAGTAGCGTCTCTCTTAAACCAATTTAACCCATAAAGCATCCAACCGGCCATATACCTTACCATATACGCACTCTTATTTCCTTTCCCCAAGAGCCCCACCACTGTTTTAATATAATTTAACCCAAGAAAGACCTCCACATTCGGAAAATCCAAACCTCCATTCTCACAAGACTTATAAACATACTCACGCTTCAACTTTTCCATTTGACTTCCCCACAGAAAGGTAAACACCATTTTCTCTGACTTTTTGATTTTCCTACTAGCGGAGGGAAAAATACTAGCCACAAAAACCAAAATAGGCAAAATCACTGTCTTAATTATCAACACCTTCCCTGATAAAGTCAGGTCTCTAAGTCTCCAAAAATTCAATTTCTTCTCAATCCTCTTGCCACATTCATCCCAACTCTCATTCCCTCTCAAGTCCTCATTAAACTGTATCCCCAACACTTTTACTGCACCCACTTCATTCCTCACTCCCTCCATACTTACCCTCCTATCCCCAAAGCACTTAAAGACACACTTATCCCAATTCACCTTAAAAGCTGATGCCCCACAAAAAAAATCCAACCATAATTTTGCTCTATTCAACCCAGCCATACAATCACTCATAACCACAACATCATCCATATAACCCAGAATTTTAACGTATTTACCTCCACTCCCTGGGATCAAAAAACCTTTCACCACTTTATCTTTTCTTACCAAACACATCAAACTTTCGATCACACAAATAAACAAAACTGGGGACATAGGACACCCCTGTCTTACCCCAGATCTCACACATACTTTTGAACTTAAATTACCATTCACCAACACTTCACTTGACACATCCCTATACAAACACTTCACACCTTCCAAAAACCTCACTGGGAAGCCCATCCTAACAAGTACAGCAAACATAAACACATGCGACACTCTATCAAACGCCTTTTCGAAATCTAACGCAAGCATCATACACTTCTGTTTCCTACTCATACAGTCCCCAATCAAATCTCTCAGCAAAACCAAATTATCAGACATACTCCTACCTGGCACAGCACAGACTTGGTCTTCACCCACAACCTTTCCTACCACCTCACGCATACGATTAGCCAAAATTTTACTAAAACATTTATAATCCACATTCAGCAGTGAAATCGGTCTCCAATTACCCAAACACTTCTTATCCCCTTTCTTATAAATCAAAACAATCACACCCTCTTTCATAGACTCACACAAAACCCCCTTATCCCATATAAACTTACATACTTCCACCAAATCCAACCCTATTATCTCCCAGGCCTTCACATAAAATTCCACAGGAATACCATCTTTACCAGGTGTTTTATTTTTCCCCGCACTCATTATCACTTTCTTTACTTCTTCAGACGTTACATCCTCATTCAACCCCACACAATCCTCCTCTCTAAGAACATTTTCCAAACCATTCAAAACTTCATCCATCAACCCGATATCAATCCACTTTTTGCCATATAGTTCTGAATAAAACGATTCCACCACTTTTAACACATCCATACCCACTATACGCTCCCCCTTCGCATTAACAATTTCATCCATATCATCTTTCTTACCACACATTTTCTTGAAAAAAAACCTTGTGCATTTTTCATTTTTATCTAAGAACTCCACTTTAGACCTAAAAATAATCTCCTTTCCCTTTCTTTCCAAAACTTGCTTTAACTCGTTCCTTGCCTCCTCTAGCAAATCACTCAAATCAATTCCCTTCTCACCCATCTTCCGCAACCATTCTATCCTAATATTCAATTCCTTATACTGGTTACGTTTCCTAGCAGCCTGCTTGTATCCCCATCTCACAAAAAAATTTTTAATCTGCCCTTTCATCCAATCCCACCATTTAAGCACATCCACAAAACTATCTTTTTCTCCCTTCCACACATCATACTTTCGTTTGAACTCATCCATCACTTCAACATCCTCCAATAATCTAGTATTCAACTTCCACACCCCTTTCCCAAAACAAAGTTTACTACTTACCTCCACCCATACCCGTAAACATACATGGTCTGAAAAAGGTACCTCATTCTGAACCATCTTATTACACACTAAACCCTTAGATATGCAAATACGATCAATTCTTGACTCAATACCCCCTCTATCTGATTTATATGTTGGCGGTGGTGGTTTACCCAATGACAATTCGGCTGCATCTATAAAAGAAAAATCAGATATAAGTTGGTTAAGCTTTTTCCCAGTTACATCCAGACCATCCCCATCAAAAGAACAATTAAAGTCTCCCAAAAAAAAGGTAGGAATCCTTCCAGGTAAGAACAAACTTAGCTTTTCCAACAACGCCAGCCTTTTTGCTCTATCTATAGGACAATAAGTATTCACCACCCTAACCCTAACTCCCCTGCAACATACCACTGCAATTACACATCTACCTGTTTCCACCACTGTATAACTCTCCAGATCCATACCCATATTTCCTAATAGGATCCCCACCCCATCATTCTTATTGGAAGTAGATCCTGACCAGACATACTGCCCATATGGCCAATCCCCCTCCCCCAGTGACTCAGATATACCACACTCTTGCAGGCATATGATCTCTGCCCCAAGATTCCTAACATAGTCCAGCACAACAGCACGTCTAGGCTTTGATGTAATTTGCCTGACATTCAAGGATAAGACATTAAGTGTAATTTTGGGGTCCATATTTTGATCTTTTTCCGTAGATATCCACCAATACCCCACTGTTTAATCAGCCTACACCTCCTGGTGGCTGACAACCGGACACAAAGATAGCTTTGTCCACGTCTTCTCCTAAAAAAGGAAAGTCCTCAGGAAAATGAGAAATGGGGTAGACTCCCCTATCCGGGCTCACTCCATCTTCACTCAGAGGAGACAACATGGTGCGAAGTCTCTTAGAAGATGAACCTCCTTCCTCCTCCTCAGAAGGCCTCACAAGTGCAGTTGAAAAGTCCCCTTGACCACCTTCACCTTGTTGGTCCACCAGAATTCCTTCCCAGGAAAAGACAGGTGATTTGGATAAAGAACCATCCACCTCCCCATCACCTCTTAGCCCAGTCAGGTCATCAGAGGGGTGAGGCAGGTCTTTCTCAACAGGTGCTACCTCCATTTCATCAGCCAGCGTATTTCCAGACCGATTTAACTCAGGGAGAGTCCCATCAGGCACCTGGGCAGGCACTGACTCCTCAGTTCCCGGGGCAGCTGGGCCCTGAATCACATTAGACCTCATACTGCCAGGTTCACCTGCAACTACTTCCGCCAGAGTCCTAACCCTTCTGTTTTTAGCACGCTCTGGACAGTCTTTAAAGGCATGACCCACAATGCTGCACATGTTACACACAATTGGGTTTTTGCAATCCTTGGCCAGGTGACCGTCCTGATTACATTTGTTACATGTAACACCTTCTTGCGTACAATCTTCATGAACATGGCCATATCTTTTACATTTCCTGCAGAACACAGGAGGCTGGGGAAAAAATAAGTAGCCTTTGTCCCGGCCGATGGCAAAATTCCTAGGAGGGTATTTCACACCCAGAGGCCCTGAAGGATCCTCCTCAAATCTCACAAAGAATTTATGCTTCCCTGTCCAGAGGGATTCAGCATTTAACACCTGGTGAGAATAGCTGACGTAAGAGCAGTACTTCTTTAAGAAGGAAGTAATATCATCCACCATCACATAAGGATTGTACATCAAAACAACCAGTGGAACATCGTTGTTATATAAAACGGTGAAGATAAGTCCATCCAACCCAGGGTTTTGCAAGTTAGCATTAATTGCGGCATACAAGTTGTAACAAGCATTCAAACTTTTAAGAACCAAAGTGAAGCGATTACCTCTGGGATCTTGAAGACAAAGGATGTCGTTCCTACTCACGTTGAGGGTCTTGAAAATGACTTCATTCACCAGGTGTTTCAATGAAAAAAGGTCCTTCTTGTTCAAGGGTACGTCAATGCCAAATCCATTCTTGATCCGGGTTTCCCCGATCCCAGCGTATCGAAGCCTAGCTCCCATGATCGCTCGACAGTTGATCACCCAGCCTACCCCCTTATAGCAGCAGTTGGCTTAAGCCACCGAAGTGGCGATGCCAAAAGGCCAAGGGCATGACATGCTGACCTCCTCTTGACACGGGATCGTGCCAAAAGGCCGAGAAGCGATAACCCGAATGGGCCGGCCGTTGACCGAGCCTGCCTAATACTGCTGTTCACCCCTTGCAGCGATTGATTCAGCCTACTCCTAGGCAATTCCATGGGGCCCTGCAGGCTCACACACATTTACAGCTACTAAGCGGGAGGGAGGTGAATAAAGGCCGGAGAGGAAGCTACACAGGATTTGCTTCTTTTGCTTGCACCACAATGCAGTGCTGAAAGAGGAGGAATCTACATAAAAACGCCTTCCTGGCAACGCCCAAATGCCCTCCTGCCATGCAGATAAACACTGGCAGCGGCAGCAAGTGCATGCCCACAGCCACCCCTTGTTCCTTCACACCTTGTATCAGCTGTAATCCAGTCCAGTCCGGTGCTGCCTGCTGAGCAGCACTGACCAACACTGCCTGGGCCCAGGCTTTTATCTATCTCTGAGGCAGGCCCCATTATGATGTCAGAAAGCTGGCTCTGGAATCCTGAGGGCTCCACTATGACACGTGCAAAGTTCCGTCTGAACTTTATATAAGACGGTGAGGCTCAGTCAGTCACTCAGTGTTGCCTGAGAGGGCAACACTGCAACAGCCGGCCGCCAGGCTGTCTTTTTTTTGCACATTTATTTGCCTCCAGGAGGCCACAAGAGGGAGACAAGGGACTGCAAAATGGAAAATAAGCATCCACCAACTTTACAGACAACTTCTCTTTGCTCCTACAACCTCCATCCTTGCACAGTTTGTTATTCTTCTAGGTAACATAGTAACAAATCCAAATTGCTGCTCTCTTTGTAGGCAAGCAAGGCTTTGTTGCAACTGCAATTCTTACTTCTTCTTGAAATGTAGGGACGACAGTACATTCCATCACATCCATGTAGTGTACACAGGTAGGTCCATTGTGGCGGGCAGGCAGGCAGGCAGGCAGGCGGGCGGGCGGGCGGCTTTAATGGCTGTTTGCTGTTCCCCTACTCCACTCCGCTATTTGACTGTGGTGCTGCATCAATCAGTGGCTGGCTCAGGTGCAGCTCTTTAACCTACCTAGGAGGGAGGGCGGAGAGAAGACAAGGAAGGTGAATGAGCTGTTCCAATGTGAAATGCCGGAAACACAGAAACACAGAAGACACACACACAACAAGAGGTGGCAATGTATTAATTAATTGCATTTAATAAATGAGCTCATTATCACACATGACTGTACAAATGCATTGTCCAACAGGTGTTGAAATAATGGGATTAAAAGGGGAGATCCCATCAGAAAGACAAAAACAATAGCAAACACAAATAGCACTTTTGGAATCTGATTTTAGTCAACACATAAGGGAAGGGTGCACCGGTCCTGGAAATACTGCAATACCAGGTCAATGCGTGGAGTGGACAGAGCAAGCTCTATTTCCATCTCCCTGTTCTAAAAATCCATTTAATATATGGTCCCCAGATAGGGGACGTATCAGATATTAAACTGATAAGAACAGATTTTTTGATTGAAAATTGCTTTATTGACAATCAATCGTCATCATACAAACATTACTGCGACGCAGCGCAAGCCATGAAGCAGCAAATAATAAATAATAACAGTCGTCAAACATAACATGACAGTATAATACACAGTACAGGCTAGCCTATGCTATACATTACACCACATGCTACACTAACATTCTTGCATTCACTAAAGCCAAACAACAAAGCATTACAGACAAGTGATGGGATAGGGGAGTGGGTAGGAGGGGATAGGGAAGGGGGAAATCACAGGCCCGAAGCTTTATTGAAAGACAACACACAAGAAGGGAGAGTGGGGGGAAGGGGGGTATCAGTCCTCTTCCTCATCGACGTCCGGGCTGTCCCAGGTGGAATAGTCTCTGAGCAGGCTGTGGATCAGCCTGCGGCAGTCCTGGACGGACACACTCTCTCTCCGCAAAATCAGACGGTTCCTGGCAAACCATATAGCGTCCTTAAAGCAGTTCATAAGGCGCCAGGCTTCCTGGATTGCTCCATCCGTGGTATTCCCAGGAAATAGTCCATAAAGTACCGAGCGGTACGACAGTCTGTTCCTGGGTACTGAGTCCTTGAGTTCATGTTCCAAGGCTTTCAACAGACCCTGTGCAAAGGGGCACTGCCAGAAAATGTGCAAAGATGTTTCCTCCGTGAAGGGGCACCTGGGGCAGTACCGGGTCTTGCACAGGTTGCGGGCATGCATGAATGACCTAAGAGGCAGTCCTCCCTGGATGGCCATCCATGAAATGTCCTTGTGCCCGTTGGTCAACCTGCCAGATGACACGTTAGTCCAAACAGTCTCCAACGTGTCGGCATGAAGCCCTGGAACAGACTCCAGTGAGTCCTTTGCTCTGATGTGCTTGTGGATCGTCTTAGGTTTCCACAAGTCGGGCTTAAGACCCTCCAGTTGATGCTCCCTCACAAACCGGACGACATCTCCGTAGAACCAGGGAGCGTGCCAGTTGTAAGGGAAGGAGCTGTCCCACTTGTCCCAGCCAAAACCTCGCCAGAGGGGAAGGAGGAAGTAGCGGGACATGGCCTTGCCCGCAGAGCCGTTTGCTGTCCTCAGAGTCCTACGAACACAGTCACATGCAAAAGCGATCCGCAGCAGAGTGGGAATGTCGGGTATACCCTTCCCACCTTTGCGGGGCTCCTTGTACATAACAGTCCGCTTTACTCTGTCCATTTTCGAGCCCCAGATGAAGCGAAACACAGTCCTGGTAATGGCCCTCGAGACGGTGGCAAGAGGGGGCCATGCCTGTGCAGTGTATTGTAGCACAGGCAAGACTTCGTTACGCAGGACCATTGCTTTGCCCTCAATAGTGAGTTGTCTGAGGCTCCACAGTCCGATCCTTTGGTTGACTTTGGCCAAGCGTTCTTCCCACGACTTTAGGGCTGCACCTTCCTTACCGAACCAGACTCCCAGAATTTTGATGAAGTCCGGCTTGATAGTAAACGGGAAGGAGGCAGGAGAAGGCAGGTACCACTTTCCGAAGAGCATGGCTTCCGACTTCCCGCAGTTGACTTTTGCCCCTGAAGCGCGTCCGAACTCCTCGCAGGTCTGGACGAGTGCAGTCACCGAACTCTGGTCAGCGCAGAAGACGGTCACGTCGTCCATGTACAGCGAGCATTTGACCTCGAAGTGTCCTGGACCTGGTGCGGTGATCCCTCTGATCTCTCCATTCTGCCGGATAGCCTCTGCGAAGAGCTCTATAACACAAACAAAAAGGAGAGGTGAAAGAGGACAGCCTTGTCTAACCCCCGACGATACAGGAAAGGGGTCAGTCTTCCAGCCGTTCACCAGCACCGAGCTGTAAATGTCGCAATACATCAGGTTAACATACAAACAGAACAACCTGCCAAGCCGCAGCCTACGCAGAGCCTTACCCATGAATTCGTGAGAGACCCGGTCAAAAGCCTTCTCCTGATCCAGACTGACCAGGGCCGCGTGTGTACGGCGGCTTTGCATGTAATGCACCGTGTCCCTCACCAGGGCAAGACTGTCGGCCACCCTACGGCCAGGAATGCCGCAGGTTTGGTCCGATCCGATGATCTGTCCGATGACAACCTTCAGTCTGTTGGCCAATACTTTGGCGAGGATCTTGTAGTCCACGTTCAGGAGAGAGATGGGACGCCAGTTTTTCAGGTCACATCTCTCCCCCTTCCGCTTATACAAGATCGTGATCATGCCTTCTCTCAAGGACGGTGGCATTCTACCCTCCACCACCATCTCCTCATAGAGCTCCAGCAGGTCCGGACAGATCAAGTCCCCCAGCGCTACATAGAGCTCTGCTGGGAGACCATCACTGCCCGGGGTCCTGCCGGGTCTGAAGGATTTAGCGGCAGAGAGCAGTTCCTCCACCGTCAGGGGTACATCCATAGCCTCCGTACCTGCAGGATCAAAGTGATTAGTGATACCTGACAGGAATTTATCGGCGGCTTCGGGGTCAGTGGTTTTCCGGGAGTAGAGGCTTCGGTAGTAGTCTGTGACGACTCCCATCACCTCCTTCTTCCCAGAATGCATGTTTCCGGTCTCATCTCGGAGTTCCTTCAGGGGCGTGTGGCCGGCATGGAGTTTCCTGAAAAAGAACGAGTTACATTTCTCACCCTTCTCCAGGTTCTCCACCTTGGAACGAAAGACAATTCGCTTGGATTCCTCCTCAAAGTGCCTTTTCAGGCCCTTTTTGGCTTCCTCCAGCTCCTTCCTGACGTCCCAGCCGCATTGAAGGAGGTCTTGCAGGGATCGCAGCTGACGCTGCATCTCTCTGAAGTCTCTCTTCCTCTCACACGCCTGTTGACGACTTTTTGCCTGAAAGAAACAACGAAATTCAACTTTAACATATTCCCACCAGTTACAGGTTTTGTCAAAGAAAACTTTATCATTCCTCCAAACAATATAGGCGTCTCTAAGTTCCGCCAGTACCTCCTCTCTTTCCAGCAGGGCACAATTCAGCTTCCAGGAGCCAGGGCCGGGAGGAAAACCGTGGCCGATGGCACCCTGGAAGAGAATGGCCCTGTGGTCAGAGAAGAAGCAGGGGACCATGGAGTGCCCATGCTGCTTGACTGCCCGGGAGGTGAACACAAAGTCAATCCGAGAACGAAGTGAGCCATCGGGTCGGCTCCATGAATAGTTCACAGAGCCGATCCCCATGGAGCCCACAACGTCCTGCAAGGATGCTTCGGTTACCATCTCGATAAGCAGTTTGGAACTGACATCCAGCTTGATTGAAGTGCCGGAACTTCGTCCATCCTCTTCGATGGGGCAGTTGAAGTCCCCGGCCATCACCACTGCCCTAGTGGTGGCGAGCTGGGTCCGCAGGGTCTGGAATAGTTCCAGGCGCTCAGCCTTCATAGGGGGAGCGTACACGTTGATGAGCCTAATCGGCTCTCCCGCCCAGGAACCGTCTACGACCAACAAGCGGCCGCAGACGAGCTCCTGGACAGAGTCAACAGTAAATACGCTTCCCCTAATCAGGATGGCAACCCCTGCAGACTTACAGTCGCCCCCACCAGACCAGTAGGACGGGCCATGGGTCCACTGCCTGGCCAGATGATGGTATGACCTGGAAGAGGGGAGAGTACATTCCTGCAGCATAAATACATCACTCGACTGCTTGGAAAGAAAAGTTAGCACCATCTGACATCTAGTCCTATCTCTAACACTCCTCACATTGAGGCTAAAGATGTTAAGTTTAGCAGCCATGGGGGAGAATAAAGAAGGTTAGTGCAAACGATACACCTTAGTTACCAGTCCGGTCGGGCGGATCCTCCTCTCTGGAGCCTGGCGGGTCCGGAAGATCCAGCAGGCCCTCTGACAAAAATTGTTCCAGGATTGTAGCCACCTGGATGTCTGTTGTGAAGTCGATGACCTCAGGTTCAGACACGAGTTCCTCCACCATCTGCTCCATTTCCTCCTGCTGCGCAAGGGAATCTTCGCAGATTTCCACGACTTGTCGCTTTGAGGACTCAGCAGCTGGGCTGTCCCTCACCTTTCTCTTCCTCTGGATGGCACCTGAGGAGACAAGAGGGGGAAAATCCTCCAGGGAGAGGACTCCAGCAGCTGGAGGGGAAGATGTTAGTGCTGCTGGAGCTGGGGAGAAGGGAGGCTGGGTTGGGAGAGGTGCAGGTGACAGGACCACTGAGATGGGTGGGTAGGAGAAGGTGAGAGCCTCAGTGGGGGTGACAGGGGTTGGGGACGGGGGGGTGGGGAGGGCCGGGCGAGGGAGGGTGGGAAGGGTAGGGCGAGGGAGGGCCGGGAGAGGGGGGGGAGGGACTGTCGTCTTCTTACCATCCTTCTTTTTCCCGGTCTTCTGTGCCGCTGGAGCTCTGGCTGGGGCGGGGTTCCCTCTGGCTGGAGCTTTTGCTGCTACAGTTGCCCAGGATCGATCCCTCTTCGGGCAGTCCTTGTAAGAGTGGGCTGCTTGTCCGCAGAGGTTGCACATTGTCCGTTTCGGGCAGTCTTTGGTCTCGTGTCCTGTTACCCGGCAGTTCTTGCAGGCGTCCTCCTTGCAGTCCTTCACCGAATGACCCTTCTTGCTGCATCTCCTGCAGATCTGCGGCATGTCCGGGTAATAGATGAGGCCGTAGGAGTTGCCCAGCGAGAATGACTGGGGCAGGTGCTGGAGGCCGTCTTCCGCGCTCGAATCCTTGTTCAGTCGGACGATTACCGACCACTTGCCAGTCCAGAAGCCGAGTCCGTTCAGGATGTGGGTGGGTTCCCTCACCACTGTGCAGAACCGCTTCAGGAGCGTGGTGATGTCTTTGCCGGGGGTGTGTGGGTTCCGCATTGAGACCGTCACCCGCCTTTCCTCTCTTTGGACAGGGCAGTTGCCCACAAAGCGAGAGAAAGGGGATTCAGGCCTCGCCGCTTTCACCATCTCCCAGTACCTTCTGCAGATGTTGATCGAAGCGAAGGTCACGAAGAACATCCCGGTCATGAAGGCCTGGATGCTGATGGTCTCCGGCTTAGCGAAGCCCTGGTCCAGGAGCATCTTCTGGCAGAACACTTCTTCCGTCATGTCCGGCACTCTCCCGTCCACCTCCTTCAGCTTCAGGGCCACCGTCTGCTTCATCCAGGGCTCCAGGGTTGGAGCAGCCTGGTTCGGCTTCCTGGTGGCCTGTTCGCCTGAGGAGGCTTCAGGAGGAGATGTCCTGGCCTGGGCCGGCTCACCTGGTCCATCAGCCTTCTTCTTCTGGGTGGCAGGGTTGCTGGTTGAGGCCATGGCTTCTTCCAGCTGTTCCTGTCGCTTGGGGAGGATCTTCGATAGCTCTTTCCCGAAGGGGGCGGAGCTATGCAAATCTTCTCCTTGCTGGCCGAGGTTCTTCCACAAAATTTCTTCCGCAGCGGTTCCTCGTCGAGCTTCTTCTTCTGCGGCCGAGCTTCTTCGAAGATCCCCTTCAGCAGCGGCTCTTCTCCGAAGTTCTCCTTCTTCTTCCCGGCAGCGATCTCCCGGAGCTTCTTCCCCGATGGCGGCTTCTCCCTTCTGGATCGTCGTCTTCGCTGGTTCTTCTCCGCAGTTCGTCGCCGGCTTCGTCTGGAACGCTCTTGGATCGCTAAGCTAGTGTTTATAGCCCCCAGTGGTTCTCCGAGCTATCTATCCTTACAAGGACTGATAAGAACAGATACTACACTTGATCTTAGCCAAAAGGCCGAGAAGCGATAACCCGAATGGGCCGGCCGTTGACCGAGCCTGCCTAATACTGCTGTTCACCCCTTGCAGCGATTGATTCAGCCTACTCCTAGGCAATTCCATGGGGCCCTGCAGGCTCACACACATTTACAGCTACTAAGCGGGAGGGAGGTGAATAAAGGCCGGAGAGGAAGCTACACAGGATTTGCTTCTTTTGCTTGCACCACAATGCAGTGCTGAAAGAGGAGGAATCTACATAAAAACGCCTTCCTGGCAACGCCCAAATGCCCTCCTGCCATGCAGATAAACACTGGCAGCGGCAGCAAGTGCATGCCCACAGCCACCCCTTGTTCCTTCACACCTTGTATCAGCTGTAATCCAGTCCAGTCCGGTGCTGCCTGCTGAGCAGCACTGACCAACACTGCCTGGGCCCAGGCTTTTATCTATCTCTGAGGCAGGCCCCATTATGATGTCAGAAAGCTGGCTCTGGAATCCTGAGGGCTCCACTATGACACGTGCAAAGTTCCGTCTGAACTTTATATAAGACGGTGAGGCTCAGTCAGTCACTCAGTGTTGCCTGAGAGGGCAACACTGCAACAGCCGGCCGCCAGGCTGTCTTTTTTTTGCACATTTATTTGCCTCCAGGAGGCCACAAGAGGGAGACAAGGGACTGCAAAATGGAAAATAAGCATCCACCAACTTTACAGACAACTTCTCTTTGCTCCTACAACCTCCATCCTTGCACAGTTTGTTATTCTTCTAGGTAACATAGTAACAAATCCAAATTGCTGCTCTCTTTGTAGGCAAGCAAGGCTTTGTTGCAACTGCAATTCTTACTTCTTCTTGAAATGTAGGGACGACAGTACATTCCATCACATCCATGTAGTGTACACAGGTAGGTCCATTGTGGCGGGCAGGCAGGCAGGCAGGCAGGCGGGCGGGCGGGCGGCTTTAATGGCTGTTTGCTGTTCCCCTACTCCACTCCGCTATTTGACTGTGGTGCTGCATCAATCAGTGGCTGGCTCAGGTGCAGCTCTTTAACCTACCTAGGAGGGAGGGCGGAGAGAAGACAAGGAAGGTGAATGAGCTGTTCCAATGTGAAATGCCGGAAACACAGAAACACAGAAGACACACACACAACAAGAGGTGGCAATGTATTAATTAATTGCATTTAATAAATGAGCTCATTATCACACATGACTGTACAAATGCATTGTCCAACAGGTGTTGAAATAATGGGATTAAAAGGGGAGATCCCATCAGAAAGACAAAAACAATAGCAAACACAAATAGCACTTTTGGAATCTGATTTTAGTCAACACATAAGGGAAGGGTGCACCGGTCCTGGAAATACTGCAATACCAGGTCAATGCGTGGAGTGGACAGAGCAAGCTCTATTTCCATCTCCCTGTTCTAAAAATCCATTTAATATATGGTCCCCAGATAGGGGACGTATCAGATATTAAACTGATAAGAACAGATTTTTTTTAAGTTGGCTACCCCTTTTCAGGGGTGTCAATGATTTATTTCATGATAAAAAATACAGTTTACAATAAAACCAACTTTTGTACAAATGAATAACAATAAAATCAATATTTCATTGCATTACATTACATAAAAGGGACATGGTGGCAAATCTTTATATGTTGGAGTTCCATTCTTTCACAAACCATTTATTAAGAAGGGTGGCATTTCTTTTTTTGTCTAATAAATAATAAATGTACATTTCGCTAAAACAAAGACCTAAAACATCATCAGTAGATAAAACATCGTGCTTAAAAATCAGGATGTTCCTGGCCTTCCATAGAGCTTCTTTGGCGCAATTCATCGTCTTCCACGCTATTATCTTTTGGCTCGCGGTTGGGCATCCAAATAGTCCATATAAAATATCTTCATAATTCAAGTCTTTCAGGTCTGCCATCTTTACCAAAAGAGGGAATATTTTTTTCCAAAATTTCTTCGCAAAATCACACGTCCAAAAAATGTGTCGAATCGTTTCCTCGGCCTGGCAGCCTTCCCTCGGGCAGACGGCAGACCTCGCGAGCCTCCTTCTGTATTGGAATGCCCGGCATGGAAGACATTGATGAATGCAGCTCCAGGCCAGGTCCATCTGTGTATTAAAAAGATAAAACACATTAATAATTTTGAAGATAAAAGCACTTCGTTCCTCATTAAAATTCTCAATCCTGCTGACCGTCTCACTTTCTCTTAGGTCTTTAATTAATTTTTTACTATTTTTCAGCTCATTTACATTTTTTCCCTTCAGGTTGAATAAGGTCACTATCTTTTCTAAAATCACATAGTTTATTGAGAGTTTAAAAGCGTAAGGTGAGGATAAAACAATGTTGAACCACCCAAACCTTCGCATTAAAAACCCTGTATTAAAACGTAAAAAATAGGACCAATAATGTTCTTTAAAAAGGGAATTAAAACAGAAACTGAAGAACTTGATTAAAAGAAACCTGTTAAAATTCGGAAAATCTTTGCCACCCTTCGGTTTGGATTTCATCACAATCTCTCTTTTAAGTTTCTCCATTCTGGAACTCCAAAAGAAGGTAAAACATGCTTTAGTAATTTTTTGCAATAAAACCGTGGGGGGAGGGAAAACCATACTGAGATATAAAAGCAGGGGTAAAATGACCATTTTAATAATTAAAACTTTTCCCTCCATGGTAAGTTTTCTCATGTTCCACATACATATTTTTTGATTTACCTTCTGCGCCACCATGTCCCAACTGATAAAACCATTATCGCACTCACTGAAGGAGACACCTAAAATCGTAATATTATCTGACACAGGGACGGGTATGTCTCTAAAAGCCATGCTTCCTATATTTAAAATATTACTTTTGTCGAAGTTCACCTTAAAACCGGAAGCACAGCAATAAAACTCAATTTGTCTGAGGGTTCTCTGAAGCGACAGGGTGTCCCTGCAAAAAACCGCTACATCGTCCATGTACCCCACTGCTTTAGCCTCTACGCCGCCACCCCCGGGCAGGGGGACTCCACGTATTAACTTATCGCGGCGAATTGTACACAGTAGAGGCTCTAATGCGCAAATAAAAAGCAGTGGGGACAAGGGACACCCCTGCTTCACCCCTGAGTCTAAAATCACGTCCTGTGTCTTAAAACCATTCACTAAAATTTTGCTTGTGCAATCTTTATAAAAGGCTTTAAGTGATAATAAAAATCCTTCAGGTATACCCATACGCTCTAAAACCTTAAAAAGATAAAAATGAGAGACACGGTCGAACGCCTTCTCGAAGTCTATAGATAAAATGGCTAATTTACCTCTTCTAGACCTCGTGTCCTCAATCACATCTTTTACCAGGTTAAGATTATCCCAGATGCTGCGGCCTGGCACCCCACACACCTGGTTAGAGTGTACAATGTGGGGTATTATGGCTTTTAATCTATTTGCGCACACTTTTGCCATTATTTTATAGTCGCTATTCAGAAGGGTTATTGGTCTCCAGTTCTTCAAAACTGCGATGTCACCTTTCTTATGTAGCAGGGAGACCTCACCCTTCCGCCAGGACTTAGGCAGCATCTTGGAATTAAAAACTTCATAAAAAAGGCTAAAAAGATCCTCTTTTAAAATGTCATAAAATTTGACATAAAACTCACTGGGTATACCGTCCGGTCCGGGAACTTTTCCGGCTTTAAAACTCTTTACCGTTTCTAAAACCTCCTGCTCCGTCAGCTCCTGTAATAAAAAATTCTGGGAGACAGGGTCTAAAACAGTAGTAATCTCCTTCAGTGAGTCACGCATAAAATTATGATCCACAGTTTTAACACTAAAAAGGTCAGCATAAAACTCATGAACTTTACTTAAAATACCCTGTACATCTGACACACCTTCAATATTTTTAATAATAGCCTTTTTATTGTTAATTTTTTTAAAAAAGTACCTGGAGCAGGTCTCATTCTCCTCCACATGTTGAATTTTGGAACGAAAAATGATTTCTTTGCCTTTCTGCTCCAGGCACTGAGCTATTTCTTTTTTTAAATTAGTGATGTCAGTTTTAACGTCAATTTCATTATCTCTCATCTTGTACAGGGTCTGCAGACGGGTGCTGAGAATTTTAAAAAAAGCATGTTTTTCTCTGGCTTTCGCCACGCTCTTTTTAATAAAAAATTCCTTTATTCTTTTTTTCATTTTCTCCCACCATGCACTGATGGGAGTACGCATGTCTCTCCCCCGCCTGCATTTTTGGTAAAATTCAATAAAATCAGTAAAAACCTGTGGATCATCTAAAAGGGAAACATTTAACTTCCAGGACTTCTTACACACCGGTTTATTAAAATCACGCTTTACATAAAATGATAAAAGCTTGTGATCTGAGAAAACATTAGTTAAAACTTCACAATTAAAAGGCAGTACATTCTCATTACAAAAAATAAAATCTATCCTGGAGCTACAGGTGGCGTTGCTCCAGGTAACGCCGGCTTCCTCTGGGCTGCTCCTATTACATTCTTTGTACAAATCTGTTAATTTAAAATCATTTACAATATCTTTGAGCAGTCCAGAGGTCTTATCGTAATTCCTACTTGTAGTACTGGTAAGCCGGCGTTCCCCCCTCAGGATACAGTTAAAATCACCTGCGAGGATAAAAGGCTCAGTTGTATTAATAAAAAGAGGTAACATTTCTAGCATCTCTGCTCTCTCATTTTTGTCAGGTGAGCCGTAAAAATTTAAAAACTGCCATTTTACGCCGTCAATAAAAGCTTTAACCAATAAAATACGTCCTGGAAGAATCTCTTGAATAAAATCAATAAAAACGTTTCCCTTAAAAAGAATGGCGACCCCTGCTGATCTGGACTCGTTAGATCCAGACCAGACTGATGGACCATACTTCCAATCCTCTTTGTATTTATGGTACTTCATTGCATGGGGAATGCCGCACTCCTGCAGGAAAAAAACAGAGGCTGCCAGGCCAGATAAAAAACTGAAGAGAGCAACCCTTCTGACTTTGGACTTGGCGCCCCTCACGTTGAGGGAGATCCCCTTTATTTCAGACATCGTGGAGTTTTAATTGTGTTAGTCTTGATTTTAAAAAATAAATAATCGTGTTACTTAAAATCAGACTTGGCCTCCACCAGCAATACCAGAAATCTCGCTTGAACTCATCTCCCCGCCCTCGTCTGACTCTAGCGAGAAAGGGGATGATTCAGGAGAGGAACTACCTTCCGTGAGCGTCGAGCCAACAGCCCTCATCTCGTATACAGGGAGTCCAGATTCACACAGCCTTACCTGGGTCTCTAACGGCTGACCATATAGGTCTGTATCGGGTGGGTCCCCCAAGGGCCCCGCCGCTCCCCCCTGAGGCCGTGCAGGCCGTGCAGGCCGTTCTAGAGGGGGAGGTTGCGCACATGGCGGGGTGTCGGTTGGCTCGGGGGGAACAGTGCCCACCCTCCTCACCAATAACGACGAGGGGGCGGTCCTAGGAGGAGCCTCACTTTGCTTTACGGACGTATCCATTTGCTCCTCCCCTGTCACCCCCCTACCGGCACGCTCCTGTTTACCCTTTTTACGGGGACCCACTTTCAGCCAACCTTCCTCTTCAGACTCCGTATCTAGAGACCCAGGATTGGGAGCAGGCCCGGCATCCACTGAGCAACCAGCACTCTGGGATGCCTCAGTTATCTCACTGGCCTGCCCCTTCTCAGCCTTACGTTTGGCTTGGCGTTTTTCCTTCGCACTGGACTCCCTTCTCTCCTCTGAGGCTGTTGGCTGTGAGGTACCTGCTTTGGCTCCAACAGACCGTACCCTTGAAGCCCAGGTACCCCGCTGCTCCTTTGCAGCACTGGCTTGTTCCTCTCCCTGAGGGCGGGGCTGGTCCGCTGGTGGAGCACGTGGGGGCGCCCCGGGTTGCTCTTCTTCTCCGCTTCGGTACCTATGAGGACAAGAAAAATACAAGTGACCAGTTTTTTGACAAAAGTTGCATTTTTTTTCTTCTGTGCACTCCCTTATATTGTGCTCTTTGCTTCCACAGTTTCTGCAGGTGACATCGCAGTTAAAACTGGTATGTCCATAGGTACCACAAGCCCTGCAGAAGTTTGGCATCCCTGAGAAGTAGAGGTCGCCATTCACATTTCCAATTTTAAAACGAGCCGGTGGTAATCTCGTTTCTTGGGTGGAGGGGTCCTTAATCAGCGTAACTAAAAACTTCCATTTGGCGGTCCACACTCCACACTCGTTCATCACTTTCCCCAGGAGTTTGACATTTTTGAAGTAGGCAGCTAGAAATGCTGCCACTTCCATATCTCTCACATATGGGGAATACATTTTAATCACCACGAGTTTGGTTATTTCAAATTCATGCTCTACTACCTTGACTCCTGCTGCTACGAGTTCACCTTGTTTCCTCTCAGCTCGGTCCATAGCATCACGGAGTATTCCTTCTCCCATGAAGGTGACATCGTAGATTCCTCGCTTCGGGTAGTCCTGGATAGCCAAGAGCTCGTTCTTGTGGACCGCCAGCAGATCTTCCAAAATGGCGTGGACTAAAAATTTAATACCACGGGGACCGCCTCCACCCTCTGCCACGATAAATCGTGCAGAATTCTTAAGCCGGGCGTACACCGGCACCGCATCGGGTTCGCCTGCCATTAGCGTGGCCAGGTCGAACCGCACAGCTTTCGCTGCGCCCCTTGTCTTACGGAGACCAAGGGGCTGGGGGGGATCGCAACTCGTTGCTCAGGACTAAGCCTCTCTCCCAAATAGCAGCACGGGGGTGAAGTCCAGGCGAACCTGGACGATCCCCCGAGGCCGAGAGAGAGGGTACCTGAGCACCTTCTGACCAAAAACCTCCTGTATAAATACACTTGGTCTTAGCCAAAAGGCCGAGAAGCGATAACCCGAATGGGCCGGCCGTTGACCGAGCCTGCCTAATACTGCTGTTCACCCCTTGCAGCGATTGATTCAGCCTACTCCTAGGCAATTCCATGGGGCCCTGCAGGCTCACACACATTTACAGCTACTAAGCGGGAGGGAGGTGAATAAAGGCCGGAGAGGAAGCTACACAGGATTTGCTTCTTTTGCTTGCACCACAATGCAGTGCTGAAAGAGGAGGAATCTACATAAAAACGCCTTCCTGGCAACGCCCAAATGCCCTCCTGCCATGCAGATAAACACTGGCAGCGGCAGCAAGTGCATGCCCACAGCCACCCCTTGTTCCTTCACACCTTGTATCAGCTGTAATCCAGTCCAGTCCGGTGCTGCCTGCTGAGCAGCACTGACCAACACTGCCTGGGCCCAGGCTTTTATCTATCTCTGAGGCAGGCCCCATTATGATGTCAGAAAGCTGGCTCTGGAATCCTGAGGGCTCCACTATGACACGTGCAAAGTTCCGTCTGAACTTTATATAAGACGGTGAGGCTCAGTCAGTCACTCAGTGTTGCCTGAGAGGGCAACACTGCAACAGCCGGCCGCCAGGCTGTCTTTTTTTTGCACATTTATTTGCCTCCAGGAGGCCACAAGAGGGAGACAAGGGACTGCAAAATGGAAAATAAGCATCCACCAACTTTACAGACAACTTCTCTTTGCTCCTACAACCTCCATCCTTGCACAGTTTGTTATTCTTCTAGGTAACATAGTAACAAATCCAAATTGCTGCTCTCTTTGTAGGCAAGCAAGGCTTTGTTGCAACTGCAATTCTTACTTCTTCTTGAAATGTAGGGACGACAGTACATTCCATCACATCCATGTAGTGTACACAGGTAGGTCCATTGTGGCGGGCAGGCAGGCAGGCAGGCAGGCGGGCGGGCGGGCGGCTTTAATGGCTGTTTGCTGTTCCCCTACTCCACTCCGCTATTTGACTGTGGTGCTGCATCAATCAGTGGCTGGCTCAGGTGCAGCTCTTTAACCTACCTAGGAGGGAGGGCGGAGAGAAGACAAGGAAGGTGAATGAGCTGTTCCAATGTGAAATGCCGGAAACACAGAAACACAGAAGACACACACACAACAAGAGGTGGCAATGTATTAATTAATTGCATTTAATAAATGAGCTCATTATCACACATGACTGTACAAATGCATTGTCCAACAGGTGTTGAAATAATGGGATTAAAAGGGGAGATCCCATCAGAAAGACAAAAACAATAGCAAACACAAATAGCACTTTTGGAATCTGATTTTAGTCAACACATAAGGGAAGGGTGCACCGGTCCTGGAAATACTGCAATACCAGGTCAATGCGTGGAGTGGACAGAGCAAGCTCTATTTCCATCTCCCTGTTCTAAAAATCCATTTAATATATGGTCCCCAGATAGGGGACGTATCAGATATTAAACTGATAAGAACAGATTTTTTTTAATTTTTATTGAAAATAAAGTCAGATTACATTTCATACATTTGTCATGAAAAGTACAAAAACAAAATATTCAAAGACACATCCATCATTTTAAAAGAGAAATATTCAAAAATACAAACACAAATACATTGTATCCTCCCCAAAAAAACAAAAAAAACCCATTCTTATAAGAAAAGAAAAAAAACACATTAAATTCAATTAATAAGCCATGACCGCCATTTTTTGTATTTCCAGACTCCTTCGGCATCACTGCCAAGTCTTTTTCGGTCACATAACACATACAGAAATAAACGTCCACGGATCATGCCCAAACACTCATACACTTCAACGTCCTTTTGCTTAAAAACTAAGATATTCCTGACATCCCACAACACTTCTTTTACGCAATTTACAATCAACCACAACAACCTAGCTTTCTCTCTATTCACACCACACAACCCAAACATCATCATATTAAACGTCAATAATTCAACCCCAGTTATACCTTTAATCAATTTACCCATCCCTTTCCATACATTCTTAGCATACTCACACTCCCACAGTAAATGAACATAATTCTCACACCTACCACATCCTGCCCTGGGGCAGTTCTCACTGTTTACCAACCTTCTTCTCCGTTGAAACTCGCGCGTAGGTAAACACCTATGCACAGTCATCCAAGCAAGATCCTTTTGCCTGTTTACTAACTCTTTACTTTGCACATTCTTCCACACTGCTTTACTCTCATTCTCAGTCAAACCAGCCACACATTCAACCATCTCTCTTGACTCCAAAACTTTCATCACTTTCTTGCTCTCACACCAATCATTCACTGTCACATTCTCTAAGTGGTTCCTCCTAATGCACCTATCAATCCTCATATAAAACCATGGAGTACCAAAACTTGTTGGCTCCCTCAAATCCCTTACCATTAATTTATATCTCAGTAACACCCTTCCAGCCAAATACTTCACCATACAACCATACACACTTTCCTTCTTACTGATCGACATACAAAAACTTACATACTTCACCGCCAGAAAACATTCAATATTCATCAGACCTTTTCCACCATTCACTCTTCTCTTCACCACTTTCTCTCGCTTCAATTTCTCCATCTTTGAGTTCCAAAGGAACAAAAAAATTACTCGGATGATTCTCGCCAGACATCTGTCAGGCGGAGGAAAAACATAATTAATATACAACAAAATTGGAATAATCACAGATTTAATCACCAAAACTCTCCCATCAATCGATAAAGTCCTTAAAGACCAAAAATTTGTTTTATTTTTCACCCGTTCTAAAACTCTCCCCCAACTCTCTTTCCCATACAAATCATTGTCAAAAATCACCCCCAGAACTTCCACCCCACCTTGTCTCACTGGCCATCCACACAAGTCATTTTCCTTCCATTCATCAAAAAACTTACAACCACTTTTATCCACATTCAACTTAAACCCACTCATCATACAAAAACATTCAATCAGCAACTTAGCCCGCTTAACAGCAGCCATACATTTACACACAACCGTGACATCATCCATATAACCAATCACACGCACATCTCTCCCCTTACTGCCAGGGATTTCTACACCCCGCATTACCTTGTCCCGCCTAAACATACCCAACAACGGTTCAATCACACAAACAAATAAAATTGGTGACAATGGACACCCTTGACGAACTCCTGACATAATCCTCACCTTCTCGCTCAGAAAACCATTCACCTGGATTCTACTCCCTATATCTCTGTATAAACACTGAATCCATCCAACCATTCTCTCCGGTACACCCATTTTCCTCAAAATCTTGAACATAAAATCATGCACAACTCTATCATACGCCTTCTCAAAATCAACCGTAATCACAGCCACACCTTGTTTCCTATCCTTACAGTCCCACAACACATCTCTCAAACCCAGCAAACATTCAGAAATCCTCCTGTCAGGCACTGCACACATTTGTTCTTCACCAACCATACAGTCAATCACACTTCTCAACCTATTAGCAATAATCTTAGATATAATCTTGTAATCGCAATTTAAGAGCGCTATCGGCCTCCAATTTTTTAAACTCTTTTTCTCCCCCTTCTTAAACAAAAGAACAGTCACACTTTCACTCATACTTTTTGACAACCTACCTCTCTCCAAAACTTCCTTACAAACTTCCCATACATAATCACCAATCATATCCCAAAATACACAATAAAATTCTACAGGCAAACCATCACTCCCTGCTACTTTCCCCTTCTTCATACCATTCATTGCATCCTCTACTTCACTCTTCCTTATGTCCTCACTCAAAAAACTCTGATCAATCTCATCCAACTGTTTATCCACATACCCCAAACATTCACTCTCTAATGAACAATCACGCTTCTTCTCAGTAAACAAATCCGTATAAAACTTCCATACTTCATCCAGAATCTCATTTTTACCAAACACTTCTACACCATCCTCTCTCAACACACTCACCATTCCAGTTTTTTTATTAAAAGCTTTTTTAAAGAAAAACTTTGTGCATTTCTCATCTTTTTCCCTTACTTCCACTCTAGCTTGTGCAATAATTTTCTTACCTTTTTCCTCCAAACATCTTTTAACATAATCACGCGCTTCTTCAATCTCACCTTCAACATTCATACCCACCCGTCTAAGTTCATACAAATACTCCAATCTTTTTTGCCATCTCTCATACTCCTCCATTTCCTTCCTTCCTCTTTCACACCCTTTTTTTACAAAAAACCTTTTTGTTTCCCTTTTAACCCATTCCCACCAGTCAATCACACTAAAAAACTCCCCTTTCTTTGATTGCCACATCCCAAACAATCTCCTATATTGCTCCCGAACACATTCATCATCCAACAATGTCACATTTAATTTCCATACACCCCTACCAAATTCATACGTACTGTTACTTTTAACCACACATTCGATCCACGCATGATCCGTGAACGGCATCCTCCTCCTTTTAAAGTCCATAACAGTTAATGACCTAGAACAAAAAATAAAATCAATTCGTGACGATATATTTCCAGTATTACTAAAATACGTATAACCAAAAGAACCATCATTTTTTTCACGAAAACAATCCTTAAGTTCAAATAAACTCACAATTTCATTTAATTGTTTCCCAGTACTATCCACCCCACTATCACCTCCCCCTCCAACATTACTCCTATCCCCTGCATTCACTGTACAATTAAAGTCTCCCAGAAGGAAACAATTTTCCCTCCCCCCCAAGAAAAAATATAATTTCTCAAACATCTCCGCTCTTTCTCTCCGTCCAGTCGGAGCATAGACATTAATAACTTTATAAGAGGCACCTCTATACTCAAAATTAACTAATAAAACCCTCCCCTGAACTATGTGAATTACCTTCTTCACAACAAAATCATTACTTTTAAATAATATTCCCACCCCCCCGTTTCTTTCCTGGGATCCTGACCAAATTGCAGGACCCAAGGCCCAGGTAGCATTTATAGGTTCCTCCAGCAAACAACACTCCTGCAAACATAAAACATCAAAATGATAATTTGACAGAAAATCAAAAGTTGCAGCTCTTCTTGTTGCAGTCCTGATACTCCGGACATTTAAGGAACCTATAACAAAATGCATTATTTATAAATGAAAGTCAAAACAATTCAAACACAGGGCCTCACGACTTCTTTAAAGCACCCCTTCCTCTATGTTTCGTCGGAGTCCCATCCGCAGCAGTACGAGCCACATTCTCCTTCTTATTCCCCACTACACCTCTTGTGAAGTGAATGGTTTTCGCCAACTTGGTAACAGTACCGCTCTCAAGGTAGCCAGCCCCAAAAGAAGAGGTAGAAGAGTCAGAATCCACCGCAGCCGATGAATCTCCCCCTCCCCCACCCGGACTGGAAAATTCCTCAATGCGCTCACTCAATGGCGTTGAAACTACGCTCTCTGGTTCCTTGCGCTTCAGAGAGGATTTATCAACCTGCATCTCCCCCGGATCTCCAGAGGACTCAGATGGAGCTTGAGCCTCCTCCCCTTCAGCGACCAACAGGTCCGGAACTGCAACAGCTTCCGTCATCACCGCAACAGGAACATCCTCCACAACAGCCGCCTCATGAACCTCCGGCTCCATCACAGGCGGCGCTGTTGGACCGGAGGCAGCAATCTCACCTCTCACGACCCCGGCATAGGACCTCTGTACCTCTCCATACACCTTAGGGCACCGCCTGGCCAGGTGTTCCACAGATCCGCAGAAGTGACACTTACGTGCCTCCTCGCAATTGGCAGTCTCATGTCCAGGCTTGTAACAGTTTCTGCATACCTGTCCAGTGGTACAATTCTCCCGGGTGTGGCCAAAGGCGTAGCACACCCTACAAAAATCCGGCTGGCCAGGGTAGTGAAGGAAACCTCTGTTGTTCCCAATAGCAAAATTCTGGGGAGGGTGGCACAGACCATCATGCCCATTTGGGTCTGGACGCAGCTCCACCCAAACCCTCCTCATACCATTAAAAGTCCCAAGAATGTTCTTCCTTTTCTCCACACCAGAGACATAGGCACAATAACGACCCAAAAATGCCTGGATCTCCTCATCCTCAACAAAAGGATTGTACATGTGGATTACCACCGGGATCCTCTTTTTCTTAGTCTCACAAGGGACAAAATCAATTCCCTGCAGCTCTGGATGGGAAAGGTTCTCCTGACTCCGGAGGTAGCAGGTCCTCATTTCACTCACGGTGGAAAAACTTGCATCAAAGAATCCTTGCTGGGGAAAGGACTGAAGACAGAAGATCGATTCGTGTGCCATTCCCAGAATTCCTTCCAACACCTTCTGTTGCACATGCAAAATTCCATACGACGTCCTCTTCTCCTCTGCGATAAACAGCCGAACTGTATTTGGTGCATTAGGCGGTCCAGCCATAATCCTCCTCGTCCTCGTCCTCCGATCGCCTTCCCTGTCTCCTGGATCACCCCCTAAAGCAGCAGGTGGCTTAAGCTGGCGGACCAGCGATGCCACAAGGCCAAGGGCGAACACTCAGACGGACCTCCCAGCTAAACCACTTGAGCTTAGCCAAAAGGCCGAGAAGCGATAACCCGAATGGGCCGGCCGTTGACCGAGCCTGCCTAATACTGCTGTTCACCCCTTGCAGCGATTGATTCAGCCTACTCCTAGGCAATTCCATGGGGCCCTGCAGGCTCACACACATTTACAGCTACTAAGCGGGAGGGAGGTGAATAAAGGCCGGAGAGGAAGCTACACAGGATTTGCTTCTTTTGCTTGCACCACAATGCAGTGCTGAAAGAGGAGGAATCTACATAAAAACGCCTTCCTGGCAACGCCCAAATGCCCTCCTGCCATGCAGATAAACACTGGCAGCGGCAGCAAGTGCATGCCCACAGCCACCCCTTGTTCCTTCACACCTTGTATCAGCTGTAATCCAGTCCAGTCCGGTGCTGCCTGCTGAGCAGCACTGACCAACACTGCCTGGGCCCAGGCTTTTATCTATCTCTGAGGCAGGCCCCATTATGATGTCAGAAAGCTGGCTCTGGAATCCTGAGGGCTCCACTATGACACGTGCAAAGTTCCGTCTGAACTTTATATAAGACGGTGAGGCTCAGTCAGTCACTCAGTGTTGCCTGAGAGGGCAACACTGCAACAGCCGGCCGCCAGGCTGTCTTTTTTTTGCACATTTATTTGCCTCCAGGAGGCCACAAGAGGGAGACAAGGGACTGCAAAATGGAAAATAAGCATCCACCAACTTTACAGACAACTTCTCTTTGCTCCTACAACCTCCATCCTTGCACAGTTTGTTATTCTTCTAGGTAACATAGTAACAAATCCAAATTGCTGCTCTCTTTGTAGGCAAGCAAGGCTTTGTTGCAACTGCAATTCTTACTTCTTCTTGAAATGTAGGGACGACAGTACATTCCATCACATCCATGTAGTGTACACAGGTAGGTCCATTGTGGCGGGCAGGCAGGCAGGCAGGCAGGCGGGCGGGCGGGCGGCTTTAATGGCTGTTTGCTGTTCCCCTACTCCACTCCGCTATTTGACTGTGGTGCTGCATCAATCAGTGGCTGGCTCAGGTGCAGCTCTTTAACCTACCTAGGAGGGAGGGCGGAGAGAAGACAAGGAAGGTGAATGAGCTGTTCCAATGTGAAATGCCGGAAACACAGAAACACAGAAGACACACACACAACAAGAGGTGGCAATGTATTAATTAATTGCATTTAATAAATGAGCTCATTATCACACATGACTGTACAAATGCATTGTCCAACAGGTGTTGAAATAATGGGATTAAAAGGGGAGATCCCATCAGAAAGACAAAAACAATAGCAAACACAAATAGCACTTTTGGAATCTGATTTTAGTCAACACATAAGGGAAGGGTGCACCGGTCCTGGAAATACTGCAATACCAGGTCAATGCGTGGAGTGGACAGAGCAAGCTCTATTTCCATCTCCCTGTTCTAAAAATCCATTTAATATATGGTCCCCAGATAGGGGACGTATCAGATATTAAACTGATAAGAACAGATAAGGTTTCAACAAAGTTTTTTATTGGCAAAAATAATATATTTTACAGACTTTTTTTTTAAAATTGAAACCACAAGATAAAATCAACAGCATAATACATGAATATTCATACATTTAAATGAATACAAAAGTAATAATAATAAGACCATTAATACAGATGTTATAATAAAAGTACAGAACCATAGCAGGATAAAATTTATACAGGGCATAAAAGACATAAAAGAATAAAACCATTTTTATTTACAATGTTATGGTATTCCACATTTGCAAACACCACATGGATGTTGCTTCTTTTACCCCTAGCTGCTTTTTGTCCCTAAGATAATAAATATACATTTCACTTAGGGCATATTTCACACAATTTTTAACGTCAATAAAATCATGTTTAAAAAGCAGAATGTTCCTAACCTTCCAAATGGCATTCTTAAAACAGTTTAAAATGATCCAACAGACCATTTGCTGTTTAAAACTTGGGCAGTTAAAAAGACCATAAAACACGTATTCAAATTTAAGATCTTTAAGACCGCAGGCCCATTTCAGCAATGGGCCTACCTTCCTCCAAACCTCCTGTGCATATGGGCAGTTCCAAAACAGGTGCATTATCGTCTCGTCGTCACCACACCTGTCTCTCGGGCACTTGGCTCTCGCCACCAGTCCTCGCCTATGCTGGAATTCACGAGTAGGGAGGCACTGGTGAACGATTGCCCAGGCAAGGTCCTTGTGCACATTTGCCATAAATTTCCCGAAAACGTTCCGCCACACCACCTTGGACCTTGCCTGTGAGAAATTTGAAACTGCCAGTGTATCCTCCTGCCGCCTACAGGAGAGTGACACTTTTTTCTGGTCCCCCAATATGTCAGGCTCCAATTCTTGGAGACCTAGGAGCCTGACAGTTTTTTCGAGCACCGCATATTGTTTTGGGGGACACAGAAGCACAGGAGAATTCAAAGGGACACGAAACCATCGTTTAAAAATCATGCCCGTAGCGTACTTTAAAAAGTAGCTAAAAATACCATCAGAATTATACATTTTAAAACAGAAGCAAAAGTATTTAATGTAAAAGAAGTTAAAAAGGTTAGGAACATCTCTCCCGCCATTGTCCTTACATCTGTACATAAAATCACGTTTTAGTTTTTCCATTTTGGAACCCCATAAAAACATAAAACAGATCCTGGTCACTTTTTTAATATATAAAATTGTTGGAGGGAAAACCATAGCTACATAAAGCATTATGGGTAATAAAACAGATTTAATTATTAAAACTTTTCCCTCCATGGTGAGATTTCTCAAATTCCACATTAAAACCTTTTTTTCCATTTTGGCAATTACTGAATCCCAATTGGGTCTCCCATCGTTTTCTTGATTAAAAACAATTCCTAAAATTTTTATCTGATCCTGCTGCATGTTAACTCCTGGTGTCACAGAGGAATCCCATACACCAGTATAAAAACAGTCACACTTATCAACGTTTAATTTAAAACCAGAGGCTTCACAAAAAAAGCCGGTGTTCCTCAATGCCCGTCTCATAGAAGCGGCGTCTGGGCATAGGACGGTGGCGTCATCCATATAGCCTAGGATTTTTACCTGGTTCCCCCTTCCTCCAGGTATGGGCACGCCTCTGATGACTTTATCATCTCTTATTAGGGTGAACAGAGGTTCTATGGCACAAATAAAAAGGAGCGGAGACAACGGGCACCCCTGTTTCACCCCTGATAAAAGAGGAACACCTTTAGTTAAAAATCCGTTGATAGAAATTTGGCTAAAACAGGATCGATATAAAAGCTTAATACGTGTTAAAATAATTTCAGGAACAGCCATCTTTTTAAGAACCATAAAAAGATATTCATGGGAGACCCGGTCAAAAGCCTTCTCGAAATCTAAGGATAAAATAGCAAGGCTTTGACCCCTTTCTTTAAAATACCAAATGATGTCACGTAAAATATTCAGGGACTCAGTAATTGACCTCCCAGGTACCCCACATACCTGGTTTGGATGGATTAATTTATGAATAAAAGGTTTAAAACGGATTGTTATTAGTTTAGCTAAAATTTTACAATCAACGTTTAAAAGAGTAATAGGGCGCCAGTTTTTTAACTGGTCCCTCTCACCTTTTTTAAAAATTAAGGACACAATCCCCCTCCTCCAGGAAGGGGGCAGCTCTTCAGTAATAAAAACTTCCTTATACAATAAAAACATGTCATTCTTTAAAATTTCCCAAAAAGCATGATAAAATTCGATGGGCAGACCATCTTCCCCAGGAGCTTTCCCATTAGAAAAACTTTTAAAAGCAAATAAAAGTTCCTCCAAGGTAATATTACGGGATAAAACTTCCTGGTCTAAAATATCTAGCTTGGCATCAAGGGAATTAAGAACATGTTCTAAAAAGGAAGGATCAATATTTTTCTTGTTAAAAAGAGATTGGTAGAAATTAAAAGCAGAATTTAAAATGCCGACCATAGTGGTTTCTCCTTCAAGGTTTAAAATGACATCTCGTTTATCCATTACCTTTTTGAAGAAGAACCGGGAACACTTCTCGCCATCCTCGAGGTGCTTTACATGTGAATTAAAAATTATTTGTTTCCCTTTCTCTTCTATGGCATATTTTATTTCAGCTTTAAGATTTAAGATATCATCATCAACATCCATACCAATCTCCTTCAATTTAAAAAGTACATGTAAACGTTTATTAAGAACATAAAACCATTGTTTTTTCTCTTTTGCTTTCTTCTTACCTGCTCGAATAAAAAAAGCTCTGATTTTGGGTTTAATGCCCTCCCACCAGTGTAGCATAGGCTGACTGGGCGCTCTATGGGACTGCCAACACTGGTAGGTCCGCACAAACTCCTCTTTAATGATGGGGTCCTCCAGGAGTGTGGTGTTTAGTCTCCAGGGACCCCTACAAGCTTTTTGCTCTCCCTCTAGCTCCAGGTGCACTGAAAGGAGCTTGTGATCAGATAAAATATTTGTTAAAAGCAAACATTTTTTGGGAATAAAACTATTAGAAGTGAAAATAAAATCAATTCTGGAGCTCACTCTTCCATTGGACCAGGTGGGGCCTGGGTCCGCAGGCAAGAGTTCCCTCCAGCAATCTTTCAATTTAAAATCACCAATAAAATTCTTGAGCAGGTAAGAAGTACGGTCAATTTTTCGATTAAAATCCCCACCCTGCCGGTGTTCTCCATCTCGCACACAGTTAAAATCACCACCCACCAGCAGGGGGGTAGACCCAACACAAAACAATGGTAAAATCTCTAATAGTTCTGCCCTCTCCTGTTTGGTAGGAGGGGCATAAACGTTTAAAACACGAATTAAAATTCCATTAAAAAGCAAATGTATTAAAATAGCTCTGCCGGGCATGATTTCAGTCACTGTTTGGATGGAGATAAAACGACCTCGGCAGAGCAATCCAACCCCCGCAGAGCGACAGTCATTTCCACCAGACCAGACTGAGGGGCCTAGTTTCCAGTCCATCTTTAAATCTTGATATTCCAAGTCATTAGGGATTCCACATTCTTGAAGCAGGCAAAGGTCAAAGTCCACAGTCTCTAAAAATGAAAATAAAGCAGTCCTGCGGACAGGGCTCTTTAGGGACCTCACATTTAGTGAGGCGACTTTGATAGGAACCAACATAGTCTTAGTTGAGGTCAGGGTCCGAACCAGAAGAGTCGTACTCGGAGATCAGCTGCGAGTCTGGACCCCCTTTTTGAGGGGTCAATAAATCTTGGATATTGGTAGGGTCAGAGCCAGATACGTGGGCGGCTCCAACCCCCACACTGCTCTCATCCGAACTCCGATAGGCAGCTTTCCTCCGAACTCCGGACTCCTCTTCCTCTCGCTGTCTCTTTGCAGAATGGCTCCTATCCATCTCCTCGAAGTCGCTCTCACCCATCTCTGGCCCCTGGCTGAAGATATCGCTGATGTCCTTCCTGGGCAGCTGCACAGGGGCCTGTGAGGTCCCATCACTCTTGGCAACCTTTGCCTGCTTACGGGGAGCCTTCATCGCAAGCCCCTCCACAACCGCAGTGGAGGAACTTTGCTCCGACCCCCCCGTTGACCGGAAATGGTCAAAACGAGGCTCCAATCCAGCATATTTTAGGGTTTTCTTAATGGAGCCCTCGTCTGACACAGAGTGTCTCCGCTCCATGCCCACACTCTTGGGACAGGCGTCAGGTCCTACTGCAGAACCTACGGAGCCACGACGCCTGTCGCTAACCACTGCCTCAACAGGGTCCACTGCAGGCGGAGCAGAGGACCTGTTTGCAGAGGTGCCGGTCAACTTATGTCCAGCAGAGTCAGAATTCCTCCTGCTCTGCCTGGACCCGGTGGAATCCCTATGGCCGTCCCTCGAGGCTGACATCGGTGGGCCCCCCGATGGAGCTGTGAAGGACTTTGGCCTGGACCCCTCAGTCGTCAATGCTCGTTTTGGGGCATTACCAGCGGCGTCTGCACATGTTGCAAACTGCCGCTCTGGCCCTGGTCTGGGTGGCCCAGATTTCGCTCTGCGGGGGCAATCTTTAAAAGCATGCCCAGTCATGCCGCACAGATTGCACAACACCTCGGAACTGCATTTTGCCGCTACGTGTCCAACCTGGCCACACCTGTTACACTGCACCACATGGGGCCGGTCACAATGTTCTCTGGTGTGGCCATATCTCAAGCAGTTCCGGCAGGCTATTGGCATCTGGGGGTAAAATAGGAATCCTCGATTCTTCCCAATGGCAAAGTTCTGGGGTGGGTGATGTAAGCCTCCAATGCCATTGGGATCCTGGCGGAACTTCACCCAATATTTTCTTTTGCCATTCCAGAAGCTCTGGGTGTTCAAGATTTTATGTGAGAAGCGGACCTCCCTGCAGTAACGACTGAGGAAGGTTTCAATGTCACACTCTGAGACAAATGGACTGAACATGCACATCACGAGCGGGACTTCTTCCTCCCCGTAGAGGAATAAAAAGTTCAGTCCATTTAGCCGCTCCTCACTCTGGTCCGCATCAGACAATCTTTTGTGCATGTTGTCGCAACATGCCGCGGCCGTAAAGGATACGGTGTACCGACCGCGGCTTTCCTGGTCGTTGAGACACAGGATGTCCGCCCGCTTGAGCCCCAGGAAGTCCAGCAGAATCACCTCCACAATGAAGCGAAGGTTCTTCCGCTGGCGATGGCCTTCTTCCACCTCGATGCGGACGGACTGGCGCAACCGGGTGTCCCCGGATGCAAATCCAAATGTATATGGCATTTTCAGTGCCTGGGGGCTAAGCCTGTCCCTTATAGCAGCAAGGGCTCAGATTCCACAATTAAGTGGAACCCTCCCCCAAGGCCAAGGATTAGGGTACCCCAGACACCTACGAAGCCCGATAAACGCCCTCGGAACGCTCTTAGAAAAACGCCTCAAGGCCGGTTGACCTCTTGGGTAAGGCGCGATCGCAACTCGTTGTCCGGGGGCTAAGCCCACTCCCCAAATAGCAGCAAGGGGGTGAAGTCTCTCTGTGAAAAGAGACGATCCCCCAAGGCCAAGGAGCAGGGTACCCCGGACACCTCCCAACAAAACCAGATGCAGAAATACTACACCTGATCTTGCCAAAAGGCCGAGAAGCGATAACCCGAATGGGCCGGCCGTTGACCGAGCCTGCCTAATACTGCTGTTCACCCCTTGCAGCGATTGATTCAGCCTACTCCTAGGCAATTCCATGGGGCCCTGCAGGCTCACACACATTTACAGCTACTAAGCGGGAGGGAGGTGAATAAAGGCCGGAGAGGAAGCTACACAGGATTTGCTTCTTTTGCTTGCACCACAATGCAGTGCTGAAAGAGGAGGAATCTACATAAAAACGCCTTCCTGGCAACGCCCAAATGCCCTCCTGCCATGCAGATAAACACTGGCAGCGGCAGCAAGTGCATGCCCACAGCCACCCCTTGTTCCTTCACACCTTGTATCAGCTGTAATCCAGTCCAGTCCGGTGCTGCCTGCTGAGCAGCACTGACCAACACTGCCTGGGCCCAGGCTTTTATCTATCTCTGAGGCAGGCCCCATTATGATGTCAGAAAGCTGGCTCTGGAATCCTGAGGGCTCCACTATGACACGTGCAAAGTTCCGTCTGAACTTTATATAAGACGGTGAGGCTCAGTCAGTCACTCAGTGTTGCCTGAGAGGGCAACACTGCAACAGCCGGCCGCCAGGCTGTCTTTTTTTTGCACATTTATTTGCCTCCAGGAGGCCACAAGAGGGAGACAAGGGACTGCAAAATGGAAAATAAGCATCCACCAACTTTACAGACAACTTCTCTTTGCTCCTACAACCTCCATCCTTGCACAGTTTGTTATTCTTCTAGGTAACATAGTAACAAATCCAAATTGCTGCTCTCTTTGTAGGCAAGCAAGGCTTTGTTGCAACTGCAATTCTTACTTCTTCTTGAAATGTAGGGACGACAGTACATTCCATCACATCCATGTAGTGTACACAGGTAGGTCCATTGTGGCGGGCAGGCAGGCAGGCAGGCAGGCGGGCGGGCGGGCGGCTTTAATGGCTGTTTGCTGTTCCCCTACTCCACTCCGCTATTTGACTGTGGTGCTGCATCAATCAGTGGCTGGCTCAGGTGCAGCTCTTTAACCTACCTAGGAGGGAGGGCGGAGAGAAGACAAGGAAGGTGAATGAGCTGTTCCAATGTGAAATGCCGGAAACACAGAAACACAGAAGACACACACACAACAAGAGGTGGCAATGTATTAATTAATTGCATTTAATAAATGAGCTCATTATCACACATGACTGTACAAATGCATTGTCCAACAGGTGTTGAAATAATGGGATTAAAAGGGGAGATCCCATCAGAAAGACAAAAACAATAGCAAACACAAATAGCACTTTTGGAATCTGATTTTAGTCAACACATAAGGGAAGGGTGCACCGGTCCTGGAAATACTGCAATACCAGGTCAATGCGTGGAGTGGACAGAGCAAGCTCTATTTCCATCTCCCTGTTCTAAAAATCCATTTAATATATGGTCCCCAGATAGGGGACGTATCAGATATTAAACTGATAAGAACAGATTTTTTCTTTTGAATTTAACTAAGTCTAATCAAACTAATTTCTTAAGAACAAGGTCTAGTATAACATCTTCCAACAACTAAAGTGCCATGTGCTCTGTGCTCTTCTTTTCCCTAAACGTTTCTTGTCTAGCAGGTAATATAAATACAGTTCACTGATTGCTAATTTTATACACTCTTTTTCGCTAATATAATCTCTCTTGAACAATAAAATATTTCTGGTTTTCCATAGTGCGTTTTTTATGCAGTTTATAGTGCACCATAAAACTCTTTCTTTTTCTTTTGGCAGTGTCTCATGAATACCATAAAAAATCACTTCAAAGTTTAAAAAGCTAAGACCAGTTAAGAATTTTAAAAGTTCTCCACATTCTTTCCAAACAGTCTGTGCAAAATGACAATTCCAGAATATGTGCAAGGTCGTCTCATCATAGCAGCATTGTTGTCTAGGGCAGACACTGAAATTGCTCAATCCCCTTCTGTGCTGGAAAAATCTGGTGGGCAGACAGTCATGAACCATCATCCAGGCAATGTCTTTGTGGCTGTTTGTAAGGTAGGGTGCATTAACTTTTTCCCATATAGCAGCGCTTCTGTTGAAAGAAAAGTTAGAAATGGGTGTCATTGTATCTTTTTTCTTTATTTCTAGGGACAATTTCCTCGGATTTTTCAAAGTCTCCACCTCAAAGGACTCAAGGTTATGTTGTTTTATTACCTTTTCTAAAATAATATATTGCTTGGGTGGAAATATTAAAACTGGACTAGATAATGACATAGAAATCCACTTGCGTCGCCTAAAAATATGTCCTGCAGCATATCGTAAAAAATAGGACCAATTATTACATAAAGACACACTTTTAAAACAGAGGCTAAAAAACTTAGAATATAGAAAAAGTTTTACATTTGGCACATCTTTACCACCTTTACTAAGTGATTTAAACATTGTCTGTCTATTTAGCTTTTCGAATTTCGAACTCCATACGAATTGGAATAGCATTCTTTGAAGTCTTTTAACAGTTAACTCATTCGGTGGAAACACAAAACTCAAGTACAGCATAATCGGAAGCAGAATGGCTTTTATGACAAGAATTTTGCCACTCAAGGTAAGTTTTCTCAACATCCATAAATCTATTTTCTTTTGTAACTTGTTTTTTACGTCTTCCCAGCTTTGCGCACCATTATTTTGTTGATCGAAGATTACGCCTAAAACTTTAATTTGGTCGGTTTGCATTTTCAAGCTAGGCATAAAAAAATCAGTCCAATCTCCAATCGTAAAACAACTACTTTTGTCAATATTAAGTTTAAAAGCAGAGGCTAGGCAAAAAAATTCTGTAATTCTTATCGCTCGTCTAAGGGCAACCTGTGATGAACAGAAGATAGAGATATCGTCCATATAGCCCATGACTTTAACTTCGTTCCCACCACCTCCGGGTAGGGGAACACCTCTGACAACCTTGTCTTTTCTGATCATTGACAGAAGCGGTTCAATGGCACATATAAATAGTATGGGCGACAGGGGGCACCCCTGTTTAACTCCTGAGTGCAGTTTAACTTCGTCTGTTAGCGAGCCGTTGACTAATATTCTGCTAAAAGAGTTTTTGTATAAAAGCGCAATTTGTCGTATAAAAGCATCTGGAAAACACATCTTTTTTAAAACTAACCATAAAAACCTATGAGACACACGATCAAATGCCTTCTGAAAATCTAATGACAAGATGGCTAAATTCTGCTGTCTATCTTGCTGGTACCAAATTACATCTCTGATGGTGTTTAGATGTTCTGTCACACTTCTCCCTGGTACTGCACAAACTTGGTCCATATTTATAACTTGGCTTAAAACCCCTTTAAAACGGTTAACTAAAATTTTGGACATAATTTTGTAATCCACGTTGAGAAGCGTAATTGGTCTCCAGTTTTCTAACCGAGATTTTTCTCCTTTTTTATGAATTAGAGATACGAGTCCACTTCTCCAGGATAGTGGTAGCAGATCACTTTTAAAGGCTTCCTTAATAACAAGATAAAAGTCCACACTTAAAATGTCCCAAAATTCCCTATAAAATTCTACGGGAAGACCGTCAGATCCCGGGGTTTTCCCAAATAAAAAGCTTTTGACAGCAGCATGAAGTTCTTCAGAAGTAATGTCCTTACATAACAGTTCTTGGTCGGTTTTGGATAACGTGCAATCTAGAGTGTTAATAGCATCCTCAGTAAAAGACAAGTCTATAGGTTTGTCGTTAAAAAGTTCTTGATAAAAGCTTTGAGCTTTGGCAAGCATGCCGTCTGCTGTTGTTTCGCCTTCCAGCTCCTTAATCATCTCTTTGGTGCTGACGGTTTTTTTGAAGAAATATCTAGAGCATTTTTCATTTTTCTCAAGAATTTCAATTTTTGAGCTGAAGATGATTTCTTTCCCTTTGTTCTCAATTTCTTTTGCGATTTGTTCCTTTACATTTATAATTAAGTCTTCCATGTCTATACCAGCACTTCTAAGTTTGTAGTACGTTTGTAGCTTGGTGTTGAGTGTGTTGTGCCACTTCGTCTTCTCTCTTGCTCTCGCAATGCTTTTTTTGACAAAGAATTCTTTGATTTTATTTTTGGCGTATTCCCACCACTCTAGCATGGAAGCGTAATTTTTCTGTTTACTTTTTAAATGGTTATAATGGTTTAAAAAATCTGTCTTTATTGCAGTTTCTTGAAGTAGCGTTGTATTGAGTCTCCAGACTCCTCTGCCTTTGACAAGTCTGGGGACTTCTAATTGTGTCTGAATCATTTTGTGGTCTGAAAAAATATTGGAAATTAACAAAGATGATTTTGGAATAATTTGCTCTGTAACAAAAGTAAAGTCAATTCTGGACTTCGTAACAGCATTTTCCCAGGTGTAACCCGGGTCAGATTTTTGCAGGTCTCTCCAGGTGTCTTTTAGTTTAAAGTCTATGAGCAGGTCCTTTAACTGTTTCTCTGTTTTGTCTTTTTTTGGCTCTCCAGTGCTACCTTCTCTCTTCTCACCGGATAAGATACAATTAAAGTCGCCAGCTATTATTAGCGGGGATGAACCAGGTAAGTAGCATTGTATATCCTCCAACAACTGCGACCTTTCTTCTTTTACAGGCGAGGCATAAACACAGAGAAGTCTTAAGTCCACCCCATGATGGGTTATATTAGCAAACAGAGCTCTTCCGGGCATAACTTCCTTGAATGCATTGACTTTGAACTCCTTAGACTTAAACAATATTCCAACACCGGTTGATCTGGTTTCATTATCTCCAGACCATATGGAATTGCCCAAAGTCCAATCTTGTCTTAGAGTTGCATAGTTCATGTCAAAATCTATTCCGCATTCCTGTACGAAAAAAATGTCTGAGTCCACTGTAGATAAATACGAAAATAAAGCGGCCCGCCTTGTCGGACCCTTTAGACTCCTCACATTGAGTGAGGAAATTTTAATGCTGTTTGCCATAGATCATTCGGATTAGTGGGCACTACTATCCGAATCTGACATGAAGCCCACTGGGGTGCAGGGGCTGGACACGTCTTCTGAATCCGAAAATTCAATATTGGCAGGATCGGATGGTGGGGGTTTTGCCGGAGGCGGTTTTGCTGGAGGTTGCTTTGCCGGAGGTGTCAGTTTAGCTGGTGTCACTAGGGGCTTATATTGAGGCGTGCTGGACCTTTTAGAGCCAACACTTGATCCCTCTTCCTCAGGTTTTCTTTTCCTCTGCACTTCTAGATCCATGGCTTCTTCCAGACTGTGACCCTTGGCCTCTGTAGAAGATCTCTCCCCCACTTTGGCTTCGGGTTTCACCTGTCTCATGATCTTAGCCTTCTCTAGATCTTCAGAGTTTTTTGGACCAAGACCTTTGGCTGCCACAGACGATCTCTCCCCTGCTTTAGCCTCAGGTCTCACAGGATCAGCATTCTCCAATCCATCAGGGCAATCCGACCAGACAGCCGGAGCACCCACGTCAGGTAAGCCTTCTCCTTGCGGAGGTTTCGCCGCTGGCCTCTGCGCTGAAGATGTCCCAGCAGCCCCTGGCTGCCCTCTGACCGCATCTGCATAAGAGCCAGTTTTCTTCAAAGGGCAGTCCCGAAAGGCATGCCCTGGTACACGGCAAATGTTGCAGACCATCACATTTGGACAACTGAAAGTTGCGTGGCCCTTCTGGTAACACTTTTTACAAACTGCCACCTCTTCTGGGCAGTTCTCATACGTATGCCCAAAGTCCATACATTTCCGGCAAAACAAAGGCATGTTAGGATAAAACAGACGTCCTCTGTCTCTGCCAATTAAGAATCCTGAAGGGGGGTGATGGTATCCCCCAATTCCTTCTGAGTCTTCCTTCAGCTTGACAAAAAACTTATATTTTCCTGTCCACAGCTTCTCAGAGTTCAGGACTTTGTGGGAAAAGCGCACTGAGGCGCAATGTCTCTGAAGAAAGAAGCTGATGTCATCCAGGAGCACATGGGGATTACTCATATGAACCACCAGAGGCTTTTCTTCAGTGGTAAACAGAATAACAAAGACTAGACCTTTAAGGTCTTCCTCACCCAACTTCAACCTGATGGTCCTGTACAAGCTTTGACAAGCAGCTTCCGATACCAGGGTAAGGGTATAGCGACCTGGAGCATCTTGGAGAGCTAGGATGTCTTCTCTCTTTATCCCAAGGATCTCCAGCAAAACTCGCCTCACGAAGAAACCCAGCTGGAACTTGTCTCTGGCATCATCTCCAACCTCGATCTTGAAGGAATCCTTTATCTTCAGTTCATCGGATCTTGAAAAACGCATAGTAGCCTCCATCCTCGCTTTGTGGGGATCGCCTTCTCCTCGAATTCTCCTCGCAGGTCCTCTCCTTATAGCAGCATAGGGCTTAAGATGGCGAACCACCGATGCCCTATGGCCAAGAGCTCGACAAGCTTTGGAAAGACCTTTCAGTCAGACACGAGATCTGAGCCAAAAGGCCGAGAAGCGATAACCCGAATGGGCCGGCCGTTGACCGAGCCTGCCTAATACTGCTGTTCACCCCTTGCAGCGATTGATTCAGCCTACTCCTAGGCAATTCCATGGGGCCCTGCAGGCTCACACACATTTACAGCTACTAAGCGGGAGGGAGGTGAATAAAGGCCGGAGAGGAAGCTACACAGGATTTGCTTCTTTTGCTTGCACCACAATGCAGTGCTGAAAGAGGAGGAATCTACATAAAAACGCCTTCCTGGCAACGCCCAAATGCCCTCCTGCCATGCAGATAAACACTGGCAGCGGCAGCAAGTGCATGCCCACAGCCACCCCTTGTTCCTTCACACCTTGTATCAGCTGTAATCCAGTCCAGTCCGGTGCTGCCTGCTGAGCAGCACTGACCAACACTGCCTGGGCCCAGGCTTTTATCTATCTCTGAGGCAGGCCCCATTATGATGTCAGAAAGCTGGCTCTGGAATCCTGAGGGCTCCACTATGACACGTGCAAAGTTCCGTCTGAACTTTATATAAGACGGTGAGGCTCAGTCAGTCACTCAGTGTTGCCTGAGAGGGCAACACTGCAACAGCCGGCCGCCAGGCTGTCTTTTTTTTGCACATTTATTTGCCTCCAGGAGGCCACAAGAGGGAGACAAGGGACTGCAAAATGGAAAATAAGCATCCACCAACTTTACAGACAACTTCTCTTTGCTCCTACAACCTCCATCCTTGCACAGTTTGTTATTCTTCTAGGTAACATAGTAACAAATCCAAATTGCTGCTCTCTTTGTAGGCAAGCAAGGCTTTGTTGCAACTGCAATTCTTACTTCTTCTTGAAATGTAGGGACGACAGTACATTCCATCACATCCATGTAGTGTACACAGGTAGGTCCATTGTGGCGGGCAGGCAGGCAGGCAGGCAGGCAGGCGGGCGGGCGGGCGGCTTTAATGGCTGTTTGCTGTTCCCCTACTCCACTCCGCTATTTGACTGTGGTGCTGCATCAATCAGTGGCTGGCTCAGGTGCAGCTCTTTAACCTACCTAGGAGGGAGGGCGGAGAGAAGACAAGGAAGGTGAATGAGCTGTTCCAATGTGAAATGCCGGAAACACAGAAACACAGAAGACACACACACAACAAGAGGTGGCAATGTATTAATTAATTGCATTTAATAAATGAGCTCATTATCACACATGACTGTACAAATGCATTGTCCAACAGGTGTTGAAATAATGGGATTAAAAGGGGAGATCCCATCAGAAAGACAAAAACAATAGCAAACACAAATAGCACTTTTGGAATCTGATTTTAGTCAACACATAAGGGAAGGGTGCACCGGTCCTGGAAATACTGCAATACCAGGTCAATGCGTGGAGTGGACAGAGCAAGCTCTATTTCCATCTCCCTGTTCTAAAAATCCATTTAATATATGGTCCCCAGATAGGGGACGTATCAGATATTAAACTGATAAGAACAGATTTTTTTTTTTTTTTTTTTTTTTTTTTTTTTTTTTTTTAAAACCATTTCAGTTAGTTATAAGCAACTTATAATGTTTCTCAAAACTTGAAAATCAAATCCACGTTGCTTCAAACTTATCATCATTCTGGTTTGTTCTTTATTTTTTCTTCAATTTACATAAACAATCACAAAGAAAAACAGAACAATATTACCTACATCGTATCAGGAATTTCCATTTTTTGAACTTCCATATCCCCTCTGAATCTAGGCCACCACCACGCTGTCTATCCCACAAATACATGACGTAAAGTCTAGACAAAATCATCCTAATACACTCATTTACAGGCACTAATTTCCTTTTAAACACTAACAAGTTTCTCACATCCCACAAACTTTCCATCACACATGCCATAATTAACCACATAATTCTATCTTTCATACGACTACTTGCACCCATTCCAAACATTGCTACTTTCCAATTAACAAATTTTACCCCCGCTAGTTCTTTACACAAACCACCCACCCCTTTCCATACTTCATACGAATAGTCACAATCCCACAACATATGTCTCACACTCTCACTTGCTCCACATCCATTCCTCGGGCAAACCTCAGACCTAATAAGATCCCTTCTTTTCTGCACTTGCCTAACAGGTAGGATATTATGCAGCGACATCCATACAATATCACGCTGTCTGTTTGACATACCACTCACCTTCAATTTACTCCATACACTCTGCACTTCATTAGACCTCAAACCTGCAATTTCACATGGAATTTCATTCGCACGTATTCTCTTCATCACCGCATTCTTATTTTTAAACTCACTCATTGGCACAGCAAGCAAGTCATTTTTCCTCACAAAAACCTCAATCCTCATATACCACACTGGACACTTGAAAGCCACAGGCACACTTGCATCTCTCTTTACCCAATTCAGACCATACAACATCCAACCAGCCAAGTATCTAATCATGAAACCAGTCTTATTATTCCTCTGCACTAACACAGACACCACTTTGATATAATTCAAAGCCAAAAATACCTCAACATTTGGAAAATCCAAACCACCATTCACACACATCTTATACACATACTCTCTCTTCAATTTTTCCATTCTACTCCCCCAAAAAAATGTAAAAATCATCTTTTCCGTCTTCTTAATTTTGTGAGTAGCAAAAGGGAAAACAACTGCACAAAAAAGTAAAATTGGTAACACAACAGATTTAACTATCAAAATTTTTCCCGTCAGTGTCAAACTTCTCAGTCTCCAAAAGTTCAGTTTTCGTTCTATTCTCATACCACATTCATCCCAACTTTCATTCCCTCTCAAATCCTCATTAAATTGCACACCCAATATTTTAATAGCACCCATCTCACAATTAACCCCATCCATTCTCACACTCCTATCACCAAAACACTTAAAGCTACATTTACCCCAATTCACTTTAAACGCAGACGCACTACAAAACAACCTCAACAACAATCTCGCTCTATTTATCTCCGCCTCTCTTTCACTAACAATCACCACATCGTCCATATAACCCAATACTTTCAGAAACTTACCATTACTCCCAGGAATTAATAACCCCCTCATAAATTTTTCCCTTCTAACCATACACAACAACACTTCAATCACACTAATGAACAGGACAGGGGACATAGGACAACCCTGCCTGACACCTGACCTTATCCCCACTTTTCCACTCAGAAACCCATTTACGAGAAACTCACTTGTTACGTTCCCATACAAACCTTTCACTGCATACACAAACTTTCTCGGAAAACCCATTTTACACAGCACACTAAACATAAACTCATGCGACACCCTATCAAATGCCTTTTCAAAATCCACAGATAGGACCATACATTTCTGCTTTCTATCCATACAGTCCCCAATCATATCCCTTAGTAACAACAAATTATCAGTCATACTTCTACCAGGCACTGCACACACTTGATCTTCATTCACCACTTCAGCAACAACCTCACGCATCCTATTGGCCAATACTTTACTAAAACACTTATAGTCAGAATCCAACAAAGTAATTGGCCTCCAATTTGCCAAATTTTTCTTCTCACCTTTTTTATATATCAGCACAACCACACCTTCTTTCATAGATTTGCTCAACACACCATGCTTCCACATATACTGACATACCTCAAGCAAATCCCCACCAATTATATCCCACATCCTCACATATAATTCAATTGGGATCCCATCCTTCCCAGGTGTTTTATTTTTACTTGCACTCATCACCACATTTCTCACTTCATCCATGGTAATATCACCACACAGAGACTCACAATCTTCCTCTCCAAGTTTATTTTCCAACCCATTCAAAACCTCATTCATCAAATCCTTATCATACCACTTCTCTCCATACAACTGGGTATAAAAACCTTCAACTTCACTCATCACATCCTTTCCAGAAACACACTCACCCCTATCATTCAATAATTCATCCATATCATCCTTTTTACCACATATTTTTTTGAAAAAAAATCTTGTACATTTTTCATCTTTGTCTAAGTTCTCAACTTTTGATCTATATATAATTTTTTTCCCTTTTTCCTCTAATAAAAGCCTACTTTCATTCCTTGCGTCCCTCATCAAATCACTGACATCCACACCAAGCTCGCCAAGTTTTCTCAACCATTCTATTCTAACATTCAACTCATTATATTGGTTTCTTAGCATAGCTGCTTTTTTATAGCCCCATTTTTTAAAGAATCTTTTACATTCATTCTTCATCCAATCCCACCACTCCAACACATTCCCAAAAGATTCCTGCCGCGATTTCCATCCTTTATACGCATATATAAAAGCCTTCACAATTCTTTCATCCTCTAATAAACTTACATTTAACTTCCATACCCCTGCACCACGCACTAAACGAACATCCCCTTCAAAAGTTGCACACATACACACATGGTCAGAAAAGGTCACATCGCGCTGCCGCAAACTCATGCACCCCACATTTTTTGAGAAAAGCACCCGATCTATCCTTGATGTTACCCCTCCTCTATCAGACCTATAAGTGTCGGGTGGTGGCTTTCCCAAATGAACCTCAGCAGCATCTATAAAAGAAAAATCTTTGATTAATTGGTACAACTTTTTACCAGACACATCCATTTTTTCCCCTTCCGTCACACAGTTAAAGTCCCCAACCCAAATCGTAGGAATTCTCCCTGGCAAAAAAAAGGACAACTTCTCTAGGAGCTCTAACCTCTCTTCTTTTTTTGTTGCTCCATATATATTAATTACCCTTACCCTCCACCCTCTGACATTTATCTCTGCCAAAATACACCTCCCCACTTCCACCACAATATAACTTTCTAATTTTAAATTCCTATTCCCTAGCAATATTCCTACCCCATCATTTTTATTTATAGAAGAACCAGACCATATACATTGGCCATATGGCCATTCCTGTTCTGGCACAGGTTCCCTAATACCGCATTCTTGCAAACAATATACATCAGCTCCTAAATTTTTTAAAAAATCCAGAACTGCAGCCCTCCTGGGCTTAGATTGAATCAGTCGTACATTTAAGGATACGACATCAAATGTAGGTTTGGATGCCATATTTTAATTTTCATAGCCAGATAACCGCAGGTTGTCCATTTGCACTTCAGCCTTTGCCTTCTGGAGGCTGGCAACCTAATGTGAAGAAACTGGTCCCTTGATCTTCTAGAAAAGGCTCATCAAACGAAATCACTGATGAGGGGTATTCCTCCTCCCTTCCAGGGGTTACAGGGGGTGACGCGGCCAGCCTGGCTCTCTTAGCCCCCATATCCAGAATTTCGTCTGCAGGTCGGGTGCCTACAGTGGTAAAATCCCCTTGACCTCCAACTCCTTCCAGAAACACTTCATCCAGACTCCAAGAAACAGGAGGAGTCACGGGGACGTCGCCCTCAATTTCTCCCTCACCCTGTAGCCCAGTCTGGGCATCGGATGGGTGAGGAAGATCCTCCTCGACCGGGGCTACCTCCATGCCTGCCCCTTCCTCCACACGTACTTCTACTGGAGATGTGCTTAAAGAAGCCAGATAGTCAGCGGGTACCTCCTCGCCCAACCGTCCAGTTCTCGCTATCATCTCAGCCACTTGGCTCCTGGCTGCCTCTGCATATGACTTCTTCCGCAGAGGGCAGTCTTTGAATGTATGCCCTTCCACCTCGCAGAGATTACAAACAATGCGGTTGACACATTCTTTTGCTTTGTGACCCTCCTGGTTACATCTGGAACACTTCCCTGAATTTTGACATCCTTCCCTTGTGTGGCCAAAAACTTTACAATTCCTGCAGAAGGGAGGACACCTGGGAAAAAACAGATATCCCCTGTCTCTTCCAATGGAGAAGTTCGATGGAGGGAAATGGAAGCCTCCTGGTTCCTCAATATCTTGCCGAAACCGGACCCGAAATTTGTATTTCCCATTCCAGATCATTTCAGTGTTCAAGATTTTATTCTCAAACTTAACATATGCACAATGTCTAGACAGGAATGCCGTGATATCTTGCAAAGGTACATGTGCATTGTAGAGAAAAACAACCAGGAAGACTTCTCCTTCATCATACAGCAGGATAAAAGTAAGTCCTCCAAGCTCAGGATTGTTCACATTTTGCATCAAATTGTAATGGAAAGTATGGCAGGCAGGTAAATCCGTCAATATCAAGGTAAAATGACCAACCTTATGCTCCTGAAGACAAAGGATTTTCTTCCGCTCCACTTTCAGAATTCCAAACAAGATGTTGTTCACCAGGTGTCGTAGGTCCAGGGTCTTCTCTGATCCAACATCAACTTCGATCCGAATGCCGTACTTGACCCGGGTTTCCCCGGCCTTAGCGTGACGTACAATAACGCCCATGTCGATCGCCTTCCTGCCACTGGCTGTCTCCCTATAGCAACAAGCAGCTTAAGCCCCAAAGGGCGATGCTGCAGGGCCGAGAGTTCAGCACTGGACGCCTCTGGTTAGCCACTTGAGCTTAGCCAAAAGGCCGAGAAGCGATAACCCGAATGGGCCGGCCGTTGACCGAGCCTGCCTAATACTGCTGTTCACCCCTTGCAGCGATTGATTCAGCCTACTCCTAGGCAATTCCATGGGGCCCTGCAGGCTCACACACATTTACAGCTACTAAGCGGGAGGGAGGTGAATAAAGGCCGGAGAGGAAGCTACACAGGATTTGCTTCTTTTGCTTGCACCACAATGCAGTGCTGAAAGAGGAGGAATCTACATAAAAACGCCTTCCTGGCAACGCCCAAATGCCCTCCTGCCATGCAGATAAACACTGGCAGCGGCAGCAAGTGCATGCCCACAGCCACCCCTTGTTCCTTCACACCTTGTATCAGCTGTAATCCAGTCCAGTCCGGTGCTGCCTGCTGAGCAGCACTGACCAACACTGCCTGGGCCCAGGCTTTTATCTATCTCTGAGGCAGGCCCCATTATGATGTCAGAAAGCTGGCTCTGGAATCCTGAGGGCTCCACTATGACACGTGCAAAGTTCCGTCTGAACTTTATATAAGACGGTGAGGCTCAGTCAGTCACTCAGTGTTGCCTGAGAGGGCAACACTGCAACAGCCGGCCGCCAGGCTGTCTTTTTTTTGCACATTTATTTGCCTCCAGGAGGCCACAAGAGGGAGACAAGGGACTGCAAAATGGAAAATAAGCATCCACCAACTTTACAGACAACTTCTCTTTGCTCCTACAACCTCCATCCTTGCACAGTTTGTTATTCTTCTAGGTAACATAGTAACAAATCCAAATTGCTGCTCTCTTTGTAGGCAAGCAAGGCTTTGTTGCAACTGCAATTCTTACTTCTTCTTGAAATGTAGGGACGACAGTACATTCCATCACATCCATGTAGTGTACACAGGTAGGTCCATTGTGGCGGGCAGGCAGGCAGGCAGGCAGGCGGGCGGGCGGGCGGCTTTAATGGCTGTTTGCTGTTCCCCTACTCCACTCCGCTATTTGACTGTGGTGCTGCATCAATCAGTGGCTGGCTCAGGTGCAGCTCTTTAACCTACCTAGGAGGGAGGGCGGAGAGAAGACAAGGAAGGTGAATGAGCTGTTCCAATGTGAAATGCCGGAAACACAGAAACACAGAAGACACACACACAACAAGAGGTGGCAATGTATTAATTAATTGCATTTAATAAATGAGCTCATTATCACACATGACTGTACAAATGCATTGTCCAACAGGTGTTGAAATAATGGGATTAAAAGGGGAGATCCCATCAGAAAGACAAAAACAATAGCAAACACAAATAGCACTTTTGGAATCTGATTTTAGTCAACACATAAGGGAAGGGTGCACCGGTCCTGGAAATACTGCAATACCAGGTCAATGCGTGGAGTGGACAGAGCAAGCTCTATTTCCATCTCCCTGTTCTAAAAATCCATTTAATATATGGTCCCCAGATAGGGGACGTATCAGATATTAAACTGATAAGAACAGATTTTTTTTTTTTTTTTTTTTTTTTTTCTTAAAACCATTTCAGTTAGTTATAAGCAACTTATAATGTTTCTCAAAACTTGAAAATCAAATCCACGTTGCTTCAAACTTATCATCATTCTGGTTTGTTCTTTATTTTTTCTTCAATTTACATAAACAATCACAAAAAAAAACAGAACAATATTACCTACATCGTATCAGGAATTTCCATTTTTTGAACTTCCATATCCCCTCTGAATCTAGGCCACCACCACGCTGTCTATCCCACAAATACATGACGTAAAGTCTAGACAAAATCATCCTAATACACTCATTTACAGGCACTAATTTCCTTTTAAACACTAACAAGTTTCTCACATCCCACAAACTTTCCATCACACATGCCATAATTAACCACATAATTCTATCTTTCATACGACTACTTGCACCCATTCCAAACATTGCTACTTTCCAATTAACAAATTTTACCCCCGCTAGTTCTTTACACAAACCACCCACCCCTTTCCATACTTCATACGAATAGTCACAATCCCACAACATATGTCTCACACTCTCACTTGCTCCACATCCATTCCTCGGGCAAACCTCAGACCTAATAAGATCCCTTCTTTTCTGCACTTGCCTAACAGGTAGGATATTATGCAGCGACATCCATACAATATCACGCTGTCTGTTTGACATACCACTCACCTTCAATTTACTCCATACACTCTGCACTTCATTAGACCTCAAACCTGCAATTTCACATGGAATTTCATTCGCACGTATTCTCTTCATCACCGCATTCTTATTTTTAAACTCACTCATTGGCACAGCAAGCAAGTCATTTTTCCTCACAAAAACCTCAATCCTCATATACCACACTGGACACTTGAAAGCCACAGGCACACTTGCATCTCTCTTTACCCAATTCAGACCATACAACATCCAACCAGCCAAGTATCTAATCATGAAACCAGTCTTATTATTCCTCTGCACTAACACAGACACCACTTTGATATAATTCAAAGCCAAAAATACCTCAACATTTGGAAAATCCAAACCACCATTCACACACATCTTATACACATACTCTCTCTTCAATTTTTCCATTCTACTCCCCCAAAAAAATGTAAAAATCATCTTTTCCGTCTTCTTAATTTTGTGAGTAGCAAAAGGGAAAACAACTGCACAAAAAAGTAAAATTGGTAACACAACAGATTTAACTATCAAAATTTTTCCCGTCAGTGTCAAACTTCTCAGTCTCCAAAAGTTCAGTTTTCGTTCTATTCTCATACCACATTCATCCCAACTTTCATTCCCTCTCAAATCCTCATTAAATTGCACACCCAATATTTTAATAGCACCCATCTCACAATTAACCCCATCCATTCTCACACTCCTATCACCAAAACACTTAAAGCTACATTTACCCCAATTCACTTTAAACGCAGACGCACTACAAAACAACCTCAACAACAATCTCGCTCTATTTATCTCCGCCTCTCTTTCACTAACAATCACCACATCGTCCATATAACCCAATACTTTCAGAAACTTACCATTACTCCCAGGAATTAATAACCCCCTCATAAATTTTTCCCTTCTAACCATACACAACAACACTTCAATCACACTAATGAACAGGACAGGGGACATAGGACAACCCTGCCTGACACCTGACCTTATCCCCACTTTTCCACTCAGAAACCCATTTACGAGAAACTCACTTGTTACGTTCCCATACAAACCTTTCACTGCATACACAAACTTTCTCGGAAAACCCATTTTACACAGCACACTAAACATAAACTCATGCGACACCCTATCAAATGCCTTTTCAAAATCCACAGATAGGACCATACATTTCTGCTTTCTATCCATACAGTCCCCAATCATATCCCTTAGTAACAACAAATTATCAGTCATACTTCTACCAGGCACTGCACACACTTGATCTTCATTCACCACTTCAGCAACAACCTCACGCATCCTATTGGCCAATACTTTACTAAAACACTTATAGTCAGAATCCAACAAAGTAATTGGCCTCCAATTTGCCAAATTTTTCTTCTCACCTTTTTTATATATCAGCACAACCACACCTTCTTTCATAGATTTGCTCAACACACCATGCTTCCACATATACTGACATACCTCAAGCAAATCCCCACCAATTATATCCCACATCCTCACATATAATTCAATTGGGATCCCATCCTTCCCAGGTGTTTTATTTTTACTTGCACTCATCACCACATTTCTCACTTCATCCATGGTAATATCACCACACAGAGACTCACAATCTTCCTCTCCAAGTTTATTTTCCAACCCATTCAAAACCTCATTCATCAAATCCTTATCATACCACTTCTCTCCATACAACTGGGTATAAAAACCTTCAACTTCACTCATCACATCCTTTCCAGAAACACACTCACCCCTATCATTCAATAATTCATCCATATCATCCTTTTTACCACATATTTTTTTGAAAAAAAATCTTGTACATTTTTCATCTTTGTCTAAGTTTTCAACTTTTGATCTATATATAATTTTTTTCCCTTTTTCCTCTAATAAAAGCCTACTTTCATTCCTTGCGTCCCTCATCAAATCACTGACATCCACACCAAGCTCGCCAAGTTTTCTCAACCATTCTATTCTAACATTCAACTCATTATATTGGTTTCTTAGCATAGCTGCTTTTTTATAGCCCCATTTTTTAAAGAATCTTTTACATTCATTCTTCATCCAATCCCACCACTCCAACACATTCCCAAAAGATTCCTGCCGCGATTTCCATCCTTTATACGCATATATAAAAGCCTTCACAATTCTTTCATCCTCTAATAAACTTACATTTAACTTCCATACCCCTGCACCACGCACTAAACGAACATCCCCTTCAAAAGTTGCACACATACACACATGGTCAGAAAAGGTCACATCGCGCTGCCGCAAACTCATGCACCCCACATTTTTTGAGAAAAGCACCCGATCTATCCTTGATGTTACCCCTCCTCTATCAGACCTATAAGTGTCGGGTGGTGGCTTTCCCAAATGAACCTCAGCAGCATCTATAAAAGAAAAATCTTTGATTAATTGGTACAACTTTTTACCAGATACATCCATTTTTTCCCCTTCCGTCACACAGTTAAAGTCCCCAACCCAAATCGTAGGAATTCTCCCTGGCAAAAAAAAGGACAACTTCTCTAGGAGCTCTAACCTCTCTTCTTTTTTTGTTGCTCCATATATATTAATTACCCTTACCCTCCACCCTCTGATATTTATCTCTGCCAAAATACACCTCCCCACTTCCACCACAATATAACTTTCTAATTTTAAATTCCTATTCCCTAGCAATATTCCTACCCCATCATTTTTATTTATAGAAGAACCAGACCATATACATTGGCCATATGGCCATTCCTGTTCTGGCACAGGTTCCCTAATACCGCATTCTTGCAAACAATATACATCAGCTCCTAAATTTTTTAAAAAATCCAGAACTGCAGCCCTCCTGGGCTTAGATTGAATCAGTCGTACATTTAAGGATACGACATCAAATGTAGGTTTGGATGCCATATTTTAATTTTCATAGCCAGATAACCGCAGGTTGTCCATTTGCACTTCAGCCTTTGCCTTCTGGAGGCTGGCAACCTAATGTGAAGAAACTGGTCCCTTGATCTTCTAGAAAAGGCTCATCAAACGAAATCACTGATGAGGGGTATTCCTCCTCCCTTCCAGGGGTTACAGGGGGTGACGCGGCCAGCCTGGCTCTCTTAGCCCCCATATCCAGAATTTCGTCTGCAGGTCGGGTGCCTACAGTGGTAAAATCCCCTTGACCTCCAACTCCTTCCAGAAACACTTCATCCAGACTCCAAGAAACAGGAGGAGTCACGGGGACGTCGCCCTCAATTTCTCCCTCACCCTGTAGCCCAGTCTGGGCATCGGATGGGTGAGGAAGATCCTCCTCGACCGGGGCTACCTCCATGCCTGCCCCTTCCTCCACACGTACTTCTACTGGAGATGTGCTTAAAGAAGCCAGATAGTCAGCGGGTACCTCCTCGCCCAACCGTCCAGTTCTCGCTATCATCTCAGCCACTTGGCTCCTGGCTGCCTCTGCATATGACTTCTTCCGCAGAGGGCAGTCTTTGAATGTATGCCCTTCCACCTCGCAGAGATTACAAACAATGCGGTTGACACATTCTTTTGCTTTGTGACCCTCCTGGTTACATCTGGAACACTTCCCTGAATTTTGACATCCTTCCCTTGTGTGGCCAAAAACTTTACAATTCCTGCAGAAGGGAGGACACCTGGGAAAAAACAGATATCCCCTGTCTCTTCCAATGGAGAAGTTCGATGGAGGGAAATGGAAGCCTCCTGGTTCCTCAATATCTTGCCGAAACCGGACCCGAAATTTGTATTTCCCATTCCAGATCATTTCAGTGTTCAAGATTTTATTCTCAAACTTAACATATGCACAATGTCTAGACAGGAATGCCGTGATATCTTGCAAAGGTACATGTGCATTGTAGAGAAAAACAACCAGGAAGACTTCTCCTTCATCATACAGCAGGATAAAAGTAAGTCCTCCAAGCTCAGGATTGTTCACATTTTGCATCAAATTGTAATGGAAAGTATGGCAGGCAGGTAAATCCGTCAATATCAAGGTAAAATGACCAACCTTATGCTCCTGAAGACAAAGGATTTTCTTCCGCTCCACTTTCAGAATTCCAAACAAGATGTTGTTCACCAGGTGTCGTAGGTCCAGGGTCTTCTCTGATCCAACATCAACTTCGATCCGAATGCCGTACTTGACCCGGGTTTCCCCGGCCTTAGCGTGACGTACAATAACGCCCATGTCGATCGCCTTCCTGCCACTGGCTGTCTCCCTATAGCAACAAGCAGCTTAAGCCCCAAAGGGCGATGCTGCAGGGCCGAGAGTTCAGCACTGGACGCCTCTGGTTAGCCACTTGAGCTTAGCCAAAAGGCCGAGAAGCGATAACCCGAATGGGCCGGCCGTTGACCGAGCCTGCCTAATACTGCTGTTCACCCCTTGCAGCGATTGATTCAGCCTACTCCTAGGCAATTCCATGGGGCCCTGCAGGCTCACACACATTTACAGCTACTAAGCGGGAGGGAGGTGAATAAAGGCCGGAGAGGAAGCTACACAGGATTTGCTTCTTTTGCTTGCACCACAATGCAGTGCTGAAAGAGGAGGAATCTACATAAAAACGCCTTCCTGGCAACGCCCAAATGCCCTCCTGCCATGCAGATAAACACTGGCAGCGGCAGCAAGTGCATGCCCACAGCCACCCCTTGTTCCTTCACACCTTGTATCAGCTGTAATCCAGTCCAGTCCGGTGCTGCCTGCTGAGCAGCACTGACCAACACTGCCTGGGCCCAGGCTTTTATCTATCTCTGAGGCAGGCCCCATTATGATGTCAGAAAGCTGGCTCTGGAATCCTGAGGGCTCCACTATGACACGTGCAAAGTTCCGTCTGAACTTTATATAAGACGGTGAGGCTCAGTCAGTCACTCAGTGTTGCCTGAGAGGGCAACACTGCAACAGCCGGCCGCCAGGCTGTCTTTTTTTTGCACATTTATTTGCCTCCAGGAGGCCACAAGAGGGAGACAAGGGACTGCAAAATGGAAAATAAGCATCCACCAACTTTACAGACAACTTCTCTTTGCTCCTACAACCTCCATCCTTGCACAGTTTGTTATTCTTCTAGGTAACATAGTAACAAATCCAAATTGCTGCTCTCTTTGTAGGCAAGCAAGGCTTTGTTGCAACTGCAATTCTTACTTCTTCTTGAAATGTAGGGACGACAGTACATTCCATCACATCCATGTAGTGTACACAGGTAGGTCCATTGTGGCGGGCAGGCAGGCAGGCAGGCAGGCGGGCGGGCGGGCGGCTTTAATGGCTGTTTGCTGTTCCCCTACTCCACTCCGCTATTTGACTGTGGTGCTGCATCAATCAGTGGCTGGCTCAGGTGCAGCTCTTTAACCTACCTAGGAGGGAGGGCGGAGAGAAGACAAGGAAGGTGAATGAGCTGTTCCAATGTGAAATGCCGGAAACACAGAAACACAGAAGACACACACACAACAAGAGGTGGCAATGTATTAATTAATTGCATTTAATAAATGAGCTCATTATCACACATGACTGTACAAATGCATTGTCCAACAGGTGTTGAAATAATGGGATTAAAAGGGGAGATCCCATCAGAAAGACAAAAACAATAGCAAACACAAATAGCACTTTTGGAATCTGATTTTAGTCAACACATAAGGGAAGGGTGCACCGGTCCTGGAAATACTGCAATACCAGGTCAATGCGTGGAGTGGACAGAGCAAGCTCTATTTCCATCTCCCTGTTCTAAAAATCCATTTAATATATGGTCCCCAGATAGGGGACGTATCAGATATTAAACTGATAAGAACAGATTTTTTTTTTTTTTTTTTTTTTTTTTTTTTAATAACCATTCAGTTAGATACGAAGCGAAAACTTAAGTTTTTCAATCTGAATAATCAAAAAAACGATATCGCTTATATCAATCATCTCTATGGTTACTCTTTCAATTTGTTCTTTTATTTAATTCCAAAAGAAAGACAATGCATTACAGAAATAACAGATGACAAAACAACATTATTTATAGCGGATTAATGCTTTCCACTTTTTGAATTTCCAAATCCCTTCGGAATCAACATTGCCACCACCGCGCTGCTTATCCCATAAATATTTGACATATAACCGGGACAAAAATATCTTAACACAATCATTTACAGACACAACCTTTCTTTTAAATACCAAAAGATTCCTCACATCCCACAGACTTTCCATCACACATACCATTATTAACCATAATATTCTATCTTTAGCTCTACTACATGCACCCATCCCAAACATTGCCACCTTCCAATTCACATATGTTACACCTGCCAACTCTTTACACAAACCCCCTACTCTCTTCCATACTTCATAAGAGAAGTCACAATCCCATATTAGATGGCGTATGCTCTCACTAGCCCCACACCCCTCCCTAGGGCACACTTCATGTCTAATGAGATCCCGCTGCTTTTGGACTTGTCTCACAGGCAGTATATTATGTAATGACATCCACACTACATCCCGTTGGCGATTTGACACCCCTACAATATCCAAATTCTTCCATACTGCATCCGCTTCACCTGACCGCAGCCCATCAATATTACATGCAAGCTCATTCGCCCGCATTCTTTTCATCACACCATTCTTATTCTTGAAATCCACCATAGGTACAGATAGTAAATCATACTTCCTCACAAACCATTCAATCTTCATGTACCACACAGGACATTTAAATGCCACAGGCACTCTTGCATCCCTCTTCACCCAATTTAACCCGAAAAGCGTCCATCCAGCCAAATACCTCATCATATACGCAGTTTTGTTATTCCGCTCAATCAACACCGTCACTACCTTCACATAACTCAACCCCAAGAAAACCTCAATATTTGGGAAATTCATTCCACCATGCTCGCACAATTTATATAGATACTCCCGCTTCAACTTTTCCATCCTGCATCCCCAAAAAAAAGTAAAAACCATTTTCTCTGCTTTTTTTATTTTCCTGGTTGAAAAGGGAAAAATCACTGCACAAAAGAGCAGGATTGGCAAAATAACTGACTTAATGATTAAGGTTTTACCAGAAAACGTCAAACTACGCATACGCCAGAAATTCAACTTTCGCTCAATCCGCATACCACATTCATCCCAACTCTCGTTCCCCTTTAAGTTTTTATTGAATAAAATACCCAAAACCCTAATTGCGCCTTGTTCACACTTTACACCATCCATTCTAACATTACTGTCACCAAAACACTTAAAAATGCTTTTACTCCAGTTCACTCTAAAAGCGGACGCACTACAGAAAAGATCTAACACCAATCTAGCCCTAGTCAAACTAGCTAGAGACTCACTCACAATGACCACATCGTCCATATAAGCTAGAGTTTTCACCACCTTACCTCCACTACCAGGTATCAGCAAGCCCCTCATCACCTTCTCTTTCCTAAACATACACAACAAAACTTCAATTACGCTAATAAAAAGAACGGGGGACATCGGACAACCTTGTCTGACTCCCGATTTAATTCTCACTTTACCACTCAAAAACCCATTCACCAAAAATTCGCTCGTCACTCCTCCATACAAGCATCTTACTGCACTCACAAACTTGCTATGAAAACCCATTTTATTCAACACACCAAACATAAATTCATGTGACACGCGGTCAAACGCCTTCTCAAAGTCCACAGCTAGCACCATACACTTTTGCTTTCTGTCCATGCAATCCCCAATCAAATCTTTTAACAGCAACAGGTTGTCAGTCATACGCCTACTTGGTACCGCACACACTTGATCCTCCCCCACTACCTGACCGATCACTTCACGCATTCGATTTGCTAGAATTTTGCTATAGCACTTGTAATCACTATTGAGCAAAGAGATAGGTCTCCAATTACCCAGATTCCTTTTATCACCCTTTTTATGTATTAACACAACAACACCCTCTTTCATAGATTCGCTCATTATCCCATTGTCCCACATAAACTGACACACTTCCACTAGGTCTGCTCCCATTATGTCCCACGCTTGCACATACAATTCCACAGGAATACCGTCCTTCCCTGGAGTTTTATTTTTACTAGCACTCTTGACCACTTGCATAACTTCATCCATTGTAATTCCCTCTGATAACATATCAGAATCCTCCTTCCCTAGCACATTCTCTAATTTATTCATGGTATCATTCACCAAATCTCTATCAGTCCATTTGTCACCATACAGCTCGCGATAGAACGACTCCACTTCATTCATCACATCCTCCCCATAAACACAGTCACCCCCACTATTCATAACAACATCCATATCATCCTTCTTCCCACACATCTTTTTGAAGAAAAATCTTGTGCACTTCTCATCCTTTTCCAGATGTTCAATCTTAGATCTATATATGATTTCTTTCCCCCTCTCATCCATCTCTTTCTTAATCTCACTTTTGACCGCACAAAGCAAGTCACCCACATCATACCCAAGCATACTAAGCTTCCTCAACCACTCCATTCTCATATTCAGCTCTTTATATTTATTCCTACGAATTGCAGCTTTTTTATATCCCCATTTTTTAAAGAATTTCCTAACTTCACCCTTCATCCAGTCCCACCATTCTAACATATTCGCAAAATTTCTTTTTTTCCACTTCCATCCCACATACGCACGCTTAAAATCATCCATCACTTTTTTATCTTCAAGCAACCTGATATTCAGCTTCCACACCCCTTTACCATACTTTAATTTTGTATTCCCCTCAAAAAAAGCACTCATACTCACGTGATCAGTAAACATCACATCATCTTGGCGGAAAGATTTACATACCAAATTTTTGAAAAACACCCGGTCAATCCTGGATGTCACCCCACCCCCCTCTGCTCTAAAGGTTGCGGGCGGCGGCTTACCTAAAAACATTTCAGATGCATCTACAAAAGAAAAATCATTAATTAAATTATTTAACATTTTACCCGACACATCCATCTTAGCCCCTTCGGTAACACAATTGAAGTCCCCCACCCACACAGTAGGGATCCTACCAGGCAAAAAAATACTCAATTTTTCTAACAACTCTACTCTATCCCCTTTACTTGTTGGCCCATACACATTTATTACCCTGACCTTCCACCCTCTATAGCTTATAATTGCAGATAAGCATCTACCCGCCTCCACCACAGTATAACTATCAAATTTATAATCCTTATTCCCCAATAAGATTCCCACACCATCATTTTTATTTTTAACCGAGCCTGACCATATACTTTGGCCATATTGCCATTCTTTTTCATCTAATGCATCAGAGATGCCACATTCTTGCAAGCAAAAAATATCAGCCCCTAGATTTTTAAGGAAATCTAGTGCTGCAATTCTCCTAGGCCTAGATTTAATCAGCCTGACATTCAGGGATAGGACATGACATGTGATTTTGGCAGCCATGTTTTAATCTGGAGATGAAAACGTTGAACAACAAGCCCATCTTTTCCTCAGCCTTTTCCTTCTTGAGGCTGGCAATCCAACGCAAAGATAGAGCCTTCCAGATCCCCTAGAAAAGGAGTGTCAAAAGAAATACTAGTCACAGGATACACGCCATCCCTCTGTGGACTCGCACTTCCTTCACTTGATGGTGAAAAGTTTGTTCTCTGCCTTTTTGGAGCCATCCCAAACTCCTCTTCACCTGGTCTCACAACAGCTGTTGCAAAATCACCCTGCTCTCCAGCCACCTCATGAGCCTCCTCTGCCTCCTCCCACACAATCACTGGGGTTATGGAGACTGAAGTCTCAACCTCACCTTCACCTTGCAGCCCGGTTTGCTCATCAGAAAGAGGGGGAAGGTCTTCTTCCACAGGTGATATTTCCATCACTCCACCCTCCGCACCTGCAACTGCAATTTCCTCAGACAGTGGACTTTCTGCCTGGATAATTGGACCAGCAACCTCAGGATCTTCAGGTCTCCCAGCAGGCCTCTGTCTGGCCATATCTGCATAAGAACGCTTAGGACAATTCCTGAAGGCGTGTCCTGTCTGTGCACAGAGGTTGCAAACGATGGGGTTGGTACAAACCTTTGACTCATGGCCCACCTGGCCGCATTTCCCACACCTTTTTCCTTGATTACAGGACTCCAGTATGTGTCCAAAGATCTTGCAGTTCTTGCAAAAGAGAGGGGGGTTAGGGAAGAAAAGATAGCCCCTGTCCCTGCCAATAGAAAAGTTCAAGGGGGGTCTGCTTAGCCCATCAACCCCTTCTGGATCCCTCTTAAAATTAACAATAAATTTGTACTTGCCACTCCAGATTCCAGCCTCGTTGAGGATCTTGTTGGAAAAGACCACAGACTCACAATGGCGGAGGAGGAAGGCCTCAATGTCCGACCTTGGCACATGGGGATTGTACATGAAGACAACCAAAGGGACATTCCCATCTTCATAGAGGAGAGTGAAAACAAGACCATCCAAAGCAGCATTGTTGCGGTTCTTCTTCAAAGTGTTGTAGAAATTTAGGCAGTCGCTCCTAGAATTAAGCACAAGGGTATAATGACCCACCTTATGTTCCTGGAGGCAGAGGATGGCAGGGCGAGGGATCTTCAGAGCTCCAAAAATAACTTCGTCCACCAGACGTCCAAGAGGAAAGCGATTCTCCAATCCAGCTGTAGCATTGATGCGGATTCCAAACTTGACCCGGAGATCTCCGGTCCTGGGATATACGATCTGAACGCCCATGATCGCCTTCTTTGTCTCCTGGCTCACCCCCTAAAGCAGCAGGTGGCTTAAGCTGGTAAACCAGCGATGCCACAAGGCCAAGGGCGAGCACACAGACGGACCTCCTGACCAACCCCTTGAGATTAGCCAAAAGGCCGAGAAGCGATAACCCGAATGGGCCGGCCGTTGACCGAGCCTGCCTAATACTGCTGTTCACCCCTTGCAGCGATTGATTCAGCCTACTCCTAGGCAATTCCATGGGGCCCTGCAGGCTCACACACATTTACAGCTACTAAGCGGGAGGGAGGTGAATAAAGGCCGGAGAGGAAGCTACACAGGATTTGCTTCTTTTGCTTGCACCACAATGCAGTGCTGAAAGAGGAGGAATCTACATAAAAACGCCTTCCTGGCAACGCCCAAATGCCCTCCTGCCATGCAGATAAACACTGGCAGCGGCAGCAAGTGCATGCCCACAGCCACCCCTTGTTCCTTCACACCTTGTATCAGCTGTAATCCAGTCCAGTCCGGTGCTGCCTGCTGAGCAGCACTGACCAACACTGCCTGGGCCCAGGCTTTTATCTATCTCTGAGGCAGGCCCCATTATGATGTCAGAAAGCTGGCTCTGGAATCCTGAGGGCTCCACTATGACACGTGCAAAGTTCCGTCTGAACTTTATATAAGACGGTGAGGCTCAGTCAGTCACTCAGTGTTGCCTGAGAGGGCAACACTGCAACAGCCGGCCGCCAGGCTGTCTTTTTTTTGCACATTTATTTGCCTCCAGGAGGCCACAAGAGGGAGACAAGGGACTGCAAAATGGAAAATAAGCATCCACCAACTTTACAGACAACTTCTCTTTGCTCCTACAACCTCCATCCTTGCACAGTTTGTTATTCTTCTAGGTAACATAGTAACAAATCCAAATTGCTGCTCTCTTTGTAGGCAAGCAAGGCTTTGTTGCAACTGCAATTCTTACTTCTTCTTGAAATGTAGGGACGACAGTACATTCCATCACATCCATGTAGTGTACACAGGTAGGTCCATTGTGGCGGGCAGGCAGGCAGGCAGGCAGGCGGGCGGGCGGGCGGCTTTAATGGCTGTTTGCTGTTCCCCTACTCCACTCCGCTATTTGACTGTGGTGCTGCATCAATCAGTGGCTGGCTCAGGTGCAGCTCTTTAACCTACCTAGGAGGGAGGGCGGAGAGAAGACAAGGAAGGTGAATGAGCTGTTCCAATGTGAAATGCCGGAAACACAGAAACACAGAAGACACACACACAACAAGAGGTGGCAATGTATTAATTAATTGCATTTAATAAATGAGCTCATTATCACACATGACTGTACAAATGCATTGTCCAACAGGTGTTGAAATAATGGGATTAAAAGGGGAGATCCCATCAGAAAGACAAAAACAATAGCAAACACAAATAGCACTTTTGGAATCTGATTTTAGTCAACACATAAGGGAAGGGTGCACCGGTCCTGGAAATACTGCAATACCAGGTCAATGCGTGGAGTGGACAGAGCAAGCTCTATTTCCATCTCCCTGTTCTAAAAATCCATTTAATATATGGTCCCCAGATAGGGGACGTATCAGATATTAAACTGATAAGAACAGATTTTTTTTTTTTTTTTTTTTTTTTTTTTTTATTAAACCATTCAGGTTTTTTTGAATAAAACCGAGAACTGTAGTTGTTCAAACCACCTCTCTATTTTTCAAAAAATCTCATCACTCTGGTTCGTTATTTTATTTTTCCATCAAATACAAATTAATTCAAACAAATTCCTCAAACTAAATACCTCCATTTTAACATTCGCCATATCCCTTCCGCATCCATACCTTTTCCTAGATCCCATTTATAATAAAAATACAATTTAGCCAATACCATACTAACCACATCCTCCATCTCAAATACTTCTCTTTTATACACATTCAAATTCCTCGTATTCCACAATACCTCTTTCACACAAGTCAAAAAAATCCACAACACTCTATCCTTTTCACTACCCAAACTACACAAACCAAACAAGACAATTTCATACGTCAAACTCTTCAAACCAGTCAATTCTTCGCACAACCCACTCAACTTTTTCCAAACATCCTTTGCATGCTTACACGACCAAAACACATGACTCACATCCTCATCATCCCCACAACCTTCTCTCGGACACCTTTCAGATGCAACCAAACCTCTTCTTTTCTGAACACTCCTTACAGGCAACACTCCATGTACCGACATCCATAACAAATCTTTCTGCTTATTTGACACATCATACGTAACAATCTTCTTCCACACAGACTTAGACTCCATCGAATTCAAACCATTTACAGAACACATCACATTATTCATACACATACTTCTCACAACATTCTTTTCACTCAAAAATCTCTCCATTCTTACATCCTCTAGCTGGAACTTTTTAATAAATTTTTCAACATACAAATACCACCCTGTGCACTGAAAAGCAATTGGTTTACATAAATTACGTTTTTCCCATCTTAGACGCTGAATCACCGTTCCAGCTAAATATTTCGACATTCTGGAAGCCTTGGATTCTTTAAAAAAAAGCTCTACAAAAAAACGTACACAATTAATTCCAATGAAAATCTCCAAATTTGGGAAATCCAAGCCTCCATTACGTCTACTTTTCATTAGAATTTCTCTCTTTGCCTTCTCAATCCCGCTCCCCCATAAAAAAAGGAACAAAACTCTATTCACTTTTTTTAACATAGCTACAGCAGGAGGAAAAACCAGAGCAACATATAAAATCATAGGAAGAATAATACTTTTGACAATTAAAACCTTCCCCGAAAAAGAAAGATCCCTCATTCTCCACATTTCCAACTTTCTCACAATCCTACCACCTAACTCATCCCAACTTTCTCTCCCTTTCAGCTCATCATCAAACACAATACCCAAAATTTTTACACCATTCACCTGTTCCATATCAGAATCACTCACCCGCTCATTACTGAAAAAAATTTTAAATTTGCTCTTACCCCAATTTATTTTAAAAGCAGACGCAATACAAAACATATTTACGATCAACTTCACTCTGGACATATCATACACTGAATCACACAATACGCAAATATCATCCATATATCCCAAAGCTTTCACACGTTTTCCATCACACCCAGGCACCACCAAACCTTTCACAACCTTATCATTTCTAATCATTTGCAACAATGGTTCAATCGCGCAAATAAATAGGATAGGAGACAACGGACAACCCTGTCGCACACCAGACATAATACAAAATGATTCTGAAAAAAACCCATTCACCTGCACACAACTCTTTGCATTCGTATATAAATTCTTCAACAAACTCACAAACTGAACCGGAAAACCCATTCTCTCTAACACTTTGAACAAAAACACATGCGCCACACGATCAAACGCTTTCTCAAAATCTAACGCACACACAATCACCTTCTTATTCCGACCCTTACAATCCTCAAGCATATCCCGCACCAACGCCACGTTTTCATGCAATTTCCTTTTCGGTACCGCACATACCTGATCCTCATCAATCACACACCCAATCACATCTCTCATACGATTCGCAATCAGCTTGGCAAAAATTTTATAATCCGTATTAAGCAAAGTAATTGGTCGCCAGTTTTCTAACCGTCTCTTATCTCCTTTTTTATGCAACAAAACTACCATACCCTTCTTCATCACATCACACATATTAGTCCCAGAAAACAACACTCTCATAACTTCTATAACATCCTTCCCAATTATATCCCAATATTTCCCATAGAAATCAGCTGGTATTCCATCGATCCCTGGAGACTTATTTTTAGCCATACTTCCCACCACATCCTTTACTTCACCATCCATAATCTCACCAAGCAAAAACGCACATTCACTTTCAGGAACAAAATTACCCACAATATCCAAAAACTCCTCATCATCACCCAGATCACACTTCTTCACATCATACAGTTTTTTATAAAAATCAGACACCACATCAATCACATCCTTACCAAACACCTCTTTATCATCCTTATCCAATAACACATTCATTCCACTTTTCCCACCACACATTTTTTTAAAGAAAAATCTAGTGCACTTCTCGTGATTATCTCTAACCTCCACCTTAGACCTAAATATAATTTCTTTCCCTTTCTCTCGGAACCACTCCTTAATATCTTTTTTTGTTTTTTCCAAATCGTGTCTTACATCCATACCCAAATTTTTACATTGTTGAAGGAACGTCATCCGCATATTAAAGCGTGAATATTCTAATCTTTTCCTTCTCGCTCTTCTATACCCTATCTGTCTAAAAAACCCACCAATCTTTTTTTTCACCCATACCCACCATTCACACACATTAGAGAAAGAACTTTTCTTCCTAACCCAAAACCCATATTTTTTCCCAAACCTAGTTTTTACCCTTTCATCACTCAGAAAACTAACATTCATCTTCCATACCCCTCTACCATAAAAGAAATTATTTATAACAAAAACCCCCAACAAACACTCGTGATCTGAAAACCACACTCTCTCCTGCGCATAATCTACACATTTCATTGCAGAGGTAGAAAAAAAGAAAAAGTCCAGACGAGAATCCGTTCTTCCGTCATCGGCATGGTAAGTAAATGGACCTGGTTTCCTGGTGACAGCGTCCTGCAAAGCAAAGTCCTGCAAAATTTTATTCCACAAAACTCCGGTAGCGTCCACATTAGACTCTGTGGATCCAGCTCGGGCCTGCTTCTCCAGGATACAGTTAATGTCCCCAACAATAATTACAGGAACTTTACCGTGTAGAAAAAATTTTAAAGTATCAAAAAGTGCCAACCTATCAGATTTCACAGCATGGCCATAGATATTGATAAGCCTAAACTGCCACCCCTTATAGGCTAGTAACACGCAGACACATCTTCCTTCCTGAATGATTTGAGTCTGTTTGATGACAAACTCATTATTTTTAAAAAGGATACCAATTCCATCATTCCTATTTGTGGAAGAAAAGGACCAAATTGCTTCCCCAAACTTCCATTCTTCTTTACTAGGATTTTTTGACAAACCACATTCTTGTACACAAACGATGTCACTGCCCTTAGAGGCCAAAAAGTCCAGGACTGCAGCACGCTTGTGAGCAGAGGAGAACACCCGTACATTTTGAGAGACAATCTTTAATCTCAAAGACATGCGGGCATAGTATGGTTAGTGCAATGTAAAGCCATGAAATAACCAGAACATATCACGTCCCAGGGAAATACATAGCTCTTTCCAGATTTGCCACATTGACTTCACTGAGGAAACCTTCCCCAGGAGAGCTGGGTACTTCTGAGGCCACCTCAGATGACTTAGGGCTAGAACTGGAGTCACTATCCAGCAAAGAAAAAGGATTTGCATGAGCAGAATCTTCCAACAAACCTATCTTCAGTCTCTTCACCGCCTTTCCAGACTTGCCCCTTTTTGAGACCACTTTATGGAAGATTTCCGCACTAGTGGCACTAGGCATCCTAGCCTCCTTCTCATCCTCCTCTGATATTGACCACTCCACTTTAGCTGAGTCGTCCATTTTTGACTCTGGGCTAGAAAAAGACAAAATTTGCATACTTGCACCATTATCATGGGAAGCACACCCAATAGGTGGCGCTGTGTCTTCACCTTCCATAGGCATAACAACAGGTGTTTCCTCAACAATCGGCTCTGCAGGAGGGACCACACCCAACTCCATGCTGCTAATATGTGAGGTTAGAACCTCTCCTAGTACAGCTTTCCCAGGGTCCTGAGAAGCAGCCACAGAAACACTGCCAGCTGGCTCTGAAGTTATATCAGAAATGGCAGCAAGGGAACTTGTTGTTCTCACCTGTCTGCCCCATGTTCTTCTCTCTTGCCCTAAAAAGGGAAACACCTTTGGACATTTTCTGCATGTATGACCAGGCAAACCACAAATATCACACCTGGATGGGGAAATACACGCACTAGCCTCATGTCCTATTTCCTTGCAATTTCTACAAACCTTGCCTTTACATTCATCTTTGGTATGCCCGTAGGAAAAACAGGATCTACAAAAGCAAGGCATATCCTGGTAGTACAGATATCCCTTGTTCCCACCAATGGAAAAATTAGCAGGAGGATTCATCACTCCTCCAATACAGCTGGAGTCAGGTTTCAGCCTGACCCAGTACTTGATATCACCATTAAAGACTCCCCATAGGTTCTTCTGCTCCACACCTCCTCTAACATGGGTACAGTAGTGAGCTAAAAAAGCCCTGACCAGCCTTCTATCCAAAAATGGGTTATACATATGAATTGTTATACATTTTTCCACTGCAGAAAAAAGAGGTTGCACTTCAATGGATGTTAAAGCCTCATGCATGTGTTTCTCCTTGAGCAACTGAAAAACGTTTAAACAATAGGCAGCCTCAAAAAAGGATACATCATATGTAGCAATATTGCTGAAAGCTTGGATACAGAATACCTCTACCAACTTAACTCCAGCCAGGTCCAGAAGGATGTTCTCAATGATATGTCCAGTATCAACTTCGTCTCTCCTCTGCTCATTCACCACGAAACGGATAGTGTTACGCACAGCTGCCATCTTGATATGAAATGCCCAACGGCACGGTGATCGCTCCCAAAAACGTCGGAAAGGACTCCACGAAAGGCCGAACCCCCCGGCCCAGACCAGGCAATGAACCTGATCTGAGCCAAAAGGCCGAGAAGCGATAACCCGAATGGGCCGGCCGTTGACCGAGCCTGCCTAATACTGCTGTTCACCCCTTGCAGCGATTGATTCAGCCTACTCCTAGGCAATTCCATGGGGCCCTGCAGGCTCACACACATTTACAGCTACTAAGCGGGAGGGAGGTGAATAAAGGCCGGAGAGGAAGCTACACAGGATTTGCTTCTTTTGCTTGCACCACAATGCAGTGCTGAAAGAGGAGGAATCTACATAAAAACGCCTTCCTGGCAACGCCCAAATGCCCTCCTGCCATGCAGATAAACACTGGCAGCGGCAGCAAGTGCATGCCCACAGCCACCCCTTGTTCCTTCACACCTTGTATCAGCTGTAATCCAGTCCAGTCCGGTGCTGCCTGCTGAGCAGCACTGACCAACACTGCCTGGGCCCAGGCTTTTATCTATCTCTGAGGCAGGCCCCATTATGATGTCAGAAAGCTGGCTCTGGAATCCTGAGGGCTCCACTATGACACGTGCAAAGTTCCGTCTGAACTTTATATAAGACGGTGAGGCTCAGTCAGTCACTCAGTGTTGCCTGAGAGGGCAACACTGCAACAGCCGGCCGCCAGGCTGTCTTTTTTTTGCACATTTATTTGCCTCCAGGAGGCCACAAGAGGGAGACAAGGGACTGCAAAATGGAAAATAAGCATCCACCAACTTTACAGACAACTTCTCTTTGCTCCTACAACCTCCATCCTTGCACAGTTTGTTATTCTTCTAGGTAACATAGTAACAAATCCAAATTGCTGCTCTCTTTGTAGGCAAGCAAGGCTTTGTTGCAACTGCAATTCTTACTTCTTCTTGAAATGTAGGGACGACAGTACATTCCATCACATCCATGTAGTGTACACAGGTAGGTCCATTGTGGCGGGCAGGCAGGCAGGCAGGCAGGCGGGCGGGCGGGCGGCTTTAATGGCTGTTTGCTGTTCCCCTACTCCACTCCGCTATTTGACTGTGGTGCTGCATCAATCAGTGGCTGGCTCAGGTGCAGCTCTTTAACCTACCTAGGAGGGAGGGCGGAGAGAAGACAAGGAAGGTGAATGAGCTGTTCCAATGTGAAATGCCGGAAACACAGAAACACAGAAGACACACACACAACAAGAGGTGGCAATGTATTAATTAATTGCATTTAATAAATGAGCTCATTATCACACATGACTGTACAAATGCATTGTCCAACAGGTGTTGAAATAATGGGATTAAAAGGGGAGATCCCATCAGAAAGACAAAAACAATAGCAAACACAAATAGCACTTTTGGAATCTGATTTTAGTCAACACATAAGGGAAGGGTGCACCGGTCCTGGAAATACTGCAATACCAGGTCAATGCGTGGAGTGGACAGAGCAAGCTCTATTTCCATCTCCCTGTTCTAAAAATCCATTTAATATATGGTCCCCAGATAGGGGACGTATCAGATATTAAACTGATAAGAACAGATTTTTTTTATATTGAAAGCCCGAGCCGTGCTTTCTATCACCCAAGTGCATAAAAAGTGCAGAGGTGCCACACAAAAAGTGCACAAGGATGCGGTCTATCGCAGCCCTTCTCTTAAAAGAGAGAGGCCCCGCATAACCATTCCCTGACCCTCCAAACCATAGGCCTAGAGGATCAAGGATCGATGGTCCCCCCTCGCCGAAGCTTAGGGAGACCCAAACACACTCCTAGGCTTCTACCTGGGCTGCCACCCCAGTGTCCACCTAGGAGCCTGCATCCTAGTTGCACCTCCCCTCCGAAGAAGGGAGGCCGGGTTGCAGGGGAAAAAGGAACCAGAAGGCCACACATTTTCCCCCTAGACCTCAGGAGGGTCCCAAAAGGGCACCGCATCCCAAAATCCTTGTGACAAACGTGACAAACACACAGTGAAAAACAAAATTAAATAAGTGGATGTGCGCTGTGATACAGCCTGGACATCCGCCAGGTATATAAAAATTCCTCATCTCCCAGCCAGAAGGCCGGGAGAATAAAGGTGTGTGCTTAAAAGTGTGAAAGAAGAGTGCGTGCAAGTGTGCCTTCACTCAGTGGGATCCCACCCCCAGTGAGTTAGGGCACCCCAGGGTCACCAGCCCTGGGGCACATAGCAACTCGGGCTTTCAAACTACCCGACCTCCTGACCTCGATCCGGCGGTCGCCTGGTCACCTACAAATGGTACCTTTAAACCAAATGCGTACACCAGAGCGATGACCGTTGTGGTTCCCTGCCCTCACCTCGGCGTTCTGTCATCCCCCTACGATGGCCCACGTACCACCGGCAGGGATGATTACTAACCTCAGCTTGAGCAGGTACTACACTTGATCTTAGCCAAAAGGCCGAGAAGCGATAACCCGAATGGGCCGGCCGTTGACCGAGCCTGTCCCATACTGCTGTTCACCCCTTGCAGCGATTGATTCAGCCTACTCCTAGGCAATTCCATGGGGCCCTGCAGGCTCACACACATTTACAGCTACTAAGCGGGAGGGAGGTGAATAAAGGCCGGAGAGGAAGCCAGACAGGATTTGCTTCTTTTGCTTGCACCACAATGCAGTGCTGAAAGAGGAGGAATCTACATAAAAACGCCTTCCTGGCAACGCCCAAATGCCCTGCTGCCATGCAGATAAACACTGGCAGCGGCAGCAAGTGCATGCCCACAGCCACCCCTTGTTCCTTCACACCTTGTATCAGCTTTAATCCAGTCCAGTCCGGTGCTGCCTGCTGAGCAGCACTGACCAACACTGCCTGGGCCCAGGCTTTTATCTATCTCTGAGGCAGGCCCCATTATGATGTCAGAAAGCTGGCTCTGGAATCCTGAGGGCTCCACTATGACACGTGCAAAGTTCCGTCTGAACTTTATATAAGACGGTGCGGCTCAGTCAGTCACTCAGTGTTGCCTGAGAGGGCAACACTGCAACAGCCGGCCGCCAGGCTGTCTTTTTTTTGCACAGCTAGTTGCCTCCAGGAGGCCACAAGAGGGAGACAAGGGACTGCAAAATGGAAAATAGGCATCCACCAACTTTACAGACAACTTGTTCTCCTTGCTCCTACAACCTCCATCCTTGCACAGTTTGTTATTTTATTCTTCTAGGTAACATAGTAACAAATCCAAATTGCTGCTCTCTTTGTAGGCAAGCAAGGGTTTGTTGCAACTGCAATTCTTACTTCTTCTTGGAAATGTTGGGACGGCAGTACATTCCATCACATCCATCTAGTGTACACAGGTAGGTCCATTGTGGCGGGTAGGCGGCTGGCTGCTTTAATGGCTGTTTGCTGTTCCCCTACTCCACTCCACTCCACTAGTTGACTGTGTTGCTGCATCAATCAGTGGCTGGCTCAGGTGCAGCTCTTTAACTTACCTAGGAGGGAGGGCGGAGAGAAGACAAGGAAGGTGAATGAGCTGTTCCAATGTGAAATGCCGGAAACACAGAAGACACACACACACACACACACACACACACACACACACACACACACACACACACACACACACACACACACACACACACACACACACACACACACACACACACACACACACACACACACACACACACACACACACACACACACACACACACACACACACACACACACACACACACACACACACACACACACACACACACACACACACACACACACACACACACACACACACACACACACACACACACACACACACACACACACACACACACACACACACACACACACACAAAGAGGTGGCAATGTATTAATTAATTGCATTTAATAAATGAGCTCATTATCACACATGACTGTACAAATGCATTGTCCAACAGGTGTTGAAATAATGGGATTAAAAGGGGAGATCCCATCAGAAAGACAAAAACAATAGCAAACACAAATAGCACTTTTGGAATCTGATTTTAGTCAAGACATAAGGGAAGGGTGCACCGGTCCTGGAAATACTGCAATACCAGGTCAATGCGTGGAGTGGACAGAGCAAGCTCTATTTCCATCTCCCTGTTCTAAAAATCCATTTAATATATGGTCCCCAGATAGGGGACGTATCAGATATTAAACTGATAAGAACAGATTTTTTTTTTTTTTTTTATTGAAAGCCCGAGTCGTGCTTTCTATCACCCAAGTGCATAAAAAGTGCAGAGGTGCCACACAAAAAGTGCACAAGGATGCGGTCTATCGCAGCCCTTCTCTTAAAAGAGAGAGGCCCCGCATAACCATTCCCTGACCCTCCAAACCATAGGCCTAGAGGATCAAGGATCGATGGTCCCCCCTCGCCGAAGCTTAGGGAGACCCAAACACACTCCTAGGCTTCTACCTGGGCTGCCACCCCAGTGTCCACCTAGGAGCCTGCATCCTAGTTGCACCTCCCCTCCGAAGAAGGGAGGCCGGGTTGCAGGGGAAAAAGGAACCAGAAGGCCACACATTTTCCCCCTAGACCTCAGGAGGGTCCCAAAAGGGCACCGCATCCCAAAATCCTTGTGACAAACGTGACAAACACACAGTGAAAAACAAAATTAAATAAGTGGATGTGCGCTGTGATACAGCCTGGACATCCGCCAGGTATAAAAAAATTCCTCATCTCCCAGCCAGAAGGCCGGGAGAATAAAGGTGTGTGCTCATATAGCGTGAAAGAGAGTGCGTGCAAGTGTGCCTTCACTCAGTGGGATCCCACCCCCAGTGAGTTAGGGCACCCCAGGGTCACCAGCCCTGGGGCACATAGCAACTCGGGCTTCCAAACTACCCGGCCTAATGACCTCGATCCGGCGGTCGCCTGGTCACCTACAAATGGTACCTTTAAACCAAATGCGTACACCAGAGCGATGACCGTTGTGGTTCCCTGCCCTCACCTCGGCGTTCTGTCATCCCCCTACGATGGCCCACGTACCACCGGCAGGGATGATTACTAACCTCAGCTTGAGCAGGTACTACACTTGATCTTAGCCAAAAGGCCGAGAAGCGATAACCCGAATGGGCCGGCCGTTGACCGAGCCTGTCCCATACTGCTGTTCACCCCTTGCAGCGATTGATTCAGCCTACTCCTAGGCAATTCCATGGGGCCCTGCAGGCTCACACACATTTACAGCTACTAAGCGGGAGGGAGGTGAATAAAGGCCGGAGAGGAAGCCAGACAGGATTTGCTTCTTTTGCTTGCACCACAATGCAGTGCTGAAAGAGGAGGAATCTACATAAAAACGCCTTCCTGGCAACGCCCAAATGCCCTGCTGCCATGCAGATAAACACTGGCAGCGGCAGCAAGTGCATGCCCACAGCCACCCCTTGTTCCTTCACACCTTGTATCAGCTTTAATCCAGTCCAGTCCGGTGCTGCCTGCTGAGCAGCACTGACCAACACTGCCTGGGCCCAGGCTTTTATCTATCTCTGAGGCAGGCCCCATTATGATGTCAGAAAGCTGGCTCTGGAATCCTGAGGGCTCCACTATGACACGTGCAAAGTTCCGTCTGAACTTTATATAAGACGGTGCGGCTCAGTCAGTCACTCAGTGTTGCCTGAGAGGGCAACACTGCAACAGCCGGCCGCCAGGCTGTCTTTTTTTTGCACAGCTAGTTGCCTCCAGGAGGCCACAAGAGGGAGACAAGGGACTGCAAAATGGAAAATAGGCATCCACCAACTTTACAGACAACTTGTTCTCCTTGCTCCTACAACCTCCATCCTTGCACAGTTTGTTATTTTATTCTTCTAGGTAACATAGTAACAAATCCAAATTGCTGCTCTCTTTGTAGGCAAGCAAGGGTTTGTTGCAACTGCAATTCTTACTTCTTCTTGGAAATGTTGGGACGGCAGTACATTCCATCACATCCATCTAGTGTACACAGGTAGGTCCATTGTGGCGGGTAGGCGGCTGGCTGCTTTAATGGCTGTTTGCTGTTCCCCTACTCCACTCCACTCCACTAGTTGACTGTGTTGCTGCATCAATCAGTGGCTGGCTCAGGTGCAGCTCTTTAACTTACCTAGGAGGGAGGGCGGAGAGAAGACAAGGAAGGTGAATGAGCTGTTCCAATGTGAAATGCCGGAAACACAGAAGACACACACACACACACACACACACACACACACACACACACACACACACACACACACACACACACACACACACACACAACAAGAGGTGGCAATGTATTAATTAATTGCATTTAATAAATGAGCTCATTATCACACATGACTGTACAAATGCATTGTCCAACAGGTGTTGAAATAATGGGATTAAAAGGGGAGATCCCATCAGAAAGACAAAAACAATAGCAAACACAAATAGCACTTTTGGAATCTGATTTTAGTCAACACATAAGGGAAGGGTGCACCGGTCCTGGAAATACTGCAATACCAGGTCAATGCGTGGAGTGGACAGAGCAAGCTCTATTTCCATCTCCCTGTTCTAAAAATCCATTTAATATATGGTCCCCAGATAGGGGACGTATCAGATATTAAACTGATAAGAACAGATTTTTTGATTGAAAATTGCTTTATTGACAATCAATCGTCATCATACAAACATTACTGCGACGCAGCGCAAGCCATGAAGCAGTAAATAATAAATAATAACAGTCGTCAAACATAACATGACAGTATAATACACAGTACAGGCTAGCCTATGCTATACATTACACCACATGCTACACTAACATTCTTGCATTCACTAACGCCAAACAACAAAGCATTACAGACAAGTGATGGGATAGGGGAGTGGGTAGGAGGGGATAGGGAAGGGGGAAATCACAGGCCCGAAGCTTTATTGAAAGACAACACACAAGAAGGGAGAGTGGGGGGAAGGGGAGTATCAGTCCTCTTCCTCATCGACGTCCGGGCTGTCCCAGGTGGAATAGTCTCTGAGCAGGCTGTGGATCAGCCTGCGGCAGTCCTGGACGGACACACTCTCTCTCCGCAAAATCAGACGGTTCCTGGCAAACCATATAGCGTCCTTAAAGCAGTTCATAAGGCGCCAGGCTTCCTGGATTGCTCCATCCGTGGTATTCCCAGGAAATAGTCCATAAAGTACCGAGCGGTACGACAGTCTGTTCCTGGGTACTGAGTCCTTGAGTTCATGTTCCAAGGCTTTCAACAGACCCTGTGCAAAGGGGCACTGCCAGAAAATGTGCAAAGATGTTTCCTCCGTGAAGGGGCACCTGGGGCAGTACCGGGTCTTGCACAGGTTGCGGGCATGCATGAATGACCTAAGAGGCAGTCCTCCCTGGATGGCCATCCATGAAATGTCCTTGTGCCCGTTGGTCAACCTGCCAGATGACACGTTAGTCCAAACAGTCTCCAACGTGTCGGCATGAAGCCCTGGAACAGACTCCAGTGGGTCCTTTGCTCTGATGTGCTTGTGGATCGTCTTAGGTTTCCACAAGTCGGGCTTAAGACCCTCCAGTTGATGCTCCCTCACAAACCGGACGACATCTCCGTAGAACCAGGGAGCGTGCCAGTTGTAAGGGAAGGAGCTGTCCCACTTGTCCCAGCCAAAACCTCGCCAGAGGGGAAGGAGGAAGTAGCGGGACATGGCCTTGCCCGCAGAGCCGTTTGCTGTCCTCAGAGTCCTACGAACACAGTCACATACAAAAGCGATCCGCAGCAGAGTGGGAATGTCGGGTATACCCTTCCCACCTTTGCGGGGCTCCTTGTACATAACAGTCCGCTTTACTCTGTCCATTTTCGAGCCCCAGATGAAGCGAAACACAGTCCTGGTAATGGCCCTCGAGACGGTGGCAAGAGGGGGCCATGCCTGTGCAGTGTATTGTAGCACAGGCAAGACTTCGTTACGCAGGACCATTGCTTTGCCCTCAATAGTGAGTTGTCTGAGGCTCCACAGTCCGATCCTTTGGTTGACTTTGGCCAAGCGTTCTTCCCACGACTTTAGGGCTGCACCTTCCTTACCGAACCAGACTCCCAGAATTTTGATGAAGTCCGGCTTGATAGTAAACGGGAAGGAGGCAGGAGAAGGCAGGTACCACTTTCCGAAGAGCATGGCTTCCGACTTCCCGCAGTTGACTTTTGCCCCTGAAGCGCGTCCGAACTCCTCGCAGGTCTGGACGAGTGCAGTCACCGAACTCTGGTCAGCGCAGAAGACGGTCACGTCGTCCATGTACAGCGAGCATTTGACCTCGAAGTGTCCTGGACCTGGTGCGGTGATCCCTCTGATCTCTCCATTCTGCCGGATAGCCTCTGCGAAGAGCTCTATAACACAAACAAAAAGGAGAGGTGAAAGAGGACAGCCTTGTCTAACCCCCGACGATACAGGAAAGGGGTCAGTCTTCCAGCCGTTCACCAGCACCGAGCTGTAAATGTCGCAATACATCAGGTTAACATACAAACAGAACAACCTGCCAAGCCGCAGCCTACGCAGAGCCTTACCCATGAATTCGTGAGAGACCCGGTCAAAAGCCTTCTCCTGATCCAGACTGACCAGGGCCGCGTGTGTACGGCGGCTTTGCATGTAATGCACCGTGTCCCTCACCAGGGCAAGACTGTCGGCCACCCTACGGCCAGGAATGCCGCAGGTTTGGTCCGATCCGATGATCTGTCCGATGACAACCTTCAGTCTGTTGGCCAATACTTTGGCGAGGATCTTGTAGTCCACGTTCAGGAGAGAGATGGGACGCCAGTTTTTCAGGTCACATCTCTCCCCCTTCCGCTTATACAAGATCGTGATCATGCCTTCTCTCAAGGACGGTGGCATTCTACCCTCCACCACCATCTCCTCATAGAGCTCCAGCAGGTCCGGACAGATCAAGTCCCCCAGCGCTACATAGAGCTCTGCTGGGAGACCATCACTGCCCGGGGTCCTGCCGGGTCTGAAGGATTTAGCGGCAGAGAGCAGTTCCTCCACCGTCAGGGGTACATCCATAGCCTCCGTACCTGCAGGATCAAGATGATTAGTGATACCTGACAGGAATTTATCGGCGGCTTCGGGGTCAGTGGTTTTCCGGGAGTAGAGGCTTCGGTAGTAGTCTGTGACGACTCCCATCACCTCCTTCTTCCCAGAATGCATGTTTCCGGTCTCATCTCGAAGTTCCTTCAGGGGCGTGTGGCCGGCATGGAGTTTCCTGAAAAAGAACGAGTTACATTTCTCACCCTTCTCCAGGTTCTCCACCTTGGAACGAAAGACAATTCGCTTGGATTCCTCCTCAAAGTGCCTTTTCAGGCCCTTTTTGGCTTCCTCCAGCTCCTTCCTGACGTCCCAGCCGCATTGAAGGAGGTCTTGCAGGGATCGCAGCTGACGCTGCATCTCTCTGAAGTCTCTCTTCCTCTCACACGCCTGTTGACGACTTTTTGCCTGAAAGAAACAACGAAATTCAACTTTAACATATTCCCACCAGTCACAGGTTTTGTCAAAGAAAACTTTATCATTCCTCCAAACAATATAGGCGTCTCTAAGTTCCGCCAGTACCTCCTCTCTTTCCAGCAGGGCACAATTCAGCTTCCAGGAGCCAGGGCCGGGAGGAAAACCGTGGCCGATGGCACCCTGGAAGAGAATGGCCCTGTGGTCGGAGAAGAAGCAGGGGACCATGGAGTGCCCATGCTGCTTGACTGCCCGGGAGGTGAACACAAAGTCAATCCGAGAACGAAGTGAGCCATCGGGTCGGCTCCATGAATAGTTCACAGAGCCGATCCCCATGGAGCCCACAACGTCCTGCAAGGATGCTTCGGTTACCATCTCGATAAGCAGTTTGGAACTGACATCCAGTTTGATTGAAGTGCCGGAACTTCGTCCATCCTCTTCGATGGGGCAGTTGAAGTCCCCGGCCATCACCACTGCCCTAGTGGTGGCGAGCTGCGTCCGCAGGGTCTGGAATAGTTCCAGGCGCTCAGCCTTCATAGGGGGAGCGTACACGTTGATGAGCCTAATCGGCTCTCCTGCCCAGGAACCGTCTACGACCAACAAGCGGCCGCAGGCGAGCTCCTGGACAGAGTCAACAGTAAATACGCCTCCCCTAATCAGGATGGCAACCCCTGCAGACTTACAGTCGCCCCCACCAGACCAGTAGGACGGGCCATGGGTCCACTGCCTGGCCAGATGATGGTATGACCTGGAAGAGGGGAGAGTACATTCCTGCAGCATAAATACATCACTCGACTGCTTGGAAAGAAAAGTTAGCACCATCTGACATCTAGTCCTATCTCTAACACTCCTCACATTGAGGCTAAAGATGTTAAGTTCAGCAGCCATGGGGGAGAATAAAGAAGGTCAGTGCAAACGATACACCTTAGTTACCAGTCCGGTCGGGCGGATCCTCCTCTCCTGGCGGGTCCGAAAGATCCAGCAGGCCCTCTGACAAAAATTGTTCCAGGATTGTAGCCACCTGGATGTCTGTTGTGAAGTCGATGACCTCAGGTTCAGACACGAGTTCCTCCACCATCTGCTCCATTTCCTCCTGCTGCGCAAGGGAATCTTCGCAGATTTCTACGACTTGTCGCTTTGAGGACTCAGCAGCTGGGCTGTCCCTCACCTTTCTCTTCCTCTGGATGGCACCTGAGGAGACAAGAGGGGGAAAATCCTCCAGGGAGAGGACTCCAGCAGCTGGAGGGGAAGATGTTAGTGCTGCTGGAGCTGGGGAGAAGGGAGGCTGGGTTGGGAGAGGTGCAGGTGACAGGACCACTGAGATGGGTGGGTAGGAGAAGGTGAGAGCCTCAGTGGGGGTGACAGGGGTTGGGGACGGGGGGGTGGGGAGGGCCGGGCGAGGGAGGGTGGGAAGGGTAGGGCGAGGGAGGGCCGGGAGATGGGGGGGAGGGACTGTCGTCTTCTTACCATCCTTCTTATTCCCGGTCTTCTGCGCCGCTGGAGCTCTGGCTGGGGCGGGGTTCCCTCTGGCCGGAGCTTTCGCCGCTACAGTTGCCCAGGATCGATCCCTCTTCGGGCAGTCCTTGTAGGAGTGGGCTGCTTGTCCGCAGAGGTTGCACATTGTCCGTTTCGGGCAGTCTTTGGTCTCGTGTCCTGTTACCCGGCAGTTCTTGCAGGCGTCCTCCTTGCAGTCCTTCACCGAATGACCCTTCTTGCTGCATCTCCTGCAGATCTGCGGCATGTCCGGGTAGTAGATGAGGCCGTAGGAGTTGCCCAGCGAGAATGACTGGGGCAGGTGCTGGAGGCCGTCTTCCGCGCTGGAATCCTTGTTCAGTCGGACGATTACCGACCACTTGCCAGTCCAGAAGCCGAGTCCGTTCAGGATGTGGGTGGGTTCCCTCACCACTGTGCAGAACCGCTTCAGGAGCGTGGTGATGTCTTTGCCGGGGGTGTGTGGGTTCCGCATTGAGACCGTCACCCGCCTTTCCTCTCTTTGGACAGGGCAGTTGCCCACAAAGCGAGAGAAAGGGGATTCAGGCCTCGCCGCTTTCACCATCTCCCAGTACCTTCTGCAGATGTTGATCGAAGCGAAGGTCACGAAGAACATCCCGGTCATGAAGGCCTGGATGCTGATGGTCTCCGGCTTAGCGAAGCCCTGGTCCAGGAGCATCTTCTGGCAGAACACTTCTTCCGTCATGTCCGGCACTCTCCCGTCCACCTCCTTCAGCTTCAGGGCCACAGTCTGCTTCATCCAGGGCTCCAGGGTTGGAGCAGCCTGGTTCGGCTTCCTGGTGGCCTGTTGGCTTGAGGAGGCTTCAGGAGGAGATGTCCTGGCCTGGGTCGGCTCACCTGGTCCATCAGCCTTCTTCTTCTGGGTGGCAGGGTTGCTGGTTGAGGCCATGGCTTCTTCCAGCTGTTCCTGTCGCTTGGGGAGGATCTTCGATAGCTCTTTCCCGAAGGGGGCGGAGCTATGCAAATCTTCTCCTTGCTGGCCGAGGTTCTTCCACGAAATTTCTTCCGCAGCGGTTCCTCGTCGAGCTTCTTCTGCGGCCGAGCTTCTTCAAAGATCCCCTTCAGCAGCGGCTCTTCTCCGAAGGTCTCTGTCGCAGTTCTCCTTCTTCCCGGCAGCGATCTCCCGGAGCTTCTTCCCCGATGGCGGCTTCTCCCTTCTGGATCTTCGTCTTCGGTGGTTCTTCTCCGCAGTTCGTCGCCGGCTTCGTCTGGAACGCTCTTGGATCGCTAAGCTAGTGTTTATAGCCCCCAGTGGTTCTCCGAGCTATCTATCCTTACAAGGACTGATAAGAACAGATTTTTTTTATTGAAAGCCCGAGTCGTGCTTTCTATCACCCAAGTGCATAAAAAGTGCAGAGGTGCCACACAAAAAGTGCACAAGGATGCGGTCTATCGCAGCCCTTCTCTTAAAAGAGAGAGGCCCCGCATAACCATTCCCTGACCCTCCAAACCATAGGCCTAGAGGATCAAGGATCGATGGTCCCCCCTCGCCGAAGCTTAGGGAGACCCAAACACACTCCTAGGCTTCTACCTGGGCTGCCACCCCAGTGTCCACCTAGGAGCCTGCATCCTAGTTGCACCTCCCCTCCGAAGAAGGGAGGCCGGGTTGCAGGGGAAAAAGGAACCAGAAGGCCACACATTTTCCCCCTAGACCTCAGGAGGGTCCCAAAAGGGCACCGCATCCCAAAATCCTTGTGACAAACGTGACAAACACACAGTGAAAAACAAAATTAAATAAGTGGATGTGCGCTGTGATACAGCCTGGACATCCGCCAGGTATAAAAAATTCCTCATCTCCCAGCCAGAAGGCCGGGAGAATAAAGGTGTGTGCTCATATAGCGTGAAAGAGAGTGCGTGCAAGTGTGCCTTCACTCAGTGGGATCCCACCCCCAGTGAGTTAGGGCACCCCAGGGTCACCAGCCCTGGGGCACATAGCAACTCGGGCTTCCAAACTACCCGGCCTAATGACCTCGATCCGGCGGTCGCCTGGTCACCTACAAATGGTACCTTTAAACCAAATGCGTACACCAGAGCGATGACCGTTGTGGTTCCCTGCCCTCACCTCGGCGTTCTGTCATCCCCCTACGATGGCCCACGTACCACCGGCAGGGATGATTACTAACCTCAGCTTGAGCAGATACTACACTTGATCTTAGCCAAAAGGCCGAGAAGCGATAACCCGAATGGGCCGGCCGTTGACCGAGCCTGTCCCATACTGCTGTTCACCCCTTGCAGCGATTGATTCAGCCTACTCCTAGGCAATTCCATGGGGCCCTGCAGGCTCACACACATTTACAGCTACTAAGCGGGAGGGAGGTGAATAAAGGCCGGAGAGGAAGCCAGACAGGATTTGCTTCTTTTGCTTGCACCACAATGCAGTGCTGAAAGAGGAGGAATCTACATAAAAACGCCTTCCTGGCAACGCCCAAATGCCCTGCTGCCATGCAGATAAACACTGGCAGCGGCAGCAAGTGCATGCCCACAGCCACCCCTTGTTCCTTCACACCTTGTATCAGCTTTAATCCAGTCCAGTCCGGTGCTGCCTGCTGAGCAGCACTGACCAACACTGCCTGGGCCCAGGCTTTTATCTATCTCTGAGGCAGGCCCCATTATGATGTCAGAAAGCTGGCTCTGGAATCCTGAGGGCTCCACTATGACACGTGCAAAGTTCCGTCTGAACTTTATATAAGACGGTGCGGCTCAGTCAGTCACTCAGTGTTGCCTGAGAGGGCAACACTGCAACAGCCGGCCGCCAGGCTGTCTTTTTTTTGCACAGCTAGTTGCCTCCAGGAGGCCACAAGAGGGAGACAAGGGACTGCAAAATGGAAAATAGGCATCCACCAACTTTACAGACAACTTGTTCTCCTTGCTCCTACAACCTCCATCCTTGCACAGTTTGTTATTTTATTCTTCTAGGTAACATAGTAACAAATCCAAATTGCTGCTCTCTTTGTAGGCAAGCAAGGGTTTGTTGCAACTGCAATTCTTACTTCTTCTTGGAAATGTTGGGACGGCAGTACATTCCATCACATCCATCTAGTGTACACAGGTAGGTCCATTGTGGCGGGTAGGCGGCTGGCTGCTTTAATGGCTGTTTGCTGTTCCCCTACTCCACTCCACTCCACTAGTTGACTGTGTTGCTGCATCAATCAGTGGCTGGCTCAGGTGCAGCTCTTTAACTTACCTAGGAGGGAGGGCGGAGAGAAGACAAGGAAGGTGAATGAGCTGTTCCAATGTGAAATGCCGGAAACACAGAAACACAGAAACACAGAAGACACACACACACACACACACACACACACACACACACACACACACACACACACACACACACACACACACACACACACACACACACACACACACACACACACACACACACACACACACACACACACACACACACACACACACACACACACACACACACACACACACACACACACACACACACACACACACACACACACACACACACACAACAAGAGGTGGCAATGTATTAATTAATTGCATTTAATAAATGAGCTCATTATCACACATGACTGTACAAATGCATTGTCCAACAGGTGTTGAAATAATGGGATTAAAAGGGGAGATCCCATCAGAAAGACAAAAACAATAGCAAACACAAATAGCACTTTTGGAATCTGATTTTAGTCAACACATAAGGGAAGGGTGCACCGGTCCTGGAAATACTGCAATACCAGGTCAATGCGTGGAGTGGACAGAGCAAGCTCTATTTCCATCTCCCTGTTCTAAAAATCCATTTAATATATGGTCCCCAGATAGGGGACGTATCAGATATTAAACTGATAAGAACAGATACTACACTTGATCTTAGCCAAAAGGCCGAGAAGCGATAACCCGAATGGGCCGGCCGTTGACCGAGCCTGTCCCATACTGCTGTTCACCCCTTGCAGCGATTGATTCAGCCTACTCCTAGGCAATTCCATGGGGCCCTGCAGGCTCACACACATTTACAGCTACTAAGCGGGAGGGAGGTGAATAAAGGCCGGAGAGGAAGCCAGACAGGATTTGCTTCTTTTGCTTGCACCACAATGCAGTGCTGAAAGAGGAGGAATCTACATAAAAACGCCTTCCTGGCAACGCCCAAATGCCCTGCTGCCATGCAGATAAACACTGGCAGCGGCAGCAAGTGCATGCCCACAGCCACCCCTTGTTCCTTCACACCTTGTATCAGCTTTAATCCAGTCCAGTCCGGTGCTGCCTGCTGAGCAGCACTGACCAACACTGCCTGGGCCCAGGCTTTTATCTATCTCTGAGGCAGGCCCCATTATGATGTCAGAAAGCTGGCTCTGGAATCCTGAGGGCTCCACTATGACACGTGCAAAGTTCCGTCTGAACTTTATATAAGACGGTGCGGCTCAGTCAGTCACTCAGTGTTGCCTGAGAGGGCAACACTGCAACAGCCGGCCGCCAGGCTGTCTTTTTTTTGCACAGCTAGTTGCCTCCAGGAGGCCACAAGAGGGAGACAAGGGACTGCAAAATGGAAAATAGGCATCCACCAACTTTACAGACAACTTGTTCTCCTTGCTCCTACAACCTCCATCCTTGCACAGTTTGTTATTTTATTCTTCTAGGTAACATAGTAACAAATCCAAATTGCTGCTCTCTTTGTAGGCAAGCAAGGGTTTGTTGCAACTGCAATTCTTACTTCTTCTTGGAAATGTTGGGACGGCAGTACATTCCATCACATCCATCTAGTGTACACAGGTAGGTCCATTGTGGCGGGTAGGCGGCTGGCTGCTTTAATGGCTGTTTGCTGTTCCCCTACTCCACTCCACTCCACTAGTTGACTGTGTTGCTGCATCAATCAGTGGCTGGCTCAGGTGCAGCTCTTTAACTTACCTAGGAGGGAGGGCGGAGAGAAGACAAGGAAGGTGAATGAGCTGTTCCAATGTGAAATGCCGGAAACACAGAAGACACACACACACACACACACACACACACACACACACACACACACACACACACACACACACACACACACACACACACACACACACACACACACACACACACACACACACACACACACACACACACACACACACACACACACACACACACACACACACACACACACACACACACACACACACACACACACACACACACACACACACACACACACACACACACACACACACACACACACACACACACACACACACACACACACACACACACACACACACACACACACACACACCAAGAGGTGGCAATGTATTAATTAATTGCATTTAATAAATGAGCTCATTATCACACATGACTGTACAAATGCATTGTCCAACAGGTGTTGAAATAATGGGATTAAAAGGGGAGATCCCATCAGAAAGACAAAAACAATAGCAAACACAAATAGCACTTTTGGAATCTGATTTTAGTCAACACATAAGGGAAGGGTGCACCGGTCCTGGAAATACTGCAATACCAGGTCAATGCGTGGAGTGGACAGAGCAAGCTCTATTTCCATCTCCCTGTTCTAAAAATCCATTTAATATATGGTCCCCAGATAGGGGACGTATCAGATATTAAACTGATAAGAACAGATTTTTTTTTTTTTTTTTTTTTTTTTTTTATTAAACCATTCAGGTTTTTTTGAATAAAACCGAGAACTGTAGTTGTTCAAACCACCTCTCTATTTTTCAAAAAATCTCATCATTCTGGTTCATTATTTTATTTTTCCATCAAATACAAGATAAATCAAACAAAATTCCTCAAACTAAATACCTCCATTTTAACATTCGCCATATCCCTTCCGCATCCATACCTCTTTCTAGATCCCATTTATAATAAAAATACAATTTAGCCAATACCATACTAACCACATCCTCCATCTCAAATACTTCTCTTTTATACACATTCAAATTCCTCGTATTCCACAATACCTCTTTCACACAAGTCAAAAAAATCCACAACACTCTATCCTTTTCACTACCCAAACTACACAAACCAAACAAGACAATTTCATACGTCAAACTCTTCAAACCAGTCAATTCTTCGCACAACCCACTCAACTTTTTCCAAACATCCTTTGCATGCTTACACGACCAAAACACATGACTCACATCCTCATCATCCCCACAACCTTCTCTCGGACACCTTTCAGATGCAACCAAACCTCTTCTTTTCTGAACACTCCTTACAGGCAACACTCCATGTACCGACATCCATAATAAATCTTTCTGCTTATTTGACACATCATACGTAACAATCTTCTTCCACACAGACTTAGACTCCATCGAATTCAAACCATTTACAGAACACATCACATTATTCATACACATACTTCTCACAACATTCTTTTCTCTCAAAAATCTCTCCATTCTTACATCCTCTAGCTGGAACTTTTTGATAAATTTTTCTACATACAAATACCACCCCGTGCACTGGAAAGCAATTGGTTTACATAAATTTCGTTTTTCCCAACTTAGACGCTGAATCACCGTTCCAGCTAGATATTTAGACATTCTGGAAGCCTTGGATTCCTTAAATAAAAGCTCTACAAAAAAACGTACACAATTAATTCCAATGAAAATCTCCAAATTTGGGAAATCAAGGCCTCCATTACGTCTGCTTTTCATTAGAATTTCTCTCCTTGCCTTCTCAATCCCGCTCCCCCATAGAAAAAGGAACAAAACTCTATTCACTTTTTTTAACATAGCAACAGCAGGAGGAAAAACCAGAGCAACATATAAAATCATAGGTAGAATAATACTTTTGACAATTAAAACCTTCCCCGAAAAAGAAAGATCCCTCATTCTCCACATTTCCAACTTTCGCACAATCCTACCACCTAACTCATCCCAACTTTCTTTCCCTTTCAGCTCATCATCAAACACAATACCCAAAATTCTCACACCATTCACCTGTTCCATATCAGAATCACACACTCGCTCATTACTGAAAAAAATTTTAAATTTGCTCTTACCCCAATTTATTTTAAAAGCAGACGCAATACAAAACATATTTACAATCAACTTCACTCTGGACATATCATACACTGAATCACACAATACACAAATATCATCCATATATCCCAAAGCTTTCACACGCTTTCCATCACACCCGGGCACCACCAAACCTTTCACAACCTTATCATTTCTAATCATTTGCAACAATGGTTCAATCGCACAAATAAAAAGGATGGGAGACAACGGACAACCCTGTCGCACACCAGACATAATACTAAATGATTCTGAAAAAAACCCATTCACCTGCACACAACTCTTTGCATTCGCGTATAATTTCTTCAACAAACTCACAAACTGAACCGGAAAACCCATTCTCTCTAACACTTTGAACAAAAACACATGCGCCACACGATCAAACGCTTTCTCAAAATCTAACGCACACACAATCACCTTCTTATTCCGACCCTTACAATCCTCAAGCATGTCCCGCACCAACGCCACGTTCTCATGCAATTTCCTTTTCGGTACCGCACATACCTGATCCTCATCAATTACACACCCAATCACATCTCTCATACGATTCGCAATCAGCTTGGCAAAAATTTTATAATCCGTATTCAGCAAAGTAATTGGTCGCCAATTTTCTAACCGTCTCTTATCTCCTTTTTTATGCAACAGAACTACCATACCCTTCTTCATCACATCACACATATTCGTCCCAGAAAACAACACTCTCATAACATCAATAACATCCTTCCCAATTATATCCCAATATTTCCCATAGAAATCAGCTGGTATTCCATCGGTCCCTGGAGACTTATTTTTGGCCATACTTCCCACCACATCCTTTACTTCACCATCCATAATCTCACCAAGCAAAAGCTCACATTCACTTTCAGGAACAAAATTACACACAATATCCAAAAACTCATCATCGTCACCCAGATCACACTTCTTCACATCATACAGTTGTTTATAAAAATCAGACACCACATCAATCACATCCTTACCAAACACCTCTTTATCATCCTTATCCAATAACACATTCATACCACTTTTCCCACCACACATTTTTTTAAAGAAAAATCTAGTGCACTTCTCGTGATTATCTCTAACCTCCACCTTAGACCTAAATATTATTTCTTTCCCTTTCTCTCGGAACCACTCCTTAATATCTTTTTTTGTTTTTTCCAAATCGTGTCTTACATCCATACCCAAATTTTTACATTGTTGAAGGAACGTCATCCGCATATTAAAGCGTGAATATTGCAATCTTTTCCTTCTCGCTCTTCTATACCCTATCTGTCTAAAAAACCCACCAATCTTTTTTTTCACCCATACCCACCATTCACACACATTAGAGAAAGAACTTTTCTTCCTAACCCAAAACCCATATTTTTTCCCAAACCTAGTTTTTACCCTTTCATCACTCAAAAAACTAACATTCATCTTCCATACCCCTCTACCATAAAAGAAATTATTTATAACAAAAACCCCCAACAAACACTCGTGATCTGAAAACCACACTCTCTCCTGCGCATAATCTACACATTTCATTGCTGAAATAGAAAAAAAGAAAAAGTCCAGACGAGAATCCGTTCTTCCGTCATCGGCATGGTACGTAAATGGACCTGGTTTCCTGGTGACAGCGTCCTGCAAAGCAAAGTCCTGCAAAATTTTATTCCACAAACTTCCGGTAGCGTCCACATTTGACTCTGTGGATCCAGCTCGGGCCTGCTTCTCCAGGATACAGTTAATATCACCGACAATAATAACAGGAACTTTACCATGTAGAAAAAATTTTAAACTATCAAAAAGTGCCAACCTATCAGATTTCACAGCATGGCCATAGATATTGATAAGCCTAAACTGCCATCCCTTATAGGATAGTAACACACAGACACATCTTCCTTCCTGAATGATCTGAGTCTGTTTGATGACAAACTCATTATTTTTGAAGAGAATACCAATTCCATCATTCCTATTTGTGGAAGAAAAGGACCAAATTGCTTCCCCAAACTTCCATTCTTCTTTCCTAGGCATTTTTGATAAACCACACTCTTGTACGCAAACAATGTCACTGCCCTTAGAGGCCAAAAAGTCCAGGACTGCAGCACGCTTGTGAGCAGAGGAGAACACCCGTACATTTTGTGAGACAATCTTTAATCTCAAAGACATGCGGGCATAGTATGGTTAGTGGAAAAGCAAGCCATGAAATAGCCAGAACATATCACGTCCCAGGGAAATACATTGCTCTTTCCAGATTTGCCACATTGACTTCACTGAGGAAACCTTCCCCAGGAGAGCTGGGTACTTCTGAGGCCACCTCAGATGACTTAGGGCTACAACTAGAGTCACTGTCCAGCAATGAGAAAGGATTTGCATGAGCAGAATCTTCCAACAAACCAATCTTCAGTCTCTTCACCGCCTTTCCAGATTTCCCCCTTTTTGAGACAACTTTGTGGAAAATTTCCGCACTAGTGGCACTAGGCATCCTGGCCTCCTTCTCGTCCTCCTCCGATATTGACCACTCCACTTTAGCTGAGTCTTCCGTTTTTGACTCTGGGCTAGAGAAAGACAAAATTTGCATACTTGCACCATTATCAGGGTATGCACACCCACTAGGTGGCGCTGTGTCTTCACCTTCCATAGGTATAACCACAGGTGTCTCATCAACAGTTGGCTCTGCAGGAGGGACCACACCCAACTCCATGCTGTCAGTATGTGAGGTTAGAACCTCTCCTAATCCAGCTTTCCCAGGGTCCTGAGAAGCAGCCACAGAAACACTGCCAGCAGGCTCTGAAATTACATCAGAAGAGGCAGCAAGGGAACTTGTTGTTCTCACCTGTCTGCCCCATGTCCTTCTCTCTTGCCCTAAGAAGGGAAACACCTTTGGGCATTTTCTACAGGTATGACCAGGCAAACCACAAATATCACACCTGGATGGGGAAATGCATGCACTAACCTCATGTCCTGTTTCCTTGCAATTTCTGCAAACCTTGCCTTTACATGCATCTTTAGTATGCCCGTAGGAAAAACATGATCTGCAAAATGATGGCATATCTTGGTAGTAAAGATATCCCTTGTTCCCACCAATGGAAAAATTAGCAGGAGGATTCATCACTCCTCCAATACAGCTGGAGTCAGGTTTCAGCCTGACCCAGTACTTGATATCACCATTGAAAACTCCCCATAGGTTCTTCTGCTCCACACCTCCTCTAACATGGGTACAGTAGTGAGCTAAAAAGGCCCTGACCAGCCTTCTATCCAGAAATGGGTTATACATGTGGATGGTAATACATTTCTCCACTGCTGAGAAAAGAGGTAGCACTTCAATAGATTTTAAAGCCTCATGCATATGTTTCTCCTTGAGCAACTGAAAAACATTTAGACAGTAGGCGGCCTCAAAAAAGGATACGTCATACGTAGCAATATTGCTGAAAGCTTGGATACAGAATACCTCTACCAATGTGACTCCAGCCAGGTCCAGAAGGATGTTCTCAATGATGTGCCCAGTATCCACTTCTTCTCTCCTCTGCTCATTCACCACAAAACGAATTGTATTCCGCACAGCTGCCATCTTGATGAGGAATGCCCAACGGCACGATGATCGCTCCCAAAAACGTCGGAGAGGACTCCACGAAAGACCGAACCCCCGGCCCAGACCAGGCAATAAACCTGATCTGAGCCAAAAGGCCGAGAAGCGATAACCCGAATGGGCCGGCCGTTGACCGAGCCTGTCCCATACTGCTGTTCACCCCTTGCAGCGATTGATTCAGCCTACTCCTAGGCAATTCCATGGGGCCCTGCAGGCTCACACACATTTACAGCTACTAAGCGGGAGGGAGGTGAATAAAGGCCGGAGAGGAAGCCAGACAGGATTTGCTTCTTTTGCTTGCACCACAATGCAGTGCTGAAAGAGGAGGAATCTACATAAAAACGCCTTCCTGGCAACGCCCAAATGCCCTGCTGCCATGCAGATAAACACTGGCAGCGGCAGCAAGTGCATGCCCACAGCCACCCCTTGTTCCTTCACACCTTGTATCAGCTTTAATCCAGTCCAGTCCGGTGCTGCCTGCTGAGCAGCACTGACCAACACTGCCTGGGCCCAGGCTTTTATCTATCTCTGAGGCAGGCCCCATTATGATGTCAGAAAGCTGGCTCTGGAATCCTGAGGGCTCCACTATGACACGTGCAAAGTTCCGTCTGAACTTTATATAAGACGGTGCGGCTCAGTCAGTCACTCAGTGTTGCCTGAGAGGGCAACACTGCAACAGCCGGCCGCCAGGCTGTCTTTTTTTTGCACAGCTAGTTGCCTCCAGGAGGCCACAAGAGGGAGACAAGGGACTGCAAAATGGAAAATAGGCATCCACCAACTTTACAGACAACTTGTTCTCCTTGCTCCTACAACCTCCATCCTTGCACAGTTTGTTATTTTATTCTTCTAGGTAACATAGTAACAAATCCAAATTGCTGCTCTCTTTGTAGGCAAGCAAGGGTTTGTTGCAACTGCAATTCTTACTTCTTCTTGGAAATGTTGGGACGGCAGTACATTCCATCACATCCATCTAGTGTACACAGGTAGGTCCATTGTGGCGGGTAGGCGGCTGGCTGCTTTAATGGCTGTTTGCTGTTCCCCTACTCCACTCCACTCCACTAGTTGACTGTGTTGCTGCATCAATCAGTGGCTGGCTCAGGTGCAGCTCTTTAACTTACCTAGGAGGGAGGGCGGAGAGAAGACAAGGAAGGTGAATGAGCTGTTCCAATGTGAAATGCCGGAAACACAGAAACACAGAAGACACACACACACACACACACACACACACACACACACACACACACACACACACACACACACACACACACACACACACACACACACACACACACACACACACACACACACACACACACACACACACACACACACACACACACACACACACACACACACACACACACACACACACACACACACACACACACACACACACACACACACACACACACACACACACACACACACACACACACACACACACACACACACACACCAAGAGGTGGCAATGTATTAATTAATTGCATTTAATAAATGAGCTCATTATCACACATGACTGTACAAATGCATTGTCCAACAGGTGTTGAAATAATGGGATTAAAAGGGGAGATCCCATCAGAAAGACAAAAACAATAGCAAACACAAATAGCACTTTTGGAATCTGATTTTAGTCAACACATAAGGGAAGGGTGCACCGGTCCTGGAAATACTGCAATACCAGGTCAATGCGTGGAGTGGACAGAGCAAGCTCTATTTCCATCTCCCTGTTCTAAAAATCCATTTAATATATGGTCCCCAGATAGGGGACGTATCAGATATTAAACTGATAAGAACAGATTTTTTTGATTGAAAAATGCTTTATTGACAATCAATCGTCATCATACAAACATTACTGCGACACAGCGCAAGCCATGAAGCAGCAAATAATAAATAATAACAGTCGTCAAACATAACATGACAGTATAATACACAGTACAGGCTAGCCTATGCTATACATTACACCACATGCTACACTAACATTCTTGCATTCACTAAAGCCAAACAACAAAGCATTACAGACAAGTGATGGGATAGGGGAGTGGGTAGGAGGGGGTAGGGAAGGGGGAAATCACAGGCCCGAAGCTTTATTGAAAGACAACACACAAGAAGGGAGAGTGGGGGGAAGGGGAGTATCAGTCCTCTTCCTCATCGACGTCCGGGCTGTCCCAGGTGGAATAGTCTCTGAGCAGGCTGTGGATCAGCCTGCGGCAGTCCTGGACGGACACACTCTCTCTCCGCAAAATCAGACGGTTTCTGGCAAACCATATAGCGTCCTTAAAGCAGTTCATAAGGCGCCAGGCTTCCTGGATTGCTCCATCCGTGGTATTCCCAGGAAATAGTCCATAAAGTACCGAGCGGTACGACAGTCTGTTCCTGGGTACTGAGTCCTTGAGTTCATGTTCCAAGGCTTTCAACAGACCCTGTGCAAAGGGGCACTGCCAGAAAATGTGCAAAGATGTTTCCTCCGTGAAGGGGCACCTGGGGCAGTACCGGGTCTTGCACAGGTTGCGGGCATGCATGAATGACCTAAGAGGCAGTCCTCCCTGGATGGCCATCCATGAAATGTCCTTGTGCCCGTTGGTCAACCTGCCAGATGACACGTTAGTCCAAACAGTCTCCAACGTGTCGGCATGAAGCCCTGGAACAAACTCCAGTGAGTCCTTTGCTCTGATGTGCTTGTGGATCGTCTTAGGTTTCCACAAGTCGGGCTTAAGACCCTCCAGTTGATGCTCCCTCACAAACCGGACAACATCTCCGTAGAACCAGGGAGCGTGCCAGTTGTAAGGGAAGGAGCTGTCCCACTTGTCCCAGCCAAAACCTCGCCAGAGGGGAAGGAGGAAGTAGCGGGACATGGCCTTGCCCGCAGAGCCGTTTGCTGTCCTCAGAGTCCTACGAACACAGTCACATGCAAAAGCGATCCGCAGCAGAGTGGGAATGTCGGGTATACCCTTCCCACCTTTGCGGGGCTCCTTGTACATAACAGTCCGCTTTACTCTGTCCATTTTCGAGCCCCAGATGAAGCGAAACACAGTCCTGGTAATGGCCCTCGAGACCGTTGCAAGAGGGGGCCATGCCTGTGCAGTGTATTGTAGCACAGGCAAGACTTCGTTACGCAGGACCATTGCTTTGCCCTCAATAGTGAGTTGTCTGAGGCTCCACAGTCCGATCCTTTGGTTGACTTTGGCCAAGCGTTCTTCCCACGACTTTAGGGCTGCACCTTCCTTACCGAACCAGACTCCCAGAATTTTGATGAAGTCCGGCTTGATAGTAAAAGGGAAGGAGGCAGGAGAAGGCAGGTACCACTTTCCGAAGAGCATGGCTTCCGACTTCCCGCAGTTGACTTTTGCCCCTGAAGCGCGTCCGAACTCCTCGCAGGTCTGGACGAGTGCAGTCACCGAACTCTGGTCAGTGCAGAAGACGGTCACGTCGTCCATGTACAGCGAGCATTTGACCTCGAAGTGTCCTGGACCTGGTGCGGTGATCCCTCTGATCTCTCCATTCTGCCGGATAGCCTCTGCGAAGAGCTCTATAACACAAACAAAAAGGAGAGGTGAAAGAGGACAGCCTTGTCTAACCCCAGACGATACAGGAAAGGGGTCAGTCTTCCAGCCGTTCACCAGCACCGAGCTGTAAATGTCGCAATACATCAGGTTAACATACAAACAGAACAACCTGCCAAGCCGCAGCCTACGCAGAGCCTTACCCATGAATTCGTGAGAGACCCGGTCAAAAGCCTTCTCCTGATCCAGACTGACCAGGGCCGCGTGTGTACGGCGGCTTTGCATGTAATGCACCGTGTCCCTCACCAGGGCAAGACTGTCGGCCACCCTACGGCCAGGAATGCCGCAGGTTTGGTCCGATCCGATGATCCGTCCGATGACAACCTTCAGTCTGTTGGTCAATACTTTGGCGAGGATCTTGTAGTCCACGTTCAGGAGAGAGATGGGACGCCAGTTTTTCAGGTCACATCTCTCCCCCTTCCGCTTATACAAGATCGTGATCATGCCTTCTCTCAAGGACGGTGGCATTCTACCCTCCACCACCATCTCCTCATAGAGCTCCAGCAGGTCCGGACAGATCAAGTCCCCCAGCGCTACATAGAGCTCTGCTGGGAGACCATCACTGCCCGGGGTCCTGCCGGGTCTGAAGGATTTAGCGGCAGAGAGCAGTTCCTCCACCGTCAGGGGTACGTCCATAGCCTCCGTACCTGCAGGATCAAGATGATTAGTGATACCTGACAGGAATTTATCGGCGGCTTCGGGGTCAGTGGTTTTCCGGGAGTAGAGGCTTCGGTAGTAGTCTGTGACGACTCCCATCACCTCCTTCTTCCCAGAATGCATGTTTCCGGTCTCATCTCGGAGTTCCTTCAGGGGCGTGTGGCCGGCATGGAGTTTCCTGAAAAAGAACGAGTTACATTTCTCACCCTTCTCCAGGTTCTCCACCTTGGAACGAAAGACAATTCGCTTGGATTCCTCCTCAAAGTGCCCTTTCAGGCCCTTTTTGGCTTCCTCCAGCTCCTTCCTGACGTCCCAGCCACATTGAAGGAGGTCTTGCAGGGATCGCAGCTGACGCTGCATCTCTCTGAAGTCTCTCTTCCTCTCACACGCCTGTTGGCGACTTTTTGCCTGAAAGAAACAACGAAATTCAACTTTAACATATTCCCACCAGTCACAGGTTTTGTCAAAGAAAACTTTATCATTCCTCCAAACAATATAGGCGTCTCTAAGTTCCGCCAGTACCTCCTCTCTTTCCAGCAGGGCACAATTCAGCTTCCAGGAGCCAGGGCCGGGAGGAAAACCGTGGCCGATGGCACCCTGGAAGAGAATGGCCCTGTGGTCAGAGAAGAAGCAGGGGACCATGGAGTGCCCATGCTGCTTGACTGCCCGGGAGGTGAACACAAAGTCAATCCGAGAACGAAGTGAGCCATCGGGTCGGCTCCATGAATAGTTCACAGAGCCGATCCCCATGGAGCCCACAACGTCCTGCAAGGATGCTTCGGTTACCATCTCGATAAGCAGTTTGGAACTGACATCCAGCTTGATTGAAGTGCCGGAACTTCGTCCATCCTCTTCGATGGGGCAGTTGAAGTCCCCGGCCATCACCACTGCCCTAGTGGTGGCGAGCTGGGTCCGCAGGGTCTGGAATAGTTCCAGGCGCTCAGCCTTCATAGGGGGGGCGTACACGTTGATGAGCCTAATCGGCTCTCCTGCCCAGGAACCGTCTACGACCAACAAGCGGCCGCAGGCGAGCTCCTGGACAGAGTCAACAGTAAATACGCCTCCCCTAATCAGGATGGCAACCCCTGCAGACTTACAGTCGCCCCCACCAGACCAGTAGGACGGGCCATGGGTCCACTGCCTGGCCAGATGATGGTATGACCTGGAAGAGGGGAGAGTACATTCCTGCAGCATAAATACATCACTCGACTGCTTGGAAAGAAAAGTTAGCACCATCTGACATCTAGTCCTATCTCTAACACTCCTCACATTGAGGCTAAAGATGTTAAGTTTAGCAGCCATGGGGGAGAATAAAGAAGGTTAGTGCAAACGATACACCTTAGTTACCAGTCCGGTCGGGCGGATCCTCCTCGCCTGGCGGGTCCGAAAGATCCAGCAGGCCCTCTGACAGAAATTGTTCCAGGATTGTAGCCACCTGGATGTCTGTTGTGAAGTCGATGACCTCAGGTTCAGACACGAGTTCCTCCACCATCTGCTCCATTTCCTCCTGCTGCGCAAGGGAGTCTTCGCAGATTTCCACGACTTGTCGCTTTGAGGACTCAGCCGCTGGGCTGTCCCTCACCTTTCTCTTCCTCTGGATGGCACCTGAGGAGACAAGAGGGGGAAAATCCTCCAGGGAGAGGACTCCAGCAGCTGGAGGGGAAGATGTTAGTGCTGCTGGAGCTGGGGAGAAGGGAGGCTGGGTTGGGAGAGGTGCAGGTGACAGGACCACTGAGATGGGTGGGTAGGAGAAGGTGAGAGCCTCAGTGGGGGTGACAGGGGTTGGGGACGGGGGGGTGGGGAGGGCCGGGCGAGGGAGGGTGGGAAGGGTAGGGCGAGGGAGGGCCGGGAGGCGGGGGGGAGGGACTGTCGTCTTCTTACCATCCTTCTTATTCCCGGTCTTCTGCGCCGCTGGAGCTCTGGTTGGGGCGGGGTTCCCTCTGGCCGGAGCTTTCGCCGCTACAGTTGCCCAGGATCGATCCCTCTTCGGGCAGTCCTTGTAAGAGTGGGCTGCTTGTCCGCAGAGGTTGCACATTGTCCGTTTCGGGCAGTCTTTGGTCTCGTGTCCTGTTACCCGGCAGTTCTTGCAGGCGTCCTCCTTGCAGTCCTTCACCGAATGACCCTTCTTGCTGCATCTCCTGCAGATCTGCGGCATGTCCGGGTAGTAGATGAGGCCGTAGGAGTTGCCCAGCGAGAATGACTGGGGCAGGTGCTGGAGGCCGTCTTCCGCGTTCGAATCCTTGTTCAGTCGGACGATTACCGACCACTTGCCAGTCCAGAAGCCGAGTCCGTTCAGGATGTGGGTGGGTTCCCTCACCACTGTGCAGAACCGCTTCAGGAGCGTGGTGATGTCTTTGCCGGGGGTGTGTGGGTTCCGCATTGAGACCGTCACCCGCCTTTCCTCTCTTTGGACAGGGCAGTTGCCCACAAAGCGAGAGAAAGGGGATTCAGGCCTCGCCGCTTTCACCATCTCCCAGTACCTTCTGCAGATGTTGATCGAAGCAAAGGTCACGAAGAACATCCCGGTCATGAAGGCCTGGATGCTGATGGTCTCCGGCTTAGCGAAGCCCTGGTCCAGGAGCATCTTCTGGCAGAACACTTCTTCCGTCATGTCCGGCACTCTCCCGTCCACCTCCTTCAGCTTCAGGGCCACCGTCTGCTTCATCCAGGGCTCCAGGGTTGGAGCAGCCTGGTTCGGCTTCCTGGTGGCCTGTTGGCTTGAGGAGGCTTCAGGAGGAGATGTCCTGGCCTGGGTCGGCTCACCTGGTCCATCAGCCTTCTTCTTCTGGGTGGCAGGGTTGCTGGTTGAGGCCATGGCTTCTTCCAGCTGTTCCTGTCGCTTGGGGAGGATCTTCGATAGCTCTTTCCCGAAGGGGGCGGAGCTATGCAAATCTTCTCCTTGCTGGCCGAGGTTCTTCCACGAAATTTCTTCCGCAGCGGTTCCTCGTCGAGCTTCTTCTTCTGCGGCCGAGCTTCTTCGAAGATCCCCTTCAGCAGCGGCTCTTCTCCGAAGTTCTCCTTCTTCTTCCCGGCAGCGATCTCCCGGAGCTTCTTCCCCGATGGCGGCTTCTCCCTTCTGGATCGTCGTCTTCGCTGGTTCTTCTCCGCAGTTCGTCGCCGGCTTCGTCTGGAACGCTCTTGGATCGCTAAGCTAGTGTTTATAGCCCCCAGTGGTTCTCCGAGCTATCTATCCTTACAAGGACTGATAAGAACAGATTTTTGATTGAAAAATGCTTTATTGACAATCAATCGTCATCATACAAACATTACTGCGACGCAGCGCAAGCCATGAAGCAGCAAATAATAAATAATAACAGTCGTCAAACATAACATGACAGTATAATACACAGTACAGGCTAGCCTATGCTATACATTACACCACATGCTACACTAACATTCTTGCATTCACTAAAGCCAAACAACAAAGCATTACAGACAAGTGATGGGATAGGGGAGTGGGTAGGAGGGGATAGGGAAGGGGGAAATCACAGGCCCGAAGCTTTATTGAAAGACAATACACAAGAAGGGAGAGTGGGGGGAAGGGGAGTATCAGTCCTCTTCCTCATCGACGTCCGGGCTGTCCCAGGTGGAATAGTCTCTGAGCAGGCTGTGGATCAGCCTGCGGCAGTCCTGGACGGACACACTCTCTCTCCGCAAAATCAGACGGTTCCTGGCAAACCATATAGCGTCCTTAAAGCAGTTCATAAGGCGCCAGGCTTCCTGGATTGCTCCATCCGTGGTATTCCCAGGAAATAGTCCATAAAGTACCGAGCGGTACGACAGTCTGTTCCTGGGTACTGAGTCCTTGAGTTCATGTTCCAAGGCTTTCAACAGACCCTGTGCAAAGGGGCACTGCCAGAAAATGTGCAAAGATGTTTCCTCCGTGAAGGGGCACCTGGGGCAGTACCGGGTCTTGCACAGGTTGCGGGCATGCATGAATGACCTAAGAGGCAGTCCTCCCTGGATGGCCATCCATGAAATGTCCTTGTGCCCGTTGGTCAACCTGCCAGATGACACGTTAGTCCAAACAGTCTCCAACGTGTCGGCATGAAGCCCTGGAACAGACTCCAGTGAGTCCTTTGCTCTGATGTGCTTGTGGATCGTCTTAGGTTTCCACAAGTCGGGCTTAAGACCCTCCAGTTGATGCTCCCTCACGAACCGGACGACATCTCCGTAGAACCAGGGAGCGTGCCAGTTGTAAGGGAAGGAGCTGTCCCACTTGTCCCAGCCAAAACCTCGCCAGAGGGGAAGGAGGAAGTAGCGGGACATGGCCTTGCCCGCAGAGCCGTTTGCTGTCCTCAGAGTCCTACGAACACAGTCACATACAAAAGCGATCCGCAGCAGAGTGGGAATGTCGGGTATACCCTTCCCACCTTTGCGGGGCTCCTTGTACATAACAGTCCGCTTTACTCTGTCCATTTTCGAGCCCCAGATGAAGCGAAACACAGTCCTGGTAATGGCCCTCGAGACGGTGGCAAGAGGGGGCCATGCCTGTGCAGTGTATTGTAGCACAGGCAAGACTTCGTTACGCAGGACCATTGCTTTGCCCTCAATAGTGAGTTGTCTGAGGCTCCACAGTCCGATCCTTTGGTTGACTTTGGCCAAGCGTTCTTCCCACGACTTTAGGGCTGCACCTTCCTTACCGAACCAGACTCCCAGAATTTTGATGAAGTCCGGCTTGATAGTAAACGGGAAGGAGGCAGGAGAAGGCAGGTACCACTTTCCGAAGAGCATGGCTTCCGACTTCCCGCAGTTGACTTTTGCCCCTGAAGCGCGTCCGAACTCCTCACAGGTCTGGACGAGTGCAGTCACCGAACTCTGGTCAGCGCAGAAGACGGTCACGTCGTCCATGTACAGCGAGCATTTGACCTCGAAGTGTCCTGGACCTGGTGCGGTGATCCCTCTGATCTCTCCATTCTGCCGGATAGCCTCTGCGAAGAGCTCTATAACACAAACAAAAAGGAGAGGTGAAAGAGGACAGCCTTGTCTAACCCCCGACGATACAGGAAAGGGGTCAGTCTTCCAGCCGTTCACCAGCACCGAGCTGTAAATGTCGCAATACATCAGGTTAACATACAAACAGAACAACCTGCCAAGCCGCAGCCTACGCAGAGCCTTACCCATGAATTCGTGAGAGACCCGGTCAAAAGCCTTCTCCTGATCCAGACTGACCAGGGCCGCGTGTGTACGGCGGCTTTGCATGTAATGCACCGTGTCCCTCACCAGGGCAAGACTGTCGGCCACCCTACGGCCAGGAATGCCGCAGGTTTGGTCCGATCCGATGATCTGTCCGATGACAACCTTCAGTCTGTTGGCCAATACTTTGGCGAGGATCTTGTAGTCCACGTTCAGGAGAGAGATGGGACGCCAGTTTTTCAGGTCACATCTCTCCCCCTTCCGCTTATACAAGATCGTGATCATGCCTTCTCTCAAGGACGGTGGCATTCTACCCTCCACCACCATCTCCTCATAGAGCTCCAGCAGGTCCGGACTGATCAAGTCCCCCAGCGCTACATAGAGCTCTGCTGGGAGACCATCACTGCCCGGGGTCCTGCCGGGTCTGAAGGATTTAGCGGCAGAGAGCAGTTCCTCCACCGTCAGGGGTACATCCATAGCCTCCGTACCTGCAGGATCAAGATGATTAGTGATACCTGACAGGAATTTATCGGCGGCTTCGGGGTCAGTGGTTTTCCGGGAGTAGAGGCTTCGGTAGTAGTCTGTGACGACTCCCATCACCTCCTTCTTCCCAGAATGCATGTTTCCGGTCTCATCTCGAAGTTCCTTCAGGGGCGTGTGGCCGGCATGGAGTTTCCTGAAAAAGAACGAGTTACATTTCTCACCCTTCTCCAGGTTCTCCACCTTGGAACGAAAGACAATTCGCTTGGATTCCTCCTCAAAGTGCCTTTTCAGGCCCTTTTTGGCTTCCTCCAGCTCCTTCCTGACGTCCCAGCCGCATTGAAGGAGGTCTTGCAGGGATCGCAGCTGACGCTGCATCTCTCTGAAGTCTCTCTTCCTCTCACACGCCTGTTGACGACTTTTTGCCTGAAAGAAACAACGAAATTCAACTTTAACATATTCCCACCAGTCACAGGTTTTGTCAAAGAAAACTTTATCATTCCTCCAAACAATATAGGCGTCTCTAAGTTCCGCCAGTACCTCCTCTCTTTCCGGCAGGGCACAATTCAGCTTCCAGGAGCCAGGGCCGGGAGGAAAACCGTGGCCGATGGCACCCTGGAAGAGAATGGCCCTGTGGTCAGAGAAGAAGCAGGGGACCATGGAGTGCCCATGCTGCTTGACTGCCCGGGAGGTGAACACAAAGTCAATCCGAGAACGAAGTGAGCCATCGGGTCGGCTCCATGAATAGTTCACAGAGCCAATCCCCATGGAGCCCACAACGTCCTGCAAGGATGCTTCGGTTACCATCTCGATAAGCAGTTTGGAACTGACATCCAGTTTGATTGAAGTGCCGGAACTTCGTCCATCCTCTTCGATGGGGCAGTTGAAGTCCCCGGCCATCACCACTGCCCTAGTGGTGGCGAGCTGGGTCCGCAGGGTCTGGAATAGTTCCAGGCGCTCAGCCTTCATAGGGGGAGCGTACACGTTGATGAGCCTAATCGGCTCTCCTGCCCAGGAACCGTCTACGACCAACAAGCGGCCGCAGGCGAGCTCCTGGACAGAGTCAACAGTAAATACGCTTCCCCTAATCAGGATGGCAACCCCTGCAGACTTACAGTCGCCCCCACCAGACCAGTAGGACGGGCCATGGGTCCACTGCCTGGCCAGATGATGGTATGACCTGGAAGAGGGGAGAGTACATTCCTGCAGCATAAATACATCACTCGACTGCTTGGAAAGAAAAGTTAGCACCATCTGACATCTAGTCCTATCTCTAACACTCCTCACATTGAGGCTAAAGATGTTAAGTTTAGCAGCCATGGGGGAGAATAAAGAAGGTTAGTGCAAACGATACACCTTAGTTACCAGTCCGGTCGGGCGGATCCTCCTCTCCTGGCGGGTCCGAAAGATCCAGCAGGCCCTCTGACAAAAACTGTTCCAGGATTGTAGCCACCTGGATGTCTGTTGTGAAGTCGATGACCTCAGGTTCAGACACGAGTTCCTCCACCATCTGCTCCATTTCCTCCTGCTGCGCAAGGGAATCTTCGCAGATTTCCACGACTTGTCGCTTTGAGGACTCAGCAGCTGGGCTGTCCCTCACCTTTCTCTTCCTCTGGATGGCACCTGAGGAGACAAGAGGGGGAAAATCCTCCAGGGAGAGGACTCCAGCAGCTGGAGGGGAAGATGTTAGTGCTGCTGGAGCTGGGGAGAAGGGAGGCTGGGTTGGGAGAGGTGCAGGTGACAGGACCACTGAGATGGGTGGGTAGGAGAAGGTGAGAGCCTCAGTGGGGGTGACAGGGGTTGGGGACGGGGGGGTGGGGAGGGCCGGGCGAGGGAGGGTGGGAAGGGTAGGGCGAGGGGGGGCCGGGAGACGGGGGGGAGGGACTGTCGTCTTCTTACCATCCTTCTTATTCCCGGTCTTCTGCGCCGCTGGAGCTCTGGCTGGGGCGGGGTTCCCTCTGGCCGGAGCTTTCGCCGCTACAGTTGCCCAGGATCGATCCCTCTTCGGGCAGTCCTTGTAGGAGTGGGCTGCTTGTCCGCAGAGGTTGCACATTGTCCGTTTCGGGCAGTCTTTGGTCTCGTGTCCTGTTACCCGGCAGTTCTTGCAGGCGTCCTCCTTGCAGTCCTTCACCGAATGACCCTTCTTGCTGCATCTCCTGCAGATCTGCGGCATGTCCGGGTAGTAGATGAGGCCGTAGGAGTTGCCCAGCGAGAATGACTGGGGCAGGTGTTGGAGGCCGTCTTCCGCGCTGGAATCCTTGTTCAGTCGGACGATTACCGACCACTTGCCAGTCCAGAAGCCGAGTCCGTTCAGGATGTGGGTGGGTTCCCTCACCACTGTGCAGAACCGCTTCAGGAGCGTGGTGATGTCTTTGCCGGGGGTGTGTGGGTTCCGCATTGAGACCGTCACCCGCCTTTCCTCTCTTTGGACAGGGCAGTTGCCCACAAAGCGAGAGAAAGGGGATTCAGGCCTCGCCGCTTTCACCATCTCCCAGTACCTTCTGCAGATGTTGATCGAAGCGAAGGTCACGAAGAACATCCCGGTCATGAAGGCCTGGATGCTGATGGTCTCCGGCTTAGCGAAGCCCTGGTCCAGGAGCATCTTCTGGCAGAACACTTCTTCCGTCATGTCCGGCACTCTCCCGTCCACCTCCTTCAGCTTCAGGGCCACCGTCTGCTTCATCCAGGGCTCCAGGGTTGGAGCAGCCTGGTTCGGCTTCCTGGTGGCCTGTTGGCTTGAGGAGGCTTCAGGAGGAGATGTCCTGGCCTGGGCCGGCTCACCTGGTCCATCAGCCTTCTTCTTCTGGGTGGCAGGGTTGCTGGTTGAGGCCATGGCTTCTTCCAGCTGTTCCTGTCGCTTGGGGAGGATCTTCGATAACTCTTTCCCGAAGGGGGCGGAGCTATGCAAATCTTCTCCTTGCTGGCCGAGGTTCTTCCACGAAATTTCTTCCGCAGCGGTTCCTCGTCGAGCTTCTTCTTCTGCGGCCGAGCTTCTTCGAAGATCCCCTTCAGCAGCGGCTCTTCTCCGAAGTTCTCCTTCTTCTTCCCGGCAGCGATCTCCCGGAGCTTCTTCCTCGATGGCGGCTTCTCCCTTCTGGATCGTCGTCTTCGCTGGTTCTTCTCCGCAGTTCGTCGCCGGCTTCGTCTGGAACGCTCTTGGATCGCTAAGCTAGTGTTTATAGCCCCCAGTGGTTCTCCGAGCTATCTATCCTTACAAGGACTGATAAGAACAGATACTACACTTGATCTTAGCCAAAAGGCCGAGAAGCGATAACCCGAATGGGCCGGCCGTTGACCGAGCCTGTCCCATACTGCTGTTCACCCCTTGCAGCGATTGATTCAGCCTACTCCTAGGCAATTCCATGGGGCCCTGCAGGCTCACACACATTTACAGCTACTAAGCGGGAGGGAGGTGAATAAAGGCCGGAGAGGAAGCCAGACAGGATTTGCTTCTTTTGCTTGCACCACAATGCAGTGCTGAAAGAGGAGGAATCTACATAAAAACGCCTTCCTGGCAACGCCCAAATGCCCTGCTGCCATGCAGATAAACACTGGCAGCGGCAGCAAGTGCATGCCCACAGCCACCCCTTGTTCCTTCACACCTTGTATCAGCTTTAATCCAGTCCAGTCCGGTGCTGCCTGCTGAGCAGCACTGACCAACACTGCCTGGGCCCAGGCTTTTATCTATCTCTGAGGCAGGCCCCATTATGATGTCAGAAAGCTGGCTCTGGAATCCTGAGGGCTCCACTATGACACGTGCAAAGTTCCGTCTGAACTTTATATAAGACGGTGCGGCTCAGTCAGTCACTCAGTGTTGCCTGAGAGGGCAACACTGCAACAGCCGGCCGCCAGGCTGTCTTTTTTTTGCACAGCTAGTTGCCTCCAGGAGGCCACAAGAGGGAGACAAGGGACTGCAAAATGGAAAATAGGCATCCACCAACTTTACAGACAACTTGTTCTCCTTGCTCCTACAACCTCCATCCTTGCACAGTTTGTTATTTTATTCTTCTAGGTAACATAGTAACAAATCCAAATTGCTGCTCTCTTTGTAGGCAAGCAAGGGTTTGTTGCAACTGCAATTCTTACTTCTTCTTGGAAATGTTGGGACGGCAGTACATTCCATCACATCCATCTAGTGTACACAGGTAGGTCCATTGTGGCGGGTAGGCGGCTGGCTGCTTTAATGGCTGTTTGCTGTTCCCCTACTCCACTCCACTCCACTAGTTGACTGTGTTGCTGCATCAATCAGTGGCTGGCTCAGGTGCAGCTCTTTAACTTACCTAGGAGGGAGGGCGGAGAGAAGACAAGGAAGGTGAATGAGCTGTTCCAATGTGAAATGCCGGAAACACAGAAACACAGAAGACACACACACACACACACACACACACACACACACACACACACACACACACACACACACACACACACACACACACACACACACACACACACACACACACACACACACACACACACACACACACACACACACACACACACACACACACACACACACACACACACACACACACACACACACACACACACACACACACACACACACACACACACACACACACACACACACACACACACACACACACACACACAACAAGAGGTGGCAATGTATTAATTAATTGCATTTAATAAATGAGCTCATTATCACACATGACTGTACAAATGCATTGTCCAACAGGTGTTGAAATAATGGGATTAAAAGGGGAGATCCCATCAGAAAGACAAAAACAATAGCAAACACAAATAGCACTTTTGGAATCTGATTTTAGTCAACACATAAGGGAAGGGTGCACCGGTCCTGGAAATACTGCAATACCAGGTCAATGCGTGGAGTGGACAGAGCAAGCTCTATTTCCATCTCCCTGTTCTAAAAATCCATTTAATATATGGTCCCCAGATAGGGGACGTATCAGATATTAAACTGATAAGAACAGATTTTTTGATTGAAAAATGCTTTATTGACAATCAATCGTCATCATACAAACATTACTGCGACGCAGCGCGAGCCATGAAGCAGCAAATAATAAATAATAACAGTCGTCAAACATAACATGACAGTATAATACACAGTACAGGCTAGCCTATGCTATACATTACACCACATGCTACACTAACATTCTTGCATTCACTAAAGCCAAACAACAAAGCATTACAGACAAGTGATGGGATAGGGGAGTGGGTAGGAGGGGATAGGGAAGCGGGAAATCACAGGCCCGAAGCTTTATTGAAAGACAACACACAAGAAGGGAGAGTGGGGGGAAGGGGAGTATCAGTCCTCTTCCTCATCGACGTCCGGGCTGTCCCAGGTGGAATAGTCTCTGAGCAGGCTGTGGATCAGCCTGCGGCAGTCCTGGACGGACACACTCTCTCTCCGCAAAATCAGACGATTCCTGGCGAACCATATAGCGTCCTTAAAACAGTTCATAAGGCGCCAGGCTTCCTGGATTGCTCCATCCGTGGTATTCCCAGGAAATAGTCCATAAAGTACCGAGCGGTACGACAGTCTGTTCCTGGGAACTGAGTCCTTGAGTTCGTGTTCCAAGGCTTTCAACAGACCCTGTGCAAAGGGGCACTGCCAGAAAATGTGCAAAGATGTTTCCTCCGTGAAGGGGCACCTGGGGCAGTACCGGGTCTTGCACAGGTTGCGGGCATGCATGAATGACCTAAGAGGCAGTCCTCCCTGGATGGCCATCCATGAAATGTCCTTGTGCCCGTTGGTCAACCTGCCAGATGACACGTTAGTCCAAACAGTCTCCAACGTGTCGGCATGAAGCCCTGGAACAAACTCCAGTGAGTCCTTTGCTCTGATGTGCTTGTGGATCGTCTTAGGTTTCCACAAGTCGGGCTTAAGACCCTCCAGTTGATGCTCCCTCACAAACCGGACGACATCTCCGTAGAACCAGGGAGCGTGCCAGTTGTAAGGGAAGGAGCTGTCCCACTTATCCCAGCCAAAACCTCGCCAGAGGGGAAGGAGGAAGTAGCGGGACATGGCCTTGCCCGCAGAGCCGTTTGCTGTCCTCAGAGTCCTACGAACACAGTCACATACAAAAGCGATCCGCAGCAGAGTGGGAATGTCGGGTATACCCTTCCCACCTTTGCGGGGCTCCTTGTACATAACAGTCCGCTTTACTCTGTCCATTTTCGAGCCCCAGATGAAGCGAAACACAGTCCTGGTAATGGCCCTCGAGACCGTTGCAAGAGGGGGCCATGCCTGTGCAGTGTATTGTAGCACAGGCAAGACTTCGTTACGCAGGACCATTGCTTTGCCCTCAATAGTGAGTTGTCTGAGGCTCCACAGTCCGATCCTTTGGTTGACTTTGGCCAAGCGTTCTTCCCACGACTTTAGGGCTGCACCTTCCTTACCGAACCAGACTCCCAGAATTTTGATGAAGTCCGGCTTGATAGTAAACGGGAAGGAGGCAGGAGAAGGCAGGTACCACTTTCCGAAGAGCATGGCTTCCGACTTCCCGCAGTTGACTTTTGCCCCTGAAGCGCGTCCGAACTCCTCACAGGTCTGGACGAGTGCAGTCACCGAACTCTGGTCAGCGCAGAAGACGGTCACGTCGTCCATGTACAGCGAGCATTTGACCTCGAAGTGTCCTGGACCTGGTGCGGTGATCCCTCTGATCTCTCCATTCTGCCGGATAGCCTCTGCGAAGAGCTCTATAACACAAACAAAAAGGAGAGGTGAAAGAGGACAGCCTTGTCTAACCCCCGACGATACAGGAAAGGGGTCAGTCTTCCAGCCGTTCACCAGCACCGAGCTGTAAATGTCGCAATACATCAGGTTAACATACAAACAGAACAACCTGCCAAGCCGCAGCCTACGCAGAGCCTTACCCATGAATTCGTGAGAGACCCGGTCAAAAGCCTTCTCCTGATCCAGACTGACCAGGGCCGCGTGTGTACGGCGGCTTTGCATGTAATGCACCGTGTCCCTCACCAGGGCAAGACTGTCGGCCACCCTACGGCCAGGAATGCCGCAGGTTTGGTCCGATCCGATGATCTGTCCGATGACAACCTTCAGTCTGTTGGTCAATACTTTGGCGAGGATCTTGTAGTCCACGTTCAGGAGAGAGATGGGACGCCAGTTTTTCAGGTCACATCTCTCCCCCTTCCGCTTATACAAGATCGTGATCATGCCTTCTCTCAAGGACGGTGGCATTCTACCCTCCACCACCATCTCCTCATAGAGCTCCAGCAGGTCCGGACAGATCAAGTCCCCCAGCGCTACATAGAGCTCTGCTGGGAGACCATCACTGCCCGGGGTCCTGCCGGGTCTGAAGGATTTAGCGGCAGAGAGCAGTTCCTCCACCGTCAGGGGTACGTCCATAGCCTCCGTACCTGCAGGATCAAGATGATTAGTGATACCTGACAGGAATTTATCGGCGGCTTCGGGGTCAGTGGTTTTCCGGGAGTAGAGGCTTCGGTAGTAGTCTGTGACGACTCCCATCACCTCCTTCTTCCCAGAATGCATGTTTCCGGTCTCATCTCGGAGTTCCTTCAGGGGCGTGTGGCCGGCATGGAGTTTCCTGAAAAAGAACGAGTTACATTTCTCACCCTTCTCCAGGTTCTCCACCTTGGAACGAAAGACAATTCGCTTGGATTCCTCCTCAAAGTGCCTTTTCAGGCCCTTTTTGGCTTCCTCCAGCTCCTTCCTGACGTCCCAGCCGCATTGAAGGAGGTCTTGCAGGGATCGCAGCTGACGCTGCATCTCTCTGAAGTCTCTCTTCCTCTCACACGCCTGTTGACGACTTTTTGCCTGAAAGAAACAACGAAATTCAACTTTAACATATTCCCACCAGTCACAGGTTTTGTCAAAGAAAACTTTATCATTCCTCCAAACAATATAGGCGTCTCTAAGTTCCGCCAGTACCTCTTCTCTTTCCAGCAGGGCACAATTCAGCTTCCAGGAGCCAGGGCCGGGAGGAAAACCGTGGCCGATGGCACCCTGGAAGAGAATGGCCCTGTGGTCAGAGAAGAAGCAGGGGACCATGGAGTGCCCATGCTGCTTGACTGCCCGGGAGGTGAACACAAAGTCAATCCGAGAACGAAGTGAGCCATCGGGTCGGCTCCATGAATAGTTCACAGAGCCGATCCCCATGGAGCCCACAACGTCCTGCAAGGATGCTTCGGTTACCATCTCGATAAGCAGTTTGGAACTGACATCCAGCTTGATTGAAGTGCCGGAACTTCGTCCATCCTCTTCGATGGGGCAGTTGAAGTCCCCGGCCATCACCACTGCCCTAGTGGTGGCGAGCTGGGTCCGCAGGGTCTGGAATAGTTCCAGGCGCTCAGCCTTCATAGGGGGAGCGTACACGTTGATGAGCCTAATCGGCTCTCCCGCCCAGGAACCGTCTACGACCAACAAGCGGCCGCAGACGAGCTCCTGGACAGAGTCAACAGTAAATACGCTTCCCCTAATCAGGATGGCAACCCCTGCAGACTTACAGTCGCCCCCACCAGACCAGTAGGACGGGCCATGGGTCCACTGCCTGGCCAGATGATGGTATGACCTGGAAGAGGGGAGAGTACATTCCTGGAGCATAAATACATCACTCGACTGCTTGGAAAGAAAAGTTAGCACCATCTGACATCTAGTCCTATCTCTAACACTCCTCACATTGAGGCTAAAGATGTTAAGTTTAGCAGCCATGGGGGAGAATAAAGAAGGTTAGTGCAAACGATACACCTTAGTTACCAGTCCGGTCGGGCGGATCCTCCTCTCTGGAGCCTGGCGGGTCCGGAAGATCCAGCAGGCCCTCTGACAAAAATTGTTCCAGGATTGTAGCCACCTGGATGTCTGTTGTGAAGTCGATGACCTCAGGTTCAGACACGAGTTCCTCCACCATCTGCTCCATTTCCTCCTGCTGCGCAAGGGAATCTTCGCAGATTTCCACGACTTGTCTCTTTGAGGACTCAGCAGCTGGGCTGTCCCTCACCTTTCTCTTCCTCTGGATGGCACCTGAGGAGACAAGAGGGGGAAAATCCTCCAGGGAGAGGACTCCAGCAGCTGGAGGGGAAGATGTTAGTGCTGCTGGAGCTGGGGAGAAGGGAGGCTGGGTTGGGAGAGGTGCAGGTGACAGGACCACTGAGATGGGTGGGTAGGAGAAGGTGAGAGCCTCAGTGGGGGTGACAGGGGTTGGGGACGGGGGGGTGGGGAGGGCCGGGCGAGGGAGGGTGGGAAGGGTAGGGCGAGGGAGGGCCGGGAGAGGGGGGGGAGGGACTGTCGTCTTCTTACCATCCTTCTTTTTCCCGGTCTTCTGTGCCGCTGGAGCTCTGGCTGGGGCGGGGTTCCCTCTGGCTGGAGCTTTCGCTGCTACAGTTGCCCAGGATCGATCCCTCTTCGGGCAGTCCTTGTAAGAGTGGGCTGCTTGTCCGCAGAGGTTGCACATTGTCCGTTTCGGGCAGTCTTTGGTCTCGTGTCCTGTTACCCGGCAGTTCTTGCAGGCGTCCTCCTTGCAGTCCTTCACCGAATGACCCTTCTTGCTGCATCTCCTGCAGATCTGCGGCATGTCCGGGTAGTAGATGAGGCCGTAGGAGTTGCCCAGCGAGAATGACTGGGGCAGGTGCTGGAGGCCGTCTTCCGCGCTCGAATCCTTGTTCAGTCGGACGATTACCGACCACTTGCCAGTCCAGAAGCCGAGTCCGTTCAGGATGTGGGTGGGTTCCCTCACCACTGTGCAGAACCGCTTCAGGAGCGTGGTGATGTCTTTGCCGGGGGTGTGTGGGTTCCGCATTGAGACCGTCACCCGCCTTTCCTCTCTTTGGACAGGGCAGTTGCCCACAAAGCGAGAGAAAGGGGATTCAGGCCTCGCCGCTTTCACCATCTCCCAGTACCTTCTGCAGATGTTGATCGAAGCGAAGGTCACGAAGAACATCCCGGTCATGAAGGCCTGGATACTGATGGTCTCCGGCTTAGCGAAGCCCTGATCCAGGAGCATCTTCTGGCAGAACACTTCTTCCGTCATGTCCGGCACTCTCCCGTCCACCTCCTTGAGCTTCAGGGCCACCGTCTGCTTCATCCAGGGCTCCAGGGTTGGAGCAGCCTGGTTCGGCTTCCTGGTGGCCTGTTGGCTTGAGGAGGCTTCAGGAGGAGATGTCCTGGCCTGGGCCTGCTCACCTGGTCCATCTGCCTTCTCCTTCTGGGTGGCAGGGTTGCTGGTTGAGGCCATGGCTTCTTCCAGCTGTTCCTGTCGCTTGGGGAGGATCTTCGATAGCTCTTTCCCGAAGGGGGCGGAGCTATGCAAATCTTCTCCTTGCTGGCCGAGGTTCTTCCACGAAATTTCTTCCGCAGCGGTTCCTCGTCGAGCTTCTTCTTCTGCGGCCGAGCTTCTTCGAAGATCCCCTTCAGCAGCGGCTCTTCTCCGAAGTTCTCCTTCTTCTTCCCGGCAGCGATCTCCCGGAGCTTCTTCCTCGATGGCGGCTTCTCCCTTCTGGATCGTCGTCTTCGCTGGTTCTTCTCCGCAGTTCGTCGCCGGCTTCGTCTGGAACGCTCTTGGATCGCTAAGCTAGTGTTTATAGCCCCCAGTGGTTCTCCGAGCTATCTATCCTTACAAGGACTGATAAGAACAGATACTACACTTGATCTTAGCCAAAAGGCCGAGAAGCGATAACCCGAATGGGCCGGCCGTTGACCGAGCCTGTCCCATACTGCTGTTCACCCCTTGCAGCGATTGATTCAGCCTACTCCTAGGCAATTCCATGGGGCCCTGCAGGCTCACACACATTTACAGCTACTAAGCGGGAGGGAGGTGAATAAAGGCCGGAGAGGAAGCCAGACAGGATTTGCTTCTTTTGCTTGCACCACAATGCAGTGCTGAAAGAGGAGGAATCTACATAAAAACGCCTTCCTGGCAACGCCCAAATGCCCTGCTGCCATGCAGATAAACACTGGCAGCGGCAGCAAGTGCATGCCCACAGCCACCCCTTGTTCCTTCACACCTTGTATCAGCTTTAATCCAGTCCAGTCCGGTGCTGCCTGCTGAGCAGCACTGACCAACACTGCCTGGGCCCAGGCTTTTATCTATCTCTGAGGCAGGCCCCATTATGATGTCAGAAAGCTGGCTCTGGAATCCTGAGGGCTCCACTATGACACGTGCAAAGTTCCGTCTGAACTTTATATAAGACGGTGCGGCTCAGTCAGTCACTCAGTGTTGCCTGAGAGGGCAACACTGCAACAGCCGGCCGCCAGGCTGTCTTTTTTTTGCACAGCTAGTTGCCTCCAGGAGGCCACAAGAGGGAGACAAGGGACTGCAAAATGGAAAATAGGCATCCACCAACTTTACAGACAACTTGTTCTCCTTGCTCCTACAACCTCCATCCTTGCACAGTTTGTTATTTTATTCTTCTAGGTAACATAGTAACAAATCCAAATTGCTGCTCTCTTTGTAGGCAAGCAAGGGTTTGTTGCAACTGCAATTCTTACTTCTTCTTGGAAATGTTGGGACGGCAGTACATTCCATCACATCCATCTAGTGTACACAGGTAGGTCCATTGTGGCGGGTAGGCGGCTGGCTGCTTTAATGGCTGTTTGCTGTTCCCCTACTCCACTCCACTCCACTAGTTGACTGTGTTGCTGCATCAATCAGTGGCTGGCTCAGGTGCAGCTCTTTAACTTACCTAGGAGGGAGGGCGGAGAGAAGACAAGGAAGGTGAATGAGCTGTTCCAATGTGAAATGCCGGAAACACAGAAACACAGAAGACACACACACACACACACACACACACACACACACACACACACACACACACACACACACACACACACACACACACACACACACACACACACACACACACACACACACACACACACACACACACACACACACACACACACACACACACACACACACACACACACACACACACACACACACACACACACACACACACACACACACACACACACACACACACACAACAAGAGGTGGCAATGTATTAATTAATTGCATTTAATAAATGAGCTCATTATCACACATGACTGTACAAATGCATTGTCCAACAGGTGTTGAAATAATGGGATTAAAAGGGGAGATCCCATCAGAAAGACAAAAACAATAGCAAACACAAATAGCACTTTTGGAATCTGATTTTAGTCAACACATAAGGGAAGGGTGCACCGGTCCTGGAAATACTGCAATACCAGGTCAATGCGTGGAGTGGACAGAGCAAGCTCTATTTCCATCTCCCTGTTCTAAAAATCCATTTAATATATGGTCCCCAGATAGGGGACGTATCAGATATTAAACTGATAAGAACAGATTTTTACATTTTAATTTTTTTAGTTCTTATTCAGCTATTTCTTATAAAATCTGCGAAACAGAAAAAAGCTTCAGTTCAAACATCTTCCAACAGGACGTTCCAACTTCTTAAATTCCACCAGCTTGAGGCTTTTGGACCCACTCTCTTCCTGTCCAACAAATAGAAGACGTAAATTTCACTTAGGGCCAGCTTTATACAGTCTTTCTCGGAAATGGTGTCTCTTCTGAACAGTAAGATGTTGCGCACCTTCCATAGGGCATTTTTTAAACAGTTCAAGATAATCCACAACACTCTCTTCTTCTCTCCCACAGGATGCTTGAAGTCTCCATACAGCACCACTTCATGGTTCAGGAACCTTAATTCACAGGTAAATTTCAGTAGAATGCCAACAGTTTTCCATACCTTCTGAGCATAGGCACAGTTCCACATTAAGTGCATGACGCTTTCTTCTCCAGGACACCCAGCTCTTGGGCATCTTGGAGTGGAGACGAGCCCTCTTCTATACTGAAATGCCCTGGTAGGGAGACTTTCGTGTAGAATCATCCAAGACAAGTCTTTAAGAACATTGGATAGGTAAGGAGCGTTGGTGTTTCTCCATAGCTCCATAGACTTTGATGTTGTGAAGTTACTCACATTTGTTGTCTCTTGGTGACTGTCCAGCAACATTCTCAGCTTTCTGGCATTCTTAAGATGTTCCTGTTCCATACCTTCCAGTTGGTAGACACGGATGGTTCTTTCCAAACATACATACTGCACAGGTGGTAGCAGCAGGGTAGGCTTTGTAAGGGGCAGCTCTATCCACTTTCTCTTTCTGAACACGTGTCCAGCGGCATACCTTAGAAAATAGGCCCAGGTTTTATTCGTCTTGATGTTCTTGAAACACAAGGAGAAATACTGCAGATATAGAAAGCGTTTAAAGAAGATAATCTCCTTTCCTCCATTCTTCTTCTGCTTGTACATTATCTCTCGTCTAACTTTCTCCATTTTTGAATTCCAGATGAAATGGAAACATATCCTTTGGAGTTCCTTAAGACGATTTTCGCTTGGTAGAAAAACCTGGCTCAAGTACAACAGCAGAGGTAGTACTAGTGCTTTGATGACCAAGTTCTTCCCTTCAATTGTTAGCTGTCTGAGTTTCCAAAACTCAATCTTCTTCTTCACCTTTTCACTTATCAGCTCCCAGCTTTCTTTTCCATCATTCTGGGGCGTGAATATGACACCAAGAATTTTGATTCTGTCGCACTGGGTATTGACCTCTGGTAAGTCGAAATCCCTCCATTCCTTCAGTGTGAAGCAGTCGCACTTATTCTTATTCAATCTGAATCCTGATGCTTGACAGAAGAAGTCTGTTAGCAGTAGCGCCCTCCTCACAGATTGTTTATTGGAGCATAAAATATTGACATCGTCCATATAGGCACTTACTTTCACTGACTGCCCACCTCCTCCTGGAATCGGCACCCCTCTAATGATCTTCTCTTTCCTCAACAGCGTGAGCAGGGGTTCGAGGACACAGATGAAGAGGATGGGCGACAGGGGGCATCCTTGTTTTACCCCAGACATCAGATCCACTTTTCCAGACAAGAAGCCATTAATGGTAACTTGGCTATAGGATTCTTTGTACAGTAATGCGACTTGTTTGATCACTGTCTCAGGAAAATTCATTTTCTTCAGCACAAGCCACAGAAACTCGTGCGAGACTCGGTCATAGGCCTTCTGAAAGTCCAGTGACAACACGGCCAAATCTTGCTTTCTGTCTTTGGAGTACCAGATGCAGTCCCTGATGGTATTTAGGTTATCTGCGATACTTCTACCCGGTACCCCGCAAACTTGGTCTTGGTGGATGACCTTGTCGATGTGTTTCTTAATTCTATTGACCAAGATTTTGGATAACACCTTGTAATCGACATTGAGGAGGGTTATTGGCCTCCAATTTTCAAGGCTGGTCTTGTCTCCTTTCTTGAACAGCAAAGTAACTATTCCTCTCCTCCATGACTCAGGTAACAGCTCGCTCTTCATTGCTGCTTTGAAGATCTCCAGCAGGTCTTCCTTCAGAGTGTTCCAGAATGTTGAAAAGAACTCCACTGATAGACCATCTGATCCTGGAGCCTTCCCTCTTGCGAAACTCTTGATTACACTCAGGAGTTCTCCCAAGGTAAGTTCCTTGCATAAGTCTTCTTTCTCAGCTTGGCCAAGCTTAAGTTCTAGCGCTTCTAGGGCGTGTGAGACATAAGACATATCTATCTTCTTTTTGTCAAAGAGAGTCTGATAGAATTTCTTGGCCTCTTGAAGCATACCTTCTTTGCTGGTTTGACCAGCGATATTGGTCATGATATTTTTCTGTTCCATACTTTTCTTGAAAAAGAAGCGTGAACATTTCTCGTTATTTTCCAACTGTTGCACTTTAGTATTAAAGATCACTTCTTGTCCTTTTTGATGGATGACCTCTTTAATTTCTTTTTTAATTTTTCCCACCAGGTCAGCGACATCAACACCAGCGTTCTTCAAACTCAGGTAAGTCTGTAATTTTGTGTTGAGTCTCTTGTACCACCTTTTCTTCTCTCGGGCTCTTTTAATCCCATAATCTAAGAAGAAGTTCTTGATCTTCTCTTTAGTATTGTCCCACCATTCTAGGATTGATGGAAATTTTCCTTTAGCAGTTGCCCATTTTTTGTAGGCTACAATGAATTCCTCCTGCATCACTTTGTCTTCCAGAAAGCTGGTATTTAATCTCCATACTCCTCTTCCTCTTTCATTTGCAGGGATATGAATAGTTGCACTGAGCATTTTATGGTCAGAGAAGATATTGTCTTCAATCTTAATATCCACTGGCTTCATATTTTTCGATGTGAGTACATAATCCAGTCTGGACTTGACTGTAATGTTCTCCCAGGTATAACCTGGTTCAGACCTCTTCAGACTCCTCCATACATCAGACAATTCAAAATCGCAAATGAAATTTTTCCACTGTTGCACGGTTTTATCTACTCTTCTTGCAGCACCTCCAGTTCGATCTTCACTTTCGAGTGCACAATTGAGATCACCTGCTACTACAAGCGATGTTGAGCCGGCAATAAATGGCTGGATATCTTCAATCAATTCTGACCTTTCATTAGTATCAGGTGAGGCATACACATTGAGGAGTTTCACTTCACTCCCATTATAGTCAACAATAACTAAAAGCGCCCTCCCGGGGATAAGTTCAACAAAGGAAATAATTCGGCAATTCTGCCCTTTCAATAAAACACCTACTCCTGTTGACTTATTTGAATTTTCGCCTGACCAAACCGATTGTCCGTGAGGCCAACTGTCTCTCAGCTCTTTATAGTCCATACTGTGATCTATATCACATTCTTGCAGAAAAACAATATCAAAGTTCAATGTGCTCAAAAACGAAAAAAAGGCAGCCCTTCTGGCAGAGCTCCTCACACTCCTCACATTCAGCGAGAGCAACTTCAGACAGGACATCATTCAGACTTCATGATGACCCATCAGAATCAGAAAGTTCAGGAAGTATATCCCCCAGGCTTGGAGTTACGAACTCCTGGATATCCATGGTGGGCTGGATAGGTTGAGACATCTCAATTGCCGATACTGGTTGCGGTGTCTCCATTGCCAGCACTGGCTGTACGTCTTTTAATTTTGCCTTCATAGTCTTTTTCGACTTGACACTACTAGACTCAGCCGACTCAACCTTTTTCCTTTTTCTTTTCTCCTCCAGCTCCATCACTTCACCCCAGTCATCCTCTTGGCCATCAGGAAGACCGGGAGAGCGGACATCAGTCACACGAGAACCGCTAGATGGCAGACCCTTGGCCTCGGATGGGACATCGGACTCTGTAACTGCTACAGGACCTGCCACCATTACGGAAGGACTCAGGATAACGGATAGGTTCTTTTTTCCCTCTGATACTGGGGCCACCTTCCGTATGAGGCCAGCAACAGATGGCCCAGCAGCAGGCTCCTTGGATAGAATAGTCAGTCCAGGTTGTTGTTGAGCTGACGCTGCAACCTGCGCCCAAGTCTTTACCCTATCTGGGCAATCTTTGAACGTGTGTCTCTTCCCACCACACAGATTACATGTGATCTCCTCCTGACACTCGTCTCTATTGTGGCCAAGTTTCCCACAGTGACTGCAGAAGCGTGTGTCAGCCGCCTCTGCTTTACATCCATCTGGCTTGTGCCCAAACTTCCTACATTTCCTACAATAGGAGGGCATATTGTTGTAGAACAGATAGCCTCTGTCACGGCCAATGGTGAAATTGGAAGGCGGGTGGTGAACTCCCCCAATCCCATCTGGGTCTGCTCCAAACTTCACCAAAAATTTGTATTTGCCTGTCCATAGGCCAACTTCGTCCATCACCTTCTGGCCATTTTTAATGTCCGTACAATACCGCAGCAGGAACCGAGCAATATTGTCCATGGTGACATACGGATTGTACATGAAGACAGTCACATACGCTTCACCATAGGAGTACAGCAAGGTGAATTTAAGTCCTTCCAGCTCTGGACTCCCCTCTTTCAATTTCAGAGTCTGGTAGAAGTTCTGGCAGGCAGCTGTTGTCTCCAAGACCAGGATATAATAGTCTTTTGCCGGATGTTGTAGGCAGAGAATGTCATTCTTTTCCACCAGAAGAAGTCCAAACAGGATCTCTGTAGCCAGATGTTTCAATCCGAACTCCTCCCGATAATTTTCTCCAATATCAATTCGGATGCCGTTCTTCACAAAATTTTGTCCACGCTCCAGGAATCGGATTCGGCCATAAGAAGCCATATTATCTGTATCCCTGTCTGGGAACTCAGTCGATCGCCTTCTTGTTCTCCGTGGTCTTCCCCTTATAGCAGCATAGAGCTTCAGACAGTAAACTGCCAATGCTCTAAGGCCAAGGGTATGACAGGCTAGGAGACCCTCTGACAAGCCACTTGAGCTTAGCCAAAAGGCCGAGAAGCGATAACCCGAATGGGCCGGCCGTTGACCGAGCCTGTCCCATACTGCTGTTCACCCCTTGCAGCGATTGATTCAGCCTACTCCTAGGCAATTCCATGGGGCCCTGCAGGCTCACACACATTTACAGCTACTAAGCGGGAGGGAGGTGAATAAAGGCCGGAGAGGAAGCCAGACAGGATTTGCTTCTTTTGCTTGCACCACAATGCAGTGCTGAAAGAGGAGGAATCTACATAAAAACGCCTTCCTGGCAACGCCCAAATGCCCTGCTGCCATGCAGATAAACACTGGCAGCGGCAGCAAGTGCATGCCCACAGCCACCCCTTGTTCCTTCACACCTTGTATCAGCTTTAATCCAGTCCAGTCCGGTGCTGCCTGCTGAGCAGCACTGACCAACACTGCCTGGGCCCAGGCTTTTATCTATCTCTGAGGCAGGCCCCATTATGATGTCAGAAAGCTGGCTCTGGAATCCTGAGGGCTCCACTATGACACGTGCAAAGTTCCGTCTGAACTTTATATAAGACGGTGCGGCTCAGTCAGTCACTCAGTGTTGCCTGAGAGGGCAACACTGCAACAGCCGGCCGCCAGGCTGTCTTTTTTTTGCACAGCTAGTTGCCTCCAGGAGGCCACAAGAGGGAGACAAGGGACTGCAAAATGGAAAATAGGCATCCACCAACTTTACAGACAACTTGTTCTCCTTGCTCCTACAACCTCCATCCTTGCACAGTTTGTTATTTTATTCTTCTAGGTAACATAGTAACAAATCCAAATTGCTGCTCTCTTTGTAGGCAAGCAAGGGTTTGTTGCAACTGCAATTCTTACTTCTTCTTGGAAATGTTGGGACGGCAGTACATTCCATCACATCCATCTAGTGTACACAGGTAGGTCCATTGTGGCGGGTAGGCGGCTGGCTGCTTTAATGGCTGTTTGCTGTTCCCCTACTCCACTCCACTCCACTAGTTGACTGTGTTGCTGCATCAATCAGTGGCTGGCTCAGGTGCAGCTCTTTAACTTACCTAGGAGGGAGGGCGGAGAGAAGACAAGGAAGGTGAATGAGCTGTTCCAATGTGAAATGCCGGAAACACAGAAGACACACACACACACACACACACACACACACACACACACACACACACACACACACACACACACACACACACACACACACACACACACACACACACACACACACACACACACACACACACACACACACACACACACACACACACACACACACACACACACACACACACACACACACACACACACACACACACACACACACACACACACACACACACACACACACACACACACACACACACACACACACACACACACACACACACACACACACACACACACACACACACACACACACACACACACACACACACACACACACACACACACACACACACACACACACACACACACACACACACACACACACACACCAAGAGGTGGCAATGTATTAATTAATTGCATTTAATAAATGAGCTCATTATCACACATGACTGTACAAATGCATTGTCCAACAGGTGTTGAAATAATGGGATTAAAAGGGGAGATCCCATCAGAAAGACAAAAACAATAGCAAACACAAATAGCACTTTTGGAATCTGATTTTAGTCAACACATAAGGGAAGGGTGCACCGGTCCTGGAAATACTGCAATACCAGGTCAATGCGTGGAGTGGACAGAGCAAGCTCTATTTCCATCTCCCTGTTCTAAAAATCCATTTAATATATGGTCCCCAGA